>NC_086172.1:157478822-157789358 GCF_023053635.1 Elgaria multicarinata webbii | reverse complement strand
AACCCAGGGTTGGTCATAGTTAGAGTGAATGTGTTAGACGTGACTAACTTAAAGCCCTCTGACTTCAGTGGCTCTGCTCCCAAGTCTGTATTCAAACCAATAATAATGTTAATCATTAACAATTTGCTGCCTTTTCATGACACCACAACTGTTTGAAATGCTAGCGAATGTGTCCAGCTGCTGACTCCAGCCCTTTCTACACCTACTGGTGTAGAGGGAGGGAGAGCGGGCGATCCCAGACTTACCTGCTTCTGGGATCGTCGCCCTCAGTCTACATGGGCCACGTGACATCATGGGTGTCATGCCTGTTGCGGCCGCCATTTTTTTTTAAAGGGAAAAAAGGCCCCGACCCCGCTCCCCCCACCCCGATGGCCCTGAACTCCCCTCGTCCCGACTCCTTCCGTCTGATGACCCCTGGTACTCATGGGGAAGAAGGAAGAAGCCACCCGCGGTCCTCGGGATCGTCCTGGGACCACATGTAAAACCTGATCCTGGGATCTCCTGTGTGTCGTTTGGATGCACAGGGATGATCCTGGGATGATCCCTCCAAAAAACGGTGGTGTAGAAAGGGCTTCCCTTTAAGCTCTTGCAATGACCCCAAATGGAGAGGTTAACCCAGATGAAAGAGGGAGGGGGGCTGCACCAACCCCCATAGGGAGGTATCACAGGAAGCCGAAGGGATGCTGCCCCCGCTGAACTCTGCACTTTGGCAGCACCAGCTCTTGTCAGCCTCTGAAGCAAGCAGAACAAGGGCAAATATTGGCAGGGTCTTAAGGGAGATAAGCAGCAGGGAAACCTGGCTTGAAACTGCACGCATCCGGGCGGTTGTGTAATCAAAGCATCCTGGGACAGAACTGTATGAATGGCTGTTTCTGGTCCTCCCAAAGCACTGTCATTGATGTTACTTGCAGGGTTGTATTATAATACAATCAGAAGACGTTTCGGAGCTTCCAAATCAGCCCTAATTTGACTCAGGGCACCTCAGACCACCCCGGCCCACTTAATTTATTATTATTATTGGGTTGGATACAGACTTAGGGAAATTTAGAGTATCAATCAATCTTAATTTACCGTCAACAGACCATTGTTATGGCATATAAGTACACACATGTTAATAAAAATACATGCTGGTAAAAAGAAAAGATACAAAATCTGTAAAAATGCTAATCAGTTCATTTAAAATAATGATCAGACATCCATGAGTGCTCTAATCAGAGTAGCCAGATCCAAAATTTTTGCCATTTGCTCAGTAATAGGCTTATTGGTGCCCTGAAGTAAAATAATCATAAGAGACTTAGGAGAGCGACCAGGGAAGTGCTGCATAATAGGACATACTAGGTCTTTCCTGGCCTCTTGATAGTAACTGCAATAAAATAGTACATGTAAGATGGACTCCACCTCGACGTCATTACAGGGGCAGCATCTAATATTCTTTGGGATTTTCTTGAATCTGCCCTCTAGTAGTTTGGAGGGGAGAACACTGAACCTTGCTAAGGAGAATGCCTTCCTATTTTTAAGGGATAGTTAGCCATCCCAGGTATGGCATTCCGTCTTTGTAGGGATGGCCTAGTAGACCCAATGACTGAGGGGAACATGGTCCCCATGCAGCTCCCTGGAGCTCCTGGTAGCAAATTTAGAGTAGATCCATTGAAATCAAGCCTATTCTAACTATGAGCATCATCACACAGGGGAAAATTGTGTTTCCTTACCGTCGCTTCGCCGCCCACACATTTGTCCTTCATTACTTCCCCTTTTGAAAGAGGAAGTAAACAATGTGCATGTGGCCCATTCAGTGGACTGTTTTGATCCTGCTGCTTCTCCTGCACACAGCAGGAGATAGTGGCAACTATCTTTAAAAATAAATCGGACTTACTGGGGTGTTTTTTTGTCGCTCGAATAAGGTTATTATTATTATTATTATTTATTTATATAGCACCATCAATGTACATGGTTAGAAGGGGCGGGAGGCAGACAACGTCGTGAGAGGGACCTGCGAAAATCCGTGAGTGCCCAGTAATGAGCGTGCAATAAAACGCTCGTCTGATGGAGTTCCATGACTAACCCTGGGTTCATAGATACACAGAGAATCGGAGAATCACCCTGGTGAATGGGGTGTAGCCATCTCCCAAATCAGGCAGAGGAAAAGCTACATCACACGTGGGAAAACATGCTCCCTAACGTCGCTTCTCCGCTCCTGGTTTCATTGCTCAGTTACTTCCTGTTTCAAAACAGGAAGTAAACAATGAGCATGAGGCCCGTTCAGTCAGGCGTTCTAATCACACTGCTTCTCCTGCACACTGCAAGAGAGAGCAGTGACTTCTGGTTTTAAAAATATTTCTGACTTTCTGAGGTTTTTCTTGTGGCGCAAGGAAGGCCAGAAGGGGCGGAAGGCATGCGGGAGGCAGACAACGTCATGTGAGGGACCTGCAGAAAAATCTGTGAGTGCCCAGTAACGAGCATGCAATAAAACGCTCGTCGGATGGAGCCCAAAATCAACCTCTTGCAGATAGGCTACTATCTATTTTTAGTCACCTGTTCACTCATCTATAGTGGCTTTGGGCTTCTTCACGCAAGGAAGTCAGTGCTCTGGATTGTGCCAGCACCATCTTTAAATCCGGCTAGACTACTCAATGGAACCAGATGTCTGCGATGCCAATAATATGACTCACCATGAAGCCTCTGCTGAAATCTATCCTCACAAAGCTTTTCGCATTCAGTAGACCGGCTTCTCTGAGCCTTCGAGCTGAGCCAAGTTTTCCGACCTGTTGGCAGCAAGCGGCGAAATGTATATCCCAGATTCTGTAAGGAAAGTGCTCATTTGTAAATCTCAGGGCAGCCTCACAAATTAGATCAAGCGGCTAAAGTGAAGCAGTCTATGCCATAAATCGTACCGCATGGAATCATGGCCAAAAATACAGTTAACCTTGCTGTACGGTGGTGATAGAAGGATAAAGAGCAACCTTGATTGTCCTTGTGGTGGAGGTGGGAAGGGCTGAGCTCACTTTAATTACAACAAATGTTGCCTGCGATGGTTAAGAGAAGCACAGAGGGGATATGATATCGGTGCTTGGAAGAAACGGCGTTCAACATCTGTCTAATGAGAATTATCTATTATTCAGCCAAGGATGAGGAAGAATCTTTATATCTCTCTTTGCAGAAAAAACAGGGAAGGGCTTAAAATCCTTTGATGCAAGATAAAACCGACATTAAAAATGCCGGATGCATTACAATTTAATTTATCTAAGTGGCCCGGGGGATGCGTTTGAATGAATGAAGGTGTGTTTCTGTGATTGGACACACTTGTGTGAGTTCTGCCACAAATTCTGCATGCCTCTATCGAAATTATTACTCTCAGATGAGGCAAGTGTGTGTTTAGCTCATCCTAAATGTAATTCAATAACCTGATTTAGTCCTGTTCCAAGAGGAAGAAGTCCAATAACTTGGATTTTGTTCTTCCAAGGAATGGGATCATGGGTGGAGGGGAAAGGTATAGAGATTGATGATAGGAAATGTTTTAGTGCAGGGATGGAGGAACTGTGGCCTTCCAGATGTTGCTGAATTACAATTCCCATCACTGCTGATCACTGGCCAAGCTAGCTAGAGCCAATGGAGTCCAACAATGTCTTTGTTATCAAGGCAACAAAGTATAATAACCTTCCCAGATCACAACCCAGAGATCTGTCCTATGCCTTTCAGTCCCCCAGTGCCTGAGGAGATGAGGTAGCTAGCTACAACTCCTCTGACCCATTTCTCCTCCAGTCCTGTTGTTTACCTCTGGCTTCACTGGCTCTGCAGCACATGGGGAGTTATACAGCAGGCAGGGGAAAGGGCTGACAAGAGGACTTGGGGAGGAACAGGAAGGAGATGTGTTTTCCAATGCCTTGGGAAAGGGGGATTTAAAAGTACAGTGCAGATTTGCACTCTGATAATAGCCGACAGAAAGCTCTGGCGTGGGCTGGTCCATGAAGTCACGAAGAGTCGGAAGCGACTGAACGAATAAACAACAAAAAATAGCTACATGGAAGAAGAAAGGAAGTAGGACCCTGACTAGGGTAGCCAAGTCTAATGAACGACAGCAAGGTTCCTGTACTATACATTTTTGTGAACTGCCCAGAGAGCTCCGGCTATTGGGCAGTATAGAAATGTAATAAATAAATAAATATATAAATATATAAATAAATTTCTATGTAGAAGTGTCAAACAGAAGAGCCCTGATGGTCTACAGCAGCCTTGAGCAATGTTATTTGAGCTACATATGGCAAAGCAATCCCAAAACAACCCCAGTAGCACAAAGTGAAGAGCCCTGATGGAGGAGACCAAGAGTCCATCTAGTCCTGGATTCTGTTCACACAACAGCCAAGCAGCCCACAGGAAACCCACAAGCGGGACATGAGTGCAAAAGCAACCTCCTGACCATGTTCCCCAGCAACTGGTATACATAGGCATACTACCTCTGATACTGGAGGCAATATATAGCCATCAGGACTAGCAGCTTCTCCTCCATTAATTTGTCCAATCCCCTTTTAAAGCCGTCCCAATTGGTGGCCATCACCACATCTTGTGGAGGTGAATTCCATAGTTGAGTTATGCGCTGTGTGAAGAAGTCCTTCCTTTTTATCTGTCCTGAATCTCCCACCAATCAGCTTCATGGGATGACCCCATCTGGTTCTAGTGTTATGAGAAGGGGAGATTGCTTTCGTTGCAGTTTTTGTAGTTGTTTTTATTGGTGGTTTTGTTGTAGGTCTTTATTCCTGTTTTTATTGTGTTCTTATCACTTTGAATATGGTATTGCTTTGATGTGTTTTATTGTTGTAATCCGCCTTAAGGAGGACTTCTACCCTGAAAGGCGTCCAAGAAATAATAATAATAATAATAATAATAATAATAATAATAATATATAACACTTTCTAACAAAGTGCTGTACATGAGATAAAATAGGTCAGGGAGTTTGCAATAATAATAATAATAATAATAATAATAATAATAATAATAATAATAATAATAATAATATATAACACTTTCTAACAAAGTGCTGTACATGAGATAAAATAGGTCAGGGAGTTTGCAATAATAATAATAATAATAATAATAATAATAATAATAATAATAGGGCTTTGGGGAGTTGTAGCGCAACACCATTTGGAGGGCCACAAATTCCCCATCCCTGCTGTAGCAGAAGCTGAAAGAAGTTTCATCACCGTAGCACTGATTATAATCACAATCAAAATCCTGGCTTTCAACTCTGAGGCAAGAACAGTCTGGCTGGCTTTTGTCTGGGGAAAGGTTCTGCTGTCAGATTTCTCCCCATCACTTAGGGTGACCATATGAAAAGGAGGACAGGGCTCCTGTATCTTTAACAGTTGTATTGAAAAGGGAATTTCAGCAGCTGTCATTTGTATATATGCCAAACCTGGTGAAAGTTCCTCTTCATCACAACAGTGAAAGCTGCAGGTGCTCTGCCCTCTTTTAAATCTGTTCACATATAGCTGCAGTATAGCTCCTGCAGCTTTCACTGTTGTGATGAAGAGGAAATTTCACCAGGTGCGAAATGCATACAAATGACACCTGCTGAAATTCCCTTTTCTATGCAACTGTTAAAGATACAGGAGCCCTGTCCTCCTTTTCATAGGGTCACCCTCCCCATCATGGCATCTTTCAGAAGTTGAGGAACACTGCTGGAAAAAGTTAGCAATGCTAAGTGCTGCAAGATTTCCCATTAGTGCATGTTGGGAAAAGGTTCGCCACCAGATCTTAAAGGCACAAGAGCCTTGCCAGGAGAAAAAGTAGCAACATTAGCTTTTGCCCTGTTACAACAACCCTATGATGTAGGCCATGATTATTATTAATTAGCTCCTTATTACAGATGGGGACGATGACAACAAGGCGCTGTGATATGGCAGCTAACCTAAGGCTGAGCTGAGATTTGAACAAGGGATGGCCAAGTCATTGTTCGCACCTTTATACTAATTGTCAATGGGCAGTCCAGCTCTGTTCAAAATCACCATTGCAACTCAGTGGTTATAGATGAGAACAGAACTCAAATTTTGTGTATACCATCTGTAAATCCATGCATCTCAGATGCCAACTATTTATTTATTTATTTATTTATTTATTTATTTATTGACCCTGTTCCAGTGGCTTTAACAGCATCCTAACGCGCAGAAATTTAAAGGGTGATCGTTTTCCTGGCGTGGAGATAAAGTGATAGAAAATAATGTCCCATTTCATTTCTGTGTGGCAGGCTGCTGCAAAAGGCTTGGGAACAGATGCAATTAAAAAGTTGGCAACCTTATGTAGGGTGTAATTTTAGGGAAATCGCCCACTGCTGAATTTGTAGTTCTCTCTGCGTCTATCACATTAACACTAATTTCTGTGGTTTGTACCATTATTTTGACTATTAAGATTAAAACTGCAAGAGCAGCTGTCGCTTCATTGGGTCTCAGTTGCCTGCAGCACATTTGGAACGCTGCTTCGCTTTCAGGCACATCAATACGTGCCAAAATTAAATGTTTATCATTTTTTTCCGAAAAGCCACAGTTACCCAACTTGCATGCTGAACTTGCACAAGTGTTTCAGATGGGCTGACGATCTGGTGAAGAGGACTCTGGCCACCTTGCAGCTACGGTTGTATACAGTGTGTTTAATTCCAATCCTCTTCACAATTAGGTCTGCAGCAGCCTCCAGCAATGTTATTTGAGCTACATATGGCAAAGCAATCCCACATCAACCCCCCTAGCACAATTTCCCCCGGATTTGTTCGCAACGGCAGCAAATGGCCTGATCCAGTCAATAAAATGCCGGCATGGCTAAAGATCTGCATTCATAATTAGAGCTCCTAGAACAAAAATTAAAGCAGTTTGAGAGCTATCTCCTACATCCTATTATTTTGTATATGTGTTATTTTTTTTTAAAAAAAGATATCTCTTCTCACTTCACTTACTATTTTCCCCCAACACCCCCACATGTATTGTATAAAAACCTGAAACTCTTCATAATACTCTATGCCTCTGATGAAGCGGTCCCTAATCCATGAAAGCTTACGCAAGAATAAAGGTGTTTGTCTTTAAGGGGCCAGAGAACTCATAGAATCATAGAATAGTAGAGTTGGAAGGGGCCTATAAGACCACCGAGTCCAACCCCTGCTCAATGCAGGAATCCCCCCTAAAGCATTCCTGACAGATGGTTGTCCAGCTGCCTCTTGAACTCTTTCTTGTTTGGCCAGCAGCACAGACTACGGGTGCAATCATATCCAGACGTCCGTCACCCTCTGAACACAGAGGCTGATGGACATCCTATGCAGAGTGGGAGAAGCATGGAGATAGTCACCAACTCCATGTTCTCCTTCCCCTGCATTTTTGCTAGACGGGCGATTTTGCCTGTCTAGCTGGGGATCTGCGGAAAAGGTGGGAAGGACGCTGGGGTGGCTGGAGGATTCTTCATAAGCCAGCTGCCACTGTCTCCTCCCCTCCCTTCCCTCAGAACTTCCCCCTTTCCCTCCTCTCTGAGCTCACAAAAGTGACTGTGGAGGGGCAGCTGGTATGGTTCTCTCTGCGTTGGCTGCGAGGCGGGGGCTGGGGAGCTCAGACTCCTGTGTCTGAGGTCAGAGCGCTGTCTCTGACCTTGGATCCTAGAATCCAAACTATCCTATGGCCTCCCAGGTAGAATGACCAGATACAAGAGGGTAGGGCTCCTGCAGCTTTAATGGTTGTGATGAAAAGGGAATTTCACCAGGTGTTGCATGCATACAAATGACAACTGCTGAAATTCCCTTTTCTACGCAACTGTTAAAGATACAGGAGCCCTGCGCCACCCTACTCCCAGAGGCTTTCTAGGGGGCTTAGGTTTGCTCCTTAAAATATTTAAAAATAAGGATGCTATGGGGAGCATGCCAGTACCAGACCAGGTCCTGACGCAGGACCTGTTTGCTACTGGCTGCATCACCTAGTGGGTGGTTCTTGGGTGGTCACCTTGGGCCGTGTGGGTTCTAGACATTGCCCCAAAGCCAGGCCTAAAAACGAGCCCCCGAAGAGTACATATGGGAAGAACCCCCTAGCAGACCTTCTGTAGTGGTTCAAACTAGGGAAAGGAAACCCAGGACCTCTTGGCCGGCGTCTTGGTTTGGAAAAAGCTTCTGATGGGTGTTAGGGAAGAGTCTTCATGGAATTCAGGGGCCAAGCCAGGGAGGGTTGGGGAGATGAAACCCGGGAGCCGTACTGAGCCCTGTGGCCACCAGTTGCCAATCTCTACACCTCAGATGAGGATCAGGCCATAGGTGTTTTAGGACTGGAGAATAAGGTTAAAGCGGGAGAAGAAGCCACAGTGCTTTGGAGGTGCAGCATGTCTGCGTCTACTGTCCCTTGCTGGCCATCTGCTCTACATTTATTATAAATGATGTGTTCCATTGGGAGGATGAGGCAGAATCTGATAACACATTTATACTCAAATCCACTCTGCAATCCCCATCCAGTTTCCTTTTCCCTTTTCTTTTTTAATTAATCAAAACCACTTTCTTGCAAGGCCGCACAGATAAATGCTTCCTGGGAGCTCCTACTATGCTAAGGCTATTAAACAGCCAATCTGGGGGCAGGGAAGGGGGGAGAGAGGAACAATTTTCAGGCTATTACAGCCCCACTCTTTTTTATTTAGCTTTTTAGAATGCTGGTCTGAACATGGATCATTTGGGTTTTCAAGAGATTGCTATTTATAGCTTTCTAAAATTTAAAAGGACATCTCTGACTCTCCTTTCTCCATGCCATGAAGAAAAAAAAGACATTTATGTGGATAAAGCTGATGTTAAAGGCACAAGGAACAGGCTAAGCCAGGTTTGGTTGGTTGGCTTTTTCCAGGAAAGTTGCAACCCTAATATAGGGTGACCATATGAAAAGGAAGACAGGGCTCCTGTGTCTTTAACAGTTGTATAGAAAAGGGAATTTCATCAGGTGTCATTTGTATGCATGTCATTTGTATGCATGCAGCACCTGATGAAATGCCCTCTTCATCACAACAGTTAAGGCTGCAGGAGCTATACTAGAGTGACCAGATACAAAAGAGGGCAAGGCTCCTGCAGCTTTAACTGTGTTGATGAAGGGGGAATTTCACCAGGTGCTCCATGCATTGAAATGACACTTGCTGAAATTCCCTTTTCTATACATCTGCTAATGATACAGGGGCCCTGTCATCCTATGGTCACCCTAAATATCAACCTACTTTACCAGATTGCTTTGATTACTGAGCTAGTACATAAAGCTCTGCATAAATGCTGAATATTATTATTATTATGAGCTGTGCTGCTGACCAAACTCAGCAAAGACTCAGTGAGGGCCAACTGGTTGTGTCTTGCAAAATGCAAAGGAGTGTAATTTCCGAGCCTCGTTTGGAAATATCAATGAAGTCAAAACGATTCAAGAAGATGCTTTTGTAAGATGCTGCATAGAAATGGATTATGTGCCAGGAAGGCAGCTGCAATGAAAGATTGATTTTCATGATTACCCAGAAATGCTAGCTTACTCTATGTCCCACTGATGACACAGAACAGAAGCACTCAAACTATTGATAAGTTAGACAGCCCTGGGCAAACAGCACTGCTCTGCTTTCCAAGCCATTTAACTACTGAAACGATGTGTGGTGATGGGGCAATGGTTGCCAACTTATTTTACCAGCCCCTGCTCCTCTGCCTTGAACAGCAGTTCAGTTAGATGGCATTAGAGAGTGGCACTGCTTACCTCCATGATTAAAAAAAAAACTACACCTGCTGATTTCGTCCAATGAAGCAGCTATTAAAAAAAACAACAACACAGGATCAGCAGAGGATCTGACAATGTCTGCCTGCCACTTTCTCCAGAACACACAATGACATTTGTTGTGATATTTTGGATAATAGGGAGTAAAAAGCAGGAAATAACGCTATGGCCAAGCGCTCAGCCAGGCCAACGCCCAGAATAGGGCCGGCCGAGCAGTGCTCGGTGAACACGCACCAGTTCTCTATTCCCTAGTTGTGAAGAGAAAATTGAGCAAAGAAGAGTCACGTATGCAACCTTGACCTTTTTGGATGGTGGGAGGATAGAAATGTAATAAAATAAATCAATAAAGTTGTCCAACAGCCCACTCTTCTCCAGACTTCCAGTCCACATGAATGCCTAGCACTCTGGAGAGCAGGAGGCAGACAGAATGCAGAGGAAGCCTATCAGGTGAGGGTGGCCAATTTCGGGAGCTCCAAGGGCCCCACCCCTGTCACTGCCATGGCGTATCGCCAAACGTTGGCGGTAGCGGGAGCCACGAAACAAATGGTGGTTCAGCAGCAAACTGCGATGCTAGCCTAAAATGGACCAATGTATCTTTAAAACAAGGTACAAATTCAGCAGCAACAAGGGTGGGGCGCACTTAATATGGAGCACATGAACCCCACTTGTTGCTTGTCTGCTATAGGGATCTCCTATGTAGCCATGGGAGGGGAAAGACCTTCAGCTGTGATTCTTGGGCGCCAGGGGAACATCTAATGACTCACCATTGCCGTTGAATCATGTGCCATACAATGCAGATGATGAAATATTTATACAATATTCATTATTAAAGAACAAATGGTTCCTTTTGGTTTAACTAAACCCTCAAACAAATCAGAGTGTGCAGCTAGGCCATTAGTGGGGCTGACCGGCTTTGCTGGAACAAAGTTGAATGAGCTATTGTGAAGTGAATCAATATTACCAATAAAGAACATTCATTCACATGGAAACTTGACAAGTGTTCCACAGTGAAAAGCACGTTGCTTTTTGTTTAAAGCAACCTCCCCCTTTACATCCAGCCGGAATAATACTCTGGAAATGGAGTTATTTGAGGGTGGGGATGGGGAGACAGAATATTTTGGGAAGAATGGATGGTGACACTCCAAGCTACCTCGCCTTAGCTCACATTTCCCTTGGAGGCAAAAGAGGAAGCTCAGTTAATGCTTTACATTCAAGCTTAGTTAATGCTTCACAACCTTTGATATAAGTACATGAGAGGAACTGGGTTGTTAAGGATTTTTAAGCTACAATATGCTATTTTAAAAAAAAATTGCCTCCAACACTTTTCCCTTTGGCTCCACCCACTGCTAGAATATAGCCCCTGAGGGCTTTTTTGAAGTTGGACTTGGCCCTCGGACTGGTTCAGAGGCAATATACTTCTGCATACCAGTTGCTGGGGTTCAACAGTGGGAAAAGGCAATTGCCCACATGTCCTGCTAATGGGCAGCCCAAGGGTATTTGGTTGACTGCTGGGGGAAATAGGTAGCTGGGCTAGACATGATAGGCCTTTGGTCTTATCCAGTAGATAACTAAGCCTTAGAAAAGGCATTTCAACCTTCTAGAATAGGGGTAAGTGCACAAAAACTGGGAAAATACGAATCAATTAGTGTCAGGCTTGTTCTCTGTAGTGTGAGGGAAAGGTTTGCAGGGGGTCAGTCAAAGTCAGAATCTGAAGAGGAGGAGGAGGAGGAGGAGGAGGAGGAGGAGGAGGAGGAGGAGGAGGAAGAAGAAGAAGAAGAAGAAGAAGAAGAAGAAGAAGAAGATTATTATTATTATTATTATTATTATTATTATTATTATTATTATTATTATTATTTACTAGACAACGTAGGAAGCAGGCGAGGAGATTCTCCAAGACTCTTCAAGAGTCAAGGATGAATCTTCCCAGCAGCTTATCTGTGAGAATGTAGAATCATAAAATCATAGAATAGTAGAGTTGGAAGGGGCCTGTAAGGCCATCGAGTCCAACCCATGGATGGCCCAGAGACCATCACCCCACTCTTGGAAACTCAGCCTCTGTCTAAGGGACCTTGCCCTTTTCACTGTTACATAAAAGCACCTGGCAGAGTCCAAAATAGTGGGGGGACGGAATGAACTAGAATATAAAGAGGGCCTTTAAATGACATTTTTCTAAGTCGCCATTGATTGTTTAAGGAGATGATCACCTTGCTATTAGTATTTCTGCAGACTTCTCTTATCAAGTAAGAATTTGTATATTATATTTTTGTTAAACATTTCAAAACATTTCTCATATTTGTGCTGGCTTCTTCCAAGGTTTGGATGTACTGATTTAGTGGAGTGAATCTCTGGAAGAGACATAGTGGCTGTGTTCACACAACACGATAACCCACCATAGGTTGTTGTATTGTCTAAACACAGTGCATTTTCCGCGGGGTGGGTGTTGTCTGAATGCAGCACATTTTATGCAAGGTGGCTTGTTAACCATGTAGTGTGGTTTATTTTTCTCAAACAAGCCACCTTGAGAACCCACAGCTTGCTGTTGGGTTGTTCGGGGTAGTTAACAAGCCGCACTACATAGTTCACGAGCAAACGTGTGGAAAATGCACTGTGTTCAGACAACACAGTAACCCACCCTGTGGAAAACATGCTCTGTTCAGATAACATGATAACCCAGCCTGTGGAAAACATGCTGTGTTCAGACAACACAATAAGCCCTGGTTCAACAACAACCCACACTGGGTGGGTTAATGTGTTGTGTGAACCCAGCCAGCACCAATGTTTTCTTCTTATAGTGGCATCCATCCTTCCTTCTATCCATCCACCTACCCATCATGCTTTGCAGAGTAATATAAGTAAACCCTCTGGCCTGCTGCAAAAGAGCCCACATTGTGGGACAGGAGAACCCAACTTGTCCCCAGTGACTGTGGGGCTGCTTAGAGCCCAACTGCCAAGCACACCTGCTGTTTCTTGCTTGCTTGCTGTACCAGTTGCAGCCTTCCACCTCGTCTCCATCTCAGTAATTAAATGAACAGGAGCTCCTGGAGAAGCAAATAAAATCTCTTTCAACTTTTTTTTTTCCTAATGGCTTTTTGTTTCCCTGGACCCTTTTGCAAACCGTATTCACAGCTGCCCAAGGGATGCCAGATGGCACCACAGCATGAAGCCAGTGCTGCAAGAGAGCCTGGCGTTGGCCTGGCAAGAACATAAGCCCTGGCTTGCTGGATCAGCCAAAGGGACCATGTGGTCCAGATCTCTGTTTTCCACCGTGGGCAGCCATCTGCTTTCGGAAGCTCACAAGGCAGGGCATGATCTAACAGCCACACCTTGCCATTGGCCTCCTGTCCCCACAATTTCTCTCTTGAGGAATGTATATTCCATCTTTCCATTCACAAGGGATGCCCAAAGCAGCTCAATCATAAATGATTATTTAAAAAATAAAAAAAGCAAGTTCAAAGCAAAAGCCATCATAGTAACACCAAAGACAATGAAGCAGTAGCGTCAACTTGACCAACATAAGTATGAGGAGGTCAAGTATTTCAGCTTTAACTGAAAAAGCACCATGGCTATTCTATGATTGCCTGCTGTTTCCTTAAGCTTTCTCATGTCTTAAACGTTCGGTGGTTCAGTGATGTTATCCACCCTTTATTACCAATTTCCTTTACAGCAATCTGTTCCATGTGATCTATACCGTTTCGGTAAATGGTCAGCCCCTTAAATGCCTATGCCAGCCTTCCTATGCCAGCGTGGCTGGGGGATATTGGGAGTTGTAGTCCAAAATATCTGGAGGCCACCAGTTTGGAGATGGCTGGTCTATGCTTTCTCACTCACTCTGTTGCTTTACTGCTAAATAATTATTATTATTATTATTATTATTATTATTATTATTATTATTATTATTTCTTGCCCGCCTCTCCATTTTGATCGAGGCGGGGAAGAACAATAAACGATAACATACATAATACTCAATTAAAACATAATATTCTACATTGTTAAAAACATCCTAAAAACATTTTTAAAAGATCTTAAAATTCCACTGGAAAGGGCTCAATAGCAAAACAGCATGGGAAGGCATTCTGTGTTAACTGCAACACTGGGGAGGACAGAATTGTTGGGAGCTCTAATTTTTATATCATGCCTCATGTAGGGGTCAGATTGCAAATAGGTCATGAGAAAAAGGCCCTTTTTCTGGATCTTGGCAGCTCCTCAAAACACGGAGGATGCCCGTTATTACAAATCATCCCATATCATTGAGCAGGGGGTTGGACTCGATGGCCTTGTAGGCCCCTTCCAACTCTGCTATTCTATGATTCTATGTTGAATTGCTGAGGATGTTACACAAGAGTTCCAGACTGTCTTTTTTTTTAAAAAAAAACAACGAAATCTTGATTTCACACCTTTACTGGAAGGTTGCATGGTTTGCCAAATTGCAACCCAGATGTTCAGCCCTTATCTTTAAATCGGGAATGGTTAGAGTGTTGGACTGAGACTTGGGAGATCCAGGTTCTAGTCTTTATTAGCTTGGGTTCTAGTCCCAAACCAGAGGCAGTCCCTACTCACCCATGAAGCTTGCTGGGTAACTTTGGGCCAGTCACTGATTCTCAGCCTAATCTACCTCACAGGGTTGTTGTGAGGATAAAAGGGAGAGGAGGAGGTTTATGTATGCCACCTTGAGTTCCTTGTGATAATGATAATGATGGTAATGATGGTAACAATTATTATTATTAATAATAATAATAATTGGATTTATATCCTACCTTTCTTTCACCATGGAACTCACTAGATTCCCATGTTCCCTCAAAGCCCAACCCAGCTCCAAATGTCCGTAACTTTAGCAAGGTGGCTGTATCCTAAAACCACATTTCCTTCCTGCTTCTTGCTTTTCTGAGTGAACTCTTGAGTTTTTATTTTTAACAATAAAGACCTCTGGCAACTCAAGCATAACACTCTACTTTGATAAGTCTTTTGAACCCAGCACCTCCATAATAATGACGGGCCCAGAACTTTGTTTTGCTTTGAATCCATTTTGATTCCTAGCTAATCTTATGCCTTAATTTCCTCCTTGCTGTGATTTATGGGACTTGAGCAACAGTGAATATTTCCTAGCAGGCCTGTCTTTATACTCCCCAGAAACATTAAGCAAATCTTTGTCAGCAACACATCTGCTTTCAATATCCTGCTGATGCATATAAATGAGATGTGATGACTAAACAAACGGGCCACTCAATTAAATATCTGTTGCTTCTTTCTTTATGAACATGGATGAAATTAATTGACTTGTGTGTAAGGTAACATAGGGATTGTAGGTTTTTAATAAGTTAGTAAAGTAACCTGAGCTGTTTAACCTGGGCTTTAATCAAGACGTGTTTACTCAACAAGCGTGTCCAGTGTGATAGCGACTGTGCTGGTTTGATCAAAAAGATGCATAATGTTTTGCTTTACTATACTTTATGGCAGGCAATAAGAAAAACAGGAGGGGAGGATGGCACACACACATAATTCATGGAACTAGCATACAAGCTCCAGAGCATGAA
Source organism: Elgaria multicarinata webbii (assembly GCF_023053635.1). NCBI lineage: Eukaryota > Metazoa > Chordata > Lepidosauria > Squamata > Anguidae > Elgaria > Elgaria multicarinata. The sequence goes on along the minus strand of NC_086172.1, from coordinate 157,774,087 downwards.
GCATCTTTCAAAGTTTAATCAGATTGACGTGAAGCCAGCCTAACAAAAGCCCATAATTGCTGCAAGGTTTCCCTGGGGTGTGTGTGTTAATCTCTGGTTTGTGATAAATGGCTTCTTCTGAACTGTGCACTTGGGCTCCAGCCTTACAACCAACGTCTCTTCCATGCCCTTAACAGCTGTGCAACCACAAACAGAAATTACCCAGTGCCATTTTTGCATCACTGGAGTGCCATCCCTGAAAATGTTGCACCGGTTGATTTCTGCTTGCTTTGCAGCTGTTACAGGCACCGATCCAGGAAAAGGTGGTGGCCACCTTGGTGGGGCTCTCGCAATGGAACATTAGGGCAAGGCCCTGTTGGAAGGCAGGCTCTATTCCTGTCAGGGGGTTGGCTGGATTGCCTGCCAGTTATCTCTGACCTATCCTTCAGCTGCCCCATATATGTGTTCAGGGCTGGGCAGAGGGGGGTCAGTGGGGGCAGTTGGCATGGGCCTACGATTTTGAGGGGGCCTACTCTGAGTCCCCCTCGGCAAAGTTGCTTGATTTTTCTGTTGTTGATGATGAATTTGCCCAAAGAAAAGCACGTAAAGCATTTCTGAATGTGACGAAGTGATATCTTATATATATCTTGAATAAAAGTGCTTGCCATTTCCTTTTTTATAAATCAGTCTGGTTCATATATGTATACTTAATGAGCAGTTTGAAATGGGGCCTACATTTCCCTTCTGGCCTGGGCCTATTACCAGCTTTGCCTGGCCCTGTATGTGTTGCCCAGCACAAGAACTTAATAACAGAAGGAGAGCCTCACTGGTTCAGTCCAGAGAGCCTTACAGTGCCGCTCCCTTTTACCAACCGTTGCCAGCCAGATTCTTCTCAGAAGCCCTCAGGCAGGTCTTGAGCCCTATCCTGGGTTGTGACTGAAACCTTTAGAGTTCTGACTAGTTCTGACTGAAACCCTCAGGGGATTCCCCGCTCCACTGATATCAGAGCCACCAGCCTCCACTGGTTCTGGGGATTCCCCCTGCACACCGCTCCTCCTGCCAAATGCAGGCAGTGGAGGATTTGGCCAAGGCCGGAAAGTGTGGTTTCCCATGTCGCCGACGTGTGTCAAACAAAGCCAGGGTCTCAGCCAGCCCTGGGAGGCGTGGTTGCTCCTCCCAGTCTTACCTGAGACTTCCTTCCTGCGTAGGGTGACCATATGGAAAGGACAGGGCTGCTGTAGCTTTAACAGTTGTATAGAAAATTGAATCTCAGCTGGTGTCCTTTGAATGCATGCAGCACCTGGTGCAATTCCCTCTTCATCACATCAGTTAAAGTTGCAGGATCCCTGCCGCCTTTTGTATCTGGTCACTCTATTATAGCTCCTGCAGCTTTAACTGTTGTGCTGCAGTGGGAATTTCACCAGCTGAAATTCCTTTATATACAATTGTTAAAGATACAGGAGCCCTGTCCTCCTTTCCATATTGTCACCCTATTCACACACATCTCCCTGGTCTTGATGGGATGTGAGAGATGCACAAAGGAGGTAGTCTTCCTCGTCTCCATTTTATCCTCACGAGAACCTTGTAAAGCAGGTTAGGCTAAGAGTCAGTGGCTGGCCCAAAGTCACCCAGTGAGCTTCATAGCTGAGTAGAGATTACTTCTGGTTCGGGACTAGAACCTGGACTAGTAGGTACTAGAACCTGGATCTCCCAAGTCCCAGTCCAACACTATTACCAATATATCACACTGGCCTGAACAAGGCTAAATTCTCACAACCAATAAGAGGTGAATAGGTGAATAGGTGAATACACCTACTATTATGCACCAAGAGAATTTGTCATCATACAGCTTCTTTAGATTAAAGGTGAATCATGTTTGCTTACTGGTGCTTTGCTTCCTGCTTCTCTTACGTGATTGTAATGAGCTGAATTACATGGGAGAATGTAATTCTCCCATGTAATTCTCCCATGTAATCTCCCATGTAATTCAGCTCATTACAATCACGTAAGAGAAGCAGGAAGCAAAGCACCGTGGTGTGTAATTGAAAATTTCCCGTCCTAATAGTATAGTGGTTGTTTTGTAGCACAACTTCGGCTGCACACAGTAGGAAATCCTGAGATATTTCAGAAGAATCGGGATATCTAAGGTCTTTTTTAAAAACAACAACAACAACAACACAGAATAACTGGGGGAAGGAGCAGGAAACTTGCAGGAGGTTTACGACATCATCAAAATGACACGCAAACTTCCATGAATGGCCATTCACAAGTGTGTTAAAAACCATTCTTTTAGAGAAGTCCATAATCTCTCAGAGATAAGGACCAGACTACAGGCAGTTCTGCTGCATAGAGTCTTCGCTCGATGTAGTGCAACGGCTGCATTGATCGCATTCACACTTTCACTCTAGAGCAGATGTACTGCTGCTATATATATCTATAGCTTCCAGTATGATTCATACTGTGTTTGGGGTGACATACCAACAAGGATATATTTCTAGACGTTTGCCATATTTACATTTCTGAATGTGCTTTTTCCTTGGCACAGGCCCCGTCAGATCTCCTGTAAGAGGTTTCATTAAGTCGAGCTGCAGGCACCATATTTCTAATCATTGCGGCTGGCTGGTTGCCTGGTTACTTCACTCCCGCTACATTGATATGACTGCCAAGACGGTCCAAAAAACAAATCATCCCATATTGTTGAAGCTTTATCCTCTATGCTGATTCTAGCAGCTGTATTGGGCAGGCAACACTGAGACACGTTCTTACAGGATACAAGATGCAGAGCATTTGTCTGAAATGGTCCACATCTTTCTGAGATTTTCTTTTATCCTTTTTTTAAAAAAGAAGATTTTATGGCCAGGATACCTGATCTTTCCCTCTCTCCCTGCCCCCCTCCCCATTTCTGCATACTTCCAGACAGGGGGCTCTTTGCGCTAACAATCCAAATACATTGTGTGGCTGTCATTGTCTTTTTCTCTTTCATGAATTTTCTATGGAAAGAGAAAAGATCTACACATGAGAATTACAAGGTGATAGTGTCATCAGGAGGGCTTCACCCCAAACATACAGCCATGGCTCCTTCTATGAATAAGCGTCCAACTGATGAAGACATCTCAAAAAGGGATGTACCGGACACCTGTCTACTTTTTACTTAGACGCCTAGAATATTGAACTTGTTGGGTGGCACAATATTGTACTTTAAAATCTTTTTCCATATGCTGTTCTGTAAAATGCTGCTATTGTTTGTTACTTAATTGCTGATACATTGTATATTATTCTGGTATGAACTATTTTTGATTTACTTACGCGTTGGAGGCTTCCGCCTTGTTGGAGGCTTTGTTTCACTGCGTTAAAGCGCTGATCCAGCAATTTTATTTCTATGTATTAAAGGTTGTGTATCAACAAGAAGAGCATATCTTTTTGTATGCCTGATTATGAACATTATCTAATAGTATGCTCAGACAGCATATGTAGGATTGATGCAAATATGATTCACCCACAGTAGAAATATATAAAAACACCCATGGGAAAACATGGGAGGGTTAAAAGCAGATGTCATCTGGACTTCCCTCCCCATAAAATTCTGTGAACGGGGCAGGGCGATGGCCCAATAAAAGTCTCATCTCGAAGCATCCTCTCTCTGGAGGCACATATAAATAGAACAAATGGTTTCAGCCTTCAGATAGAATCTTTTGGAATGTTCAACTGTTCTTAGTAAATCTTCTCTTAAAATGGACAGCTGCCTCTTTATAGGCGTGAACAGACAGATGTTAAAGGAGAGAAATTGACAGCAACTCCGAGCGCCATCCGATGAGCATTTTATTGCACGCTCATTACTGGGTACTCACGGATTTTTTGCAGGTCCCTCCCATGACATCGTCTGCCTCCTGCGCGCCTTCCGCCCCTTCTGGTCTTTCTTGCACAACAAAAAAACTCTCCCCAAAGTCCGAGATATTTTAAACACGGAAGTTGCTGCTTTCTCCTGCTGTGTGCAGGAGAAGCAACGTAATTAGAACAGCCAACTGAATGGGCCTTGTGCTTGTTGTTTACTTCCTCTTTTGAAAGAGGAAGTAACTGAGCAATGAAAACATGGGTAGAGAAGCAAAGGTAGGGAGTGTGTTTCACCCCGTGTGATGGAGCTAGGACCTCCCTGCACTCATGGACATAGCTGAGGACAGCCTTGGACTCCAGGTGTTGTTGGATGACCCATCATCCTCAGCCAGCATGGGCAATGGTCAAGAGTTAGGGGAGTTGCAGTCCAAGATCTGGGGGGACATGGTTGGGACAGGCTAGTCTAGGGCTATGATGGATCCTGAGCTTAACTGCCAGACTAACCCATGCTGTACTGTTGAAGCACAGGCAGCAAAGAGCACATTTTGAGCTTTGTGTACAGGAGTTCCCAGAATAATAATAATAATAATAATAATAATAATAATAATAATAATAATAATATTTGTAACATTTATATACCACTGAATATAATAGAATCTCCCAGTTGTTCACCACATTAAAATACAATATTAAAAACACACTATTAAAACACAGCATAAAAACAACTACAATAGAAGAGAGCAGTAAAATCCAATGGCAGAATTCATTTACTTATGGCCCAGGTAAAGTCTGGATGAACAAGTGTGTCTTCAGGAGGCATTTAAGAGATGCCACATTTCCTGTCTCCCAAACCATACAAGGGAGGGTTTCCAGATGGTGGGTGCCACTACAGAGAAGTCCTACCGTCTGGGTACTTCATGGTGACATTGGCCTGGTTCAGAAGACACCTTAAACCATGGCTTTAACCACGGTGAATAAGCCCTGTCCTCCTTTTCATATGGTCACCCTAGCTCATGTTAGCTCAACCACCATAAAGCCAGGAACGTTAAAGCTTAACAGATGTGCCCCATGATCAGTAATGAAGTTGTAGAATGCCACAAGTTGTGCTTGCTTACAAGCAACAAACAGCCCTGGGTCAACTCACAGGAGGTTTCCTCTAGCAATATTGTACATTTCAGATGCTTCATAAAGCAATACTGGACCAGGATAATGTGCGGCATCTTTGGTCCCAGGCACTCCATCCTCCCCAACTGGAAAAGTGTGGGTGCATGGAGGATACATTGTAAGCAACATTACACAGCATCCTTACTGATCAACGTCTATTAAGGCATCAGCCTAAACTTCTAATTTCCTGACTTTGTGGAGCTTGAGCCAACATGAGTTAATTCTGGTCTTACACCGGGAAGATCATTGAACATACACACATGGGATAGATAGATAAACAGATAAATATTTCATATAACAGGTATGGATCAACACATTTGCCTGCATTTTTGGATTTTATGGGACTGTCATGATAGAGAAATAATCTGACCTAGTATAAAGCCCCTGACTGGAATTAGAGCAAAGGCCAGAAAAAGTGACGGAGCCCCAACTCCATTCATTTTACCAATGCACTGATTCTTACATTTAAATTACAGTAGAAAATACTATTGGCCCATGTTTCCAATTACCAATGCTTATAAACCTTTAAAAACAGAAATCTAGAGGACCTTTCCAGTGAATCTCAGCTACATATCGAATGACTACTGGAGCTGGAACAACATTTAGAGTGACACAGAAATAGAAATGTTCTTAATTAAAGCTGACAGCCATAATGGCCTTGCTTGTTACAGTGTCAGGGGGTTGTCTGTTGCTCCATGGAACTAGAAGCTCTGCAAATTGCAAAATTCTCACCAAGGATGCTGGCTTCGTGTAGGTCTGTGCGGAAAACTCACTGTGCAGATAAACTCACACCACTTTTAAAATCACTTCACTGGCTGCCAATTAGTTTCCAGGCGAAGTATAAAGCATTGGTTATTACCTTTAAAGCCCTACATTGTTTGGGTCAAGGTTACCTGCGGGATCGCCTTCTCCCATACAATCCGCCCTGCACACTCAGGTCCTCTGGGAAGAAATGACTTCACCCAGCGAAAACTAGATTGACAGCTGTTACCCAGAGGACCTTCTCTTCTGCTGTTCCCATGCTGTGGAAGGGCCTGCCGGGAGAGATTCGCCAACTCAACAGTCTTTTTTAATATAAAAAAGCTATAAATACTGATCTCTTCCTGCAGGCCTGCCCAGTCAAATTTTAAGAAGTCTGGCTGTTCTTAACAATGTATTAGTTTTATATGTTTTAATCAGTTTTATGTATTGTATAATATTTTTGTATTTCATGTTGTTCCCTGCCTCGATCCAGAGGGAAAGTCGGGTAATAAATGAATAAATATTTATTATTATTATTATTATTATTATTATTATTATTATTATTTATTATTATTATTATTATTCCAAAAACAAAAACAGCCATGTTGGGCATAAGTAAATTCTGAAAAGCCACGTTTTTGGTGATCTTTGAATTGGCTTAATAAAGGCATTAGACTATACAGATAGAGAAATCTTTGCTGATCTATTGCAGATGACCCAGAGATCTACCAATACCTTCTGCCAAACCCTGCCCTAGCTTGATTAGCCACCAGCTTAGAACTCTGATTGGTCAGGTATTCCATTTGGGACCACCCCCACCCGCATGATGGTTCTGATTTTGGTGAGGTTGTGAATATATTCTGGGTTTCAGTCAGAACCAGACAGAACTTCAAAGCAGCCATCCAAGGTGCTGAGCCTATTTGGGAGATGGGGTTCAGCACCTTGGATTACTCCCTTAGAATTCTGGCTAGTTCTGACTGAATCCCATAATGGATTCACAGCCCCACCAAAATCAGACCCACCAGCCTCCACTGACACCCCCCCCCCCTTTTTTTTTTTCCTGTACTGGAAAAGAAAACCTGACTTTTGCTGGATTGAGTCCCTGTGAATCCTGCTCAAGCTGTATCTCTTCACTGTGAACATGATGGTGCAGATTTCCCCAACAAGCATTGGTGTTTCTCTAAATCTTATCCAGCTTCATCTGGAGCCCATCCCTCATTGACTAACTATCCCTTTTCCTTACAAAGTCTATCATAGTTAGTTACAGCTGTGCTTTTATAATGAAATGAAATAAAACACCATTGACTTGGCTAACGAAGTGGACATTTTAGCAATAACAGCACCGTCAATATATTGTCCCATGTGATAAGTCAGCTTTGCTGTTGACTGCAGTAAGTAGGTTTGGGTGTATCTGCCAATTTCAGTTTTTCATTTTTCCAATCTTAAGTTACGTTTCTCCTGAACTTTGAGGTGGTTTTTTTTTTTTAATGTTTGCATGAAAATTTGTATGCAGCCTCAAGCACTTTTCTTCATGCAATTTTGCCTAATATAGACATTTTATGCAAGCAGTTTTCCAATATAATGCATTCTTAATGTTATTTTCACTAATATTTGCCATTTTTGTCTGCACCATTCCCCAATGCATATTTGTACACATGTTCGGTGTACCGCACAAAATTTGTGGAAGTCTAAATTTCAAAGGATAACTGTGTTTCAATTCGTGTTTTGGTTTGAAAGTGCGTAATTAAGGACATTTTCATTAAAATGCAAAATTAACGAATGTCTGTCCCATCCCTAATGCATGAGAACCTTCCGAAAAATTTCTGATGGGGAAAAAATTAAAACTATGAAAGAGGCAAGTGTAAATGAGAATGATTACAGCTACTGGGCCTGTTCAGATGACATGCTAAGCCATGGTTAGGCCTTTTGCAGTAAATGGTTAGTGAGCGTGTTTAAACCTTGGTTATGTAGCCACCAGGAATGGTTCACACAACACGCTAAGCCATAATGTTTAACCACCTTGACTTAGCATATCATCTGAACAGGGTCATTAAGAGAAAGAGAGCAAATGTGGTTTAAAGGAATTTTCTCAGAGGTCTCTAAGCAACACTGCTCATCCCACCCAGTCCCAGACGTTGATGATCTGAACATCTTTTCAAAAAGGAATAACAGGCTCAAGTTAAAGGAAGCCAGATTCCAGCTGGACATCAGGAAAAAATTCCTGACTGTTAGAGCAGTACGACAATAGAATCAGTTACCTAGGGAGGTTGTGGGCTCTCCCACACTAGAGGCCTTCAAGAGGCAGCTGGACAACCATCTGTCAGGGATGCTTTAGGGTGGATTCCTGCATTGAGCAGGGGGTTGGACTCGATGGCCTTGTAGGCCCCTTGCAACTCTGCTATTCTATGATTCTATGTCATATAGTGTGAGAGGAGGTATGGCACATGGCACAATTATGTAGTCTTTGTGTTTCTACTGTCACTGTTGTATACCTATTTATACTTTTGATATGTACATAGTTAATAAATGCTTTTGACTAGCTCAGGCAGTTGGTCCCAAAAATATATCATTAGTATATGGTTATGAAGATTGAAAGGGAACAGTAATCATCTTAATGCTCTTTCTTTTTTTTATCTATTTCTTTTATGAAATGACCTTGTTCCTTATTAAAATCCATATTCCCAACTGCACAAAAACTTAGTTTCACCTGCACAATTTGTTTTTCCAACTGCACAAAATGTGTCTAGTTGTGCATTAGAATAAACCCTGGAGCACACAATACCACCTGAGCATTAAGATGCAATCTGAATTCTCATGTGTTCCCTAGCTGTGAACCTGCAGGGAGAGGGGGAAATCCCCACCAAAAGAGTCTCTCCACCAAATCTGGAGTCAACTGGACCTCCTCCCATCAACATTTCAATCTTGATTGAATCTGTGTTAAGCTAGTTCACCATCAACTGGCCCATTTCCAATTCCAGGCATCTGTGCAAGACATCTAGCCTCATAGCTGTCCATAAGGAAAAGGAAAGTTAGAGTTGAGTGCTGCACTGATCCCCTGATAGTCTCACCCACTGGTTTCATATATGTGTTGAAAAGCATAGTCAATCCTTACGGCACCTTGCAGTGCATTTCCCAGGGCGGCACAGTGCAAGTCTGTTTCTTGGTCTATCATTCCCCACCACGGTGGAAATGTAAGCTCCATTGAAGTAAGCACTTGTCTCTTTTTGCTCATGGTATTATGTAGTGCTGCATCTATGTTTGTGACCATCCTGCCAGTGACCCATATCTTAGTCAGGGCATACAGTTCTATTGTGCTATCTCCAGTATCAAAGGCAGTAAGCATTTATACACCAGTTGCTGGGGAACATGGGTTGGAGGGTGCTGTTGCACCGTGTCCTGCTTGTGGGTCCCTGGCCGACATCTGGTTGGTCATTGTGTGAACAAAGTGCTGGACTACATGGACCCTTGGTCTGATCCAGAATTACTCTTCCTATGTTCTTCTGTTCTTATGATTTATACAACTTGCTTAAGTACAGTATGATCTCAGTTGTCTTATTCCAGAGTGACTGTGTGGGTAGGAATACTTGTGAGAGCAAGCAAAGAACGCACCCAATTAGCAGGCTGTTTATTTTAGTGGATGAGGGCTCAGCATTTTAGATGCGCTGTGCCTGTCAAGCCTTCAATGCTGTATCAGGGTCACTAGTCTCTACTCTCTCTCTCTGGCTACCTGAGCAAATTAGCAGTAAGCTGCTAATGAGCTCAGGCTTATGCTGATGAAATCTGTCCTCTTCTCTTCAATGCAGTGCCACCCAGGTTCAGAATTCTGCTTGGGGAAAACTGTGTGTGTTGGGAGGAGGGGGAATGGGGGCGGGGTTCTTTCCTAAACAAACCACCTTCCAATAAGTGGATTCATCCCTGTCATGTAATGTATGCTCACCATTTTTCAATCTCCCATGATCTTCTCCCTGCTCCCAGGAGTTGTGCCAGGCCTTGTGTTGGGATACAGGCAGGCCAGTGAGTTTTCAACAGCCTCCAAGAAGTCATGCCTCGTGTGCATTGCTAGAGGGGAAGCGCCATACTGTCATTTGAACGGACCCAATACCACAAACCCAGCAAGGAAGTGCAAGCTCAGATTTAAAAGCCCATGGCAACCTGCTTACTTAGGCTGAACAGTAAATGAAACAGACAACAGGATGGCAGTGCAATCCACCAAACTAGTATTTTATTTATTTATTTATTTATTTATTTATTTATTTATTTATTTATTATTGAATTTATATCCCACCTTTTTTCCTCCAAGGAACCCAAGGCGGTGTACATAATTCTCCTCCTCCTCTCCATTTTATCCTCACAACAACAATGCTGTGAAGTGGGTTGGGCTGAGAGTCTATGACTGGCCCAAAGTTACCCAGTGGGTTTCTGTAGCCGAGTGGGGACTAGAACCCAGATCTCCCGACCCCCAGTCCGACACTCTAGCCACTACACCACATTGGCTTCTATGCTGATTACTTTCTTGGGAAGCAAGACCAAAGCCAACAATTGAACTGAAGTGCAACGCAACTACTTTCATGCAGGCCATCCAGCATTAGCAGGTATGGGCAAACTGGATGCATTGTTCAATTTTAACTTGGGCCTTAGCTACACCTAAGATTTATCCTGGGAGGATCCCTGTTCATGTAAATGACACACAGGATATCCCGGGAGCAGGCAGGGATGACCCCGGGACAATCCCGGGATAAACTTTACGTCTAGCTAAGACTCTTATATTTGTCAACACTTGAACATCCACCAGCGGTACCCCTAACTTAGGCATCCTCATCCATGTGTATATCAGATATAGATTTCTTTGGACCATAGATCATGACGAAAACCAGGATTAGATAAACAAGGTACAGATTGTCATTAAAACAGTCTAAGCATTTAAGGAAAATATATTTGGGCATACACACATCTTGCAAAGGTAAATAAAGTCACCTTTTCAGTTAGGTATCTGTTGCTGTTGACTAATAAAAATGAATTTGCCCATTGTGGTCTTGATCAAAGCAGTGATGGCAAGAAGCTGTTCGAAGCAGGCAAGAAAAAAACCCACAGAGTCCCTGTGACCATATATTGCTGGTGGATTGAGTTTGGCTTGGTAGATCACACTTAAACATTATTGTTGTTGTTGTTGTTGAAAGTAGGGAAAATAACAATACTTTCATATATCTTAAGAAACTACAAAAATAAAACAAAAAAGGAAGAGAAAAAAGATGACAACAGAAAAACCTTTAATAGCTTTCCTGCCAAAAGGCTAAATAAATCATATTTAGAACACAATATGGCTAATCCTTAACAATATTATTAATTTTATAGAATTGAAAATTCTAATTGGATACTTCCTTTAGATAGTAGGGAGTCTACAGTTCCCCAAATATTTCAAATTTCCCACATTTTCTTTTATACAGTAACAATTCTTGATAATAAGCCTATATACACCAGTAGCTGGGGTACGTACATGGATGGTGTTGTTGCATCCGTGTCCTGCTTGTGGGTCCCTGGTCGACAGCTGGTTGGCCACTGTGTGAACAGAGTGCTGGACTTGATGGACCCTTGGTCTGATCCAGCAGGGCTCTTCTTATGTTCTTATGTTGATCACAGCTGGTTTGTACTTTCGAAATTGTCGACAGCTTTAACACGGTTATAATATATGAGATTTTCCTACACCATTAATCAAACTGTGGCAGCTTTGAATTTTCCCAATATTTAGTTATCAACCTTTGGGCTCCATCCAAGGAATTATTCACTAAGATTTTATTTTTCCTTACTGAACCACCCAACATATTCAACTAAAATCCCAGTGAAGTCATACAAATGACATACCATATCATAGGACCATAATATTATATGGTGAATCACAGTTTTTCCAGTTTGTGTTAAGGGAATTTTTTACCAGCACAGGAAGAGGTTTGTAAGTGTCAATAGATATGCTACATCAGAGGTGCAGAACCTCAGGCCCAAGGGCCAGACCTCCTGGGGGTCCCCAAAAGGCCACGCCCCTTCCTTTGGCCCCTTCCCTCTCCTCCAACCACAGATTGTTTGCTCTGGGGCTAAAAGAAGGTTCTGCACCCCTGTTTATCTTTCTGAACCTGGTGCCTGCCAGATGTTTTGGACCACAACTCCTATCAGCACTGGGCAACATGGCCAATGGTCATGGATGATGGGAATTATAGCTGAAAACATTAGAGCTGTGGTGGACAGCTCAGTGAATATGTCATCCGCACAGTACAGTGTGCGGCTGTACTGCTGTGTATAATTAGCAAAAGAACTGAAAATAAAACTGCCAATATTAGACTGCCCTTATCTATGGTGCGGCCCCCATTTGGAACACTGTATAGAGTTCTAGTCAATGCACTTCAAAAAAAAAAGAGGTTGTAGAGTTAGAAATAGTGCAGAAAAGGGGAACCCAAATTATCAAGGGGCTGACCCGTGGCTTGTCCTTCCTCTAACACATCTGGATTTGGTCAATTTCAACTTCAAACATTGGCTTCAAACTCTGGCCTGTTAGAAGCTTTTCCACTCTGGGAAATTTCTGGTTAGTTTAGCTGCTCTCACTTGTGAGTGGTACTAAGGAGGAGCAATTGGGCACAGTGCACCAGCTTGCTTACTTGTGAATGTTAAGCCACAATTCTTCAGAATTGTGGCTTAACATTTTTGTGTAAATGCAGCCAGAGTGTGTTCCAGGCATGAAATCCTGACATGTAGCAATTTCTGACAAATTACAAAATTGGCACCCCCATACTATTATTTTGCTGTACCGGTATAATTAGTATTTGGGTCTCACCTTGGAACGAAAGAGGGAACAGCAATATTAGGACATTAGAAAAACTATATATTCTAGCTTGTCATACCTTTTAGTGCTGGGGACAAGCAACAGGGCTACCTCCATCTTGTTTTGTCTGGAAAGACAGAGAGTGCACCAGGTAAAAGATCCTGACATATTGTAATTCTCTTTGGTGACATGAACAAGTTGCATCTTTGGATTCTTGGCTTAGATCGATATTATTAGTACTTACACACACAGCAAGAACAAAATTTTAAAATATTGTGTGAGAATAGGTTATTTGAGCAGATCTGATTTCTAAAGCTCTGCAAATCAAATTTAGCCTTCTCCAAAAGACCTCTATTGGACAGTGTTAAAATAGAACTAGGCTGGGTTCTCTTAACCCTGAAAAGTACCACAGCTAAAGTAATCTCTCCTTTTAATCTCTTAGTTAGCTTTCTAATGGGAGACAGTAAATAGGGTTGAAGGCTGACAGCAAAGGACCTGCTGCTGCAAAACATTGTAAAGCAGAAAAGAAAGACGTGCTACTATTCACTATTTGTCATCACAAAGGGCAAGTTAGTTAGTTATTTGTCTTCAAGTCGAGTTTGATTTATGGCCACCCTATGAATCAGTGACCTCCAGTTGCATCTGTTGTAAACCACCTTATTTAGTTCTTGTACCTTCATGTTCGTATCTTCCTTTATGGAGTCAATCCATCTCCTGTTTGTATTCCTCTTTTCCTTGTACCTTCTGCTTTCCCTAGCATTATTGGTGTGTGTGTGTGTGTGTGTGTGTGTGTGTGTGTGTGTGTGTCCCTAATGAATCATTTCTTCTCGCTATATATCCAAAGTAGGATAGTCTCAATTTCAGCATTTTCGCTTCTAGTGAGAGTTCTGGCTTAATTTGTTCTAGAACCCATTTATTTGACTTTTTCGTGGTCCATGGAATCCGCAAAAGGAATTGATCTTCCTTCACAGAGGGCAAAAACCCAACCAAAGTTAGGCACTCTTTAGTCCCATAGATTTCAATGGAAGAAATTTAAGCTCTTGACTTTGACTGCATTGTGCCCTGAGGAAAGAGGTAGGGCAGCAAGCAGACTTCTGCTCGCACCACTGACCTTTCCTGTCCTCTCCTCCCCCTGCAGCCTCCCATGCACCCCCAAAATCTGCTCCGGATGATTCCCCAACTCTCCTGGTGGGTGCTGTGCTGTCAGCAGATGAACATGATTAGACTTCATCCATCAGCATTTCAGGCACTCGGTGTCTGCAGCATCACATGATAACTAGTAATTACAAAACAATTATTATGGATCAAGCCCTACAGAAGAACTTCCAGATTATCAACTCAAACACAATATTTTTCATTTGGTGTAGTTTATGTGTTCAGCTACATATCATTGATCATTGTAAATCTTAACCCGTGATGCATTTGTATGTATGAGCCAGCCTTCAGTGAGAGCAGCATACCATAAAAATCATAATTATGGGCTCTTTTTTATACAAGGCATTTATCATCCACTCATCATTCTCTACTTATGAGTTATTTAGACAATGTCATGACTGTCCAGTTTCACTTTGGTGTCCAACCAGCACTTTCAGTGAGTTTTTTCATAGCAGGGAAAATGCTGCATTTAAATGTGAAAGCAAAACAAAGCATGATTTCTTCTTGTGTATTTGCACTATTCCAGTATACAACAGCGCCACCTAGAAGTTATGTAGTGGAAAAGCAGGAAAGGAAACAGTCCTAATGTAGCACTAGGATCTCAATTCTGTGACAAAAACCAAAAGTAGATTTAGAGGATTAACAGCCGATTAATAGCCTCATGTGGAAAAGCTCTCAGTTAGAACTGAAGAAAAATGGGGCAAATAGAATTGTTGAAAACTGATTTTATTTATTGAGTTTTGAAAAGAAAAGCATAATGTTAAGCAATTCTCTAAATTTTCTTTGTTTGTAAACCATCTTTTATTTTATTTCTTTGCATTCCACTGGGTGTTTTGTTTAATATTAGTAGATCTTGCCAATGTTCAAAATAATACAAATAAAATAGGACCCCAACAGAACCTAGTAGGCAGGCAAAATTTCATCCAGCTTTCATGGACTTTGATGAAGGCAGCGATCAGAGTTCCAAAGAAGAAATTGTGAGACTTTCACAAAACTCGTCTTGTGGTTTTGGTTCCTATAATAGTGCATAAGGACAGTGGCAGTCTTTAAGGCAGGGGTGGGCACGCTGTTGCCTATGGATATCAATGGACTGCAAATCCCATCAGCCCTCACCTTTGGCTATACTGGCTAGGACTGATGGAAGTTACAATCCAACATCATCTGGGCGGCAACAAGTTGCCCATTTCTGCTTTAAGGCAATCAACCTGCCACCCTTTAAACACTCACCTGGGAATAAGCTCCACTGAACTCCATGGGGCTAACTTCTGAATAGACAACTGCAGAAGTGCACTGCCAATCTTTTGGAAGAGCCATGCAGATCTCTATAAACTCCACCAGCATTTTCCAGATATTGATACTTGGGGCACAAGTTGGTTTTTTCACCCCTGGATACAAAGTACAAAAGAAAAGGGAGAGAGCCTTGCTGAATGTTGGGATTAGAAGGACCAAAGGTGAGCAGAACTGAGTTAGCATACCTGTAACAAATACTGCTTTCAGGTATCAGCTGAATCCCATTGTCGGCCTTTGGTCCTTCTAGCCCAGCTGCATGTTTCCGACGATGGAGCTCCGCTCATACCTGAAAGCAGTAGTCCTTCCAGGGATGCTAGCTCAGTTCTGCTCACCTCGGAAGTGGCAACGTGCACACACACAAAATCATTTGTCACGTCATATATCTTCCAGCGCTTTCAGGTGAGTAAATCAGCATCAACTCATCCCTACTGCCCTTCGTCACCTTAGAAAATCCATTGTTTGCCAATGTAGCTATGAAATTAAAAGATTGGATTGTTTCCGATATATAAAAAAGCCTCTCTATCCTAAATTGTCCCCAATCAACTGAGCAAATAAAACCCGCTTAACCAACAGCAAGAGTAACCCAAATACCTAAATTCACTGCCTGTGTCTTCACAAAGGTGTGTGGTCTGAGTCATCTTTTCTGACTAGGAAAAGATGTGGGAGAAACGCACTTAAGTACAAAGAGAAAGGGTTGGGCTGAGTTTGCCCATGCAATGAATGAAAAGCACAAATGTCCTTTGAGTCTATAGAATGTTCAAACTGCTTCCCCCCTCCTTGTTTAACAGGTTTTTTAATGGAAGTTTACACAGAGAGCCAGTCAATAATACACAGTGTCAGCTCCCACCTTGTTAGCAGTGATAAAAAAATAAAAATAAAAAAGATATTAGCCTGCAAAGACGAACGTCCATTTCCTTTTAATTTCCCCCAGTGTGATTGCTAGCAAATAATCCACTTTAATAAAGACTTGTTTGTTTTGCCACATGGCCTTGTTGACAAGGTACAAAGCAAAGGGGGGAACACTGTAACCAAATTAGCTCTATCACCAGGAAGGATAAATATAGTTGATAAAATGTGCACGTACCTTACTCTAGGGAGAAAAACAACACTTACCTAGTTGGCCAGTGGGGCTCTGTGTAATTATGACTAGGGTGACCATATGGAAAGGAGTACCTTTAACAGCTGCATTGAGAAGTGAATTTCATCAGGTGTCCTTTGTATGCATGCAGCACCTGGTGAAATTCCCTCTTCATCACAACAATTAAAGCTGCAGGAGCCCTGCCCTCTTTTGTATCTGATCAATCTAGTATAGGTCCTGCTGAAATTCCCTTTTCTATAAAACTGTTAAAGATACAGGAACCCTGCCCTCGTTTCCATAAATTATCAAAAGCCACAACCCATCTGCCACCTACAATAGCCGTAGAGCTTCCATGGATCCAAATGGCTGGTAATGTTACCTGTGTCCTAATGGATGTTCTCTGATCTGTTATTGTAGTTACTGAGATTAGAGGACAAAGCCATCGCATTTCACAAAAAGAAAAGAAAAAGAGGTGACTGGTGCGGCTGCTTCCAGAGATGCTTTTTACAGCAGAGCTCTCGGATGACAAAGGCATGCTCTTTTTAACCACCGGCTGCTCCTCATCCCACACAGTACAACTTCCCCACTTGATGCACTGTGTGTCATCCCAAAGCAGACATAAGAACATAAGAGGAGCCATGCTGGATGAGACCGAGGGTCCATCTAGTCCAGCATTCTGTTCGCACAGTGGCCAAACAGCTGCCCATGGGAAAGCCACAGTCAGGGCATGAGCTAGGGTGACCATATTTTGGAAACCAAAAAGGAGGACAACATGGTCACCCCCAAGGGGGCATGCCCACCCGAACATAGCCTTGGTCACATGTCTGATTTTACAGCGCACATTTAAGACAAATCTGTTCTACATAACATCTTAATGTTAAAATCACTGAAATAAAGAACAAGTGAGAGATTCAATGTATCTGAAATTAACTTCATTCACTCCTACTTTTGTAGGTTTTGCTGTACTTTTGCTGTACTCTGTGTGTTACATTCTCCCCTTCCCTCAAATATTTTTTCTGACTGTATCTTCACTCATTGCAAGTTGCTGTTGTTGTTAACAGGGTTTGCTACTGGCCCCAGATCTGTTTCAAATTTGGTATGGCTAAAGCTCTATCTAAAAGCTATCACGGTGCCAACTTTCAGCTCTTTATCTTTAAAAATGACAGTTTAAAACTAATAATTTTAAAACCTTAATTTTAAAAAAATCCTAAAAAATCAATGGATGAACGGATCTGTGCCTAAGCCCTTCCTAAGAGCTACCATTGTGCCAAGTTTCATGTCTTTATCTTTAAAAATGACGGAGTTATAAGCGTTTTTGTTAATTCCCATTAGAGCTGCTCTTTGAAATCAATCCGGATTTCCCCTCCCCCTCCCGGATTTGCCATCAAAAACCCGGACAAATCCGGGCAAACCCGGTCATATGGTCACCCTACATGAGCGCAACAGCACCCTCTTGCTGACAGGAGCAGAGCATGGTCAGTGAGCATGGCTTTAAAAGGGGATTGGATAAATTCTTGGAGGCAAAGGCAATCAATGGCTACTAGCCCTGACGGTTGTGTGCTATCTCCAGTATTCGAGGCAGTAAGCCTGTGTGCATCAGTTGCTGGGGAACATGGGTGGGAGGGTGCTGTTGCACCATCTCCTGCATGTTCATCCCTGGCCGATGGCTGCTTGGCCACTGTGTGAACAGAGTGCTGGACTACATGGACCCTTGGCCTGATCCAGCGTGGCACTCCTTATGTTCTTATGTTCTTAAACCTTCTACTCTTCACTGTGGCTCTGTCATGCTGCCAGCTTGAGGCAGCCACCTCATTCTGCCTAGGGGTAGGTCTGGCCCTGGCACCTGCATTTGAAGCAGCGCCAGATCTAGACGCTCTCAGTGACACCTGTCTTCATAGGCGTGCGCAGCAGGTAACTTTTTTTTTAAAGGCCAACATTGATTGAATACTCAATCATAAAGAACATTTTATTTATTTATTTATTTATTTATTTATTTATTTATTTATTTATTAAACACTGTGTAAACACTGATGCCCCACCCACGTTCAGCTTGCCTAACCGCAGAAGGGCCATTGCAGGTGAGGGGGGGAATGAGGAGATGCGCCTCAAGTCCCAGCATTGGTGGGGCTTTGTGGTGACACTGGCCAGAGGAGGGGCTTATGAGCTGATATTAGCCTTCGGGGCCCTCCTCCTGGCCTTTTTGAAGTGTGGATCACTGCAGAGAGGCTCCCGACAGAGCAATGGCGTGCTGCTGTCTGGAGCAATGGCGTGCTGACAGGGGCAGTGGCAGCAGAGCAGCCAGAAGGCAACTGGAGGACTGTGCCTAGTGCATCTGGATCCCCCTCTGGATCCCTGCTCAATGGCCCCCTCAATTCAGCACTTATTGCTTGAGACATTAGGGTGTGCCCAGGGCCAGGCAAAGCTGGTAATAGGCCCAGGCCAGATGGGAAATGTAGGCCCCATTTCAAAATGCTCATTAACTATTTTTTAATCAGTTCTAAATACATATGAACTAGAACGATTTATAAAAATGGTAATGGTAATCCCACGTTTGCCTCTGGGGAATGCATTTTATGAAGTCTATTAGGAACTGAATTGCTTGATCTAGCCTTTTGTGATTGCTCTCAACCCCATTCATGTGCTTCTGTCTCATCTCTGCTGGAGATGGGGTGGTGGTGGTGAAGACACCTTGGCTTTGCCTCTACCAGGGGGACTTGGAGTAGGCCCCCTCAAAATTGTAGGCCCATAACAACTGGCCCCACTGGGCCCCCTCTGCCCAGACCTGGGTGTGCCTGGGCACACCTGGCACATCCCTTGTGCACACCTATGAAATGGGCTCTAAATAATTCCTATATGTATAGTAGTTCAAGTATGCAAACTGTTTGATATTTTGACTGATCTTTATTCATATTCCTGGCCAAGTGTTCCACCTGTGAGGAAGATGAACCTGTTGGATATAAATACTTAACCAGCGCTATTTTGTACAGTTCTTCCTTGGGGGAAACTGTTCAGTTACCCCTTAAGAGTCAAGAGATTCCAAGTGTGCACTCTTGCTTTATAATCCTAAAACATACTGGTGGACTACAGAGATCCTAATAATTAAAAATGGCCATTCAAACAACACTGAAGTCAATCCACCCATGAATAGATAGGCAGTGATGTCATAGAAACCAACCAGAAGTTCTAGAATAATGTGGAAGGTACAGTAACATGAGAAGAATACAGAGAAAAGAGCATCCAATATATGGAGGACTATTGCATCTATGCCATGACTTGAACTTGCTCGTAATAGAAGGAACAAGAAATCTGCCATCTGCCTTGATTATTATCCAAGACACATACAAGTTGGAGCTCTGATGAGAAGTAGAAGTGGGAAAACTATTGGCATAAAAAAACCGGGAAAAATACCTCCCAAGTATTCTCAATCTATAGTTTTCAGGGGTGAGGAAGGAATAAGTCAAGTTTGCCGGGGACTCAGGCAGATAATAGAAAAAGCAAGTTGTACCTTCCTTCCCAAGGG
Organism: Elgaria multicarinata webbii; assembly: GCF_023053635.1. Lineage (NCBI taxonomy): Eukaryota > Metazoa > Chordata > Lepidosauria > Squamata > Anguidae > Elgaria > Elgaria multicarinata. Next base: position 157,754,521 of record NC_086172.1, on the reverse strand, counting down.
ACCAATTGGCATTTGCAGTTTAGAAAGAAAAAAGAAAGATGGAGGTTTCTGAATCCCCCGTTGATCAGGAAATTCCTGAAAGCAACACAGCAAATGATGAACTTTTAGATGGCGAAGAAGAAAAAACAGATGGTGACATCAATGAAGAGAATAAGGAAGAACAAAACACGGATGGTGACATCAACGAAGAGAATAAGGAAGAACAAAAAATGGATGGTGACATTAATGAAGAGAATAAGGAAGAACAAAAAATGGATGGTGACATCAATGAGGATAATAAGGATGAGATGAACAATCCCCAAGAAAGCAGAATTATCAGCCAAATCATAATGGAAGAAGAACTAGAGAGAATAGTCTCAGAGAAAGAACTGGAGGAACATTCTCAGAACCCAGACTATCCACCAGATCTTTCAGGCAGCAAAACAGGGGTTACAACACTTTCCAAGGAGGAGTTCCAAGATAGAAGCGAGCAGCCCTTAAGCCAGGAAAGTCAAAGACAATCCATTGGCCAGTCTCCCCAAGAGCAGCGTAGAGCAAGTGAAGCAGGCACCAAGGAGAGCAGACCTTTGATCAGCCATAGAACAGTCAAAGAACTGCAAGACGAGATTATCCAGACGAGTCTCATTTGGGAGAAAAAACCTCTTGCAGAAATTCTACACCCATCTGGTGGTAAGGTAGGTGAGATAAGCAAAGATGCAGAGCGTGATGTGGAAGAAGGTATCGATCTGGTTGGGGAAGCAGAAGAGAAGCAGCCTTCTGTGCAAGAATCCTCCCATAGTCCCCAGCCTTTAGAGGAAGAACCACCAGCAGCAGCCGAGAAGGAACCAGATCTTGGTAGTCCATCGATGGAAATCAAAGAATCAGAATCCAGTCCTCTGATGCCAGGAGGCCAGCAGCCAGGGGAAGAACTAGCGCAAAAGGACACTGAGGACCAGCTTCTGGAGAGCAAAACTCCTTTGCCGCAGGAGCAGGAGCAGCACCCAAATGAAACTAGCGCTCAGGAGGGGGACATTTCGATTAGCAAAAAAGGCAAAATGCTTAAAAGCAGTTGCAATCAGACGAGTTTAATTTGGGAAAAGAAACCTCTTGCACAAATTCTACATCTTTCGAGTACAAGAGGCAGAAGCCGAGAGGAAATGGGTCAGGAAGCCTGGGCTAACTGGCTGTTTAACTGGCCAAGTGACTGGCCAAGTCCTTTCGACTACTAATCGCTATGCTGTGATCGACCTTTTGGGTGGGGGTGTTGCAGGTGTGAGTTAAATGCCATTTTCTACTAGTGGTATTCAGACAATACAAATACTGGTGATAATGTTACTGGAATGCAGTGAGTTATCAGTGCAACTAGACCTTTATTCCATTGAAAGCATACTTGCAGTTGAAAAGAAAGGCAAATGCAAAATACAATTCAGTAAAAGCTGCTCTCTTTTTCTAATGTTTTGACTGGAAGATTTGCTATAGTTCTTTTAACATTACTGAGCTTTGGATTTAAATGTTCCCAGTCAGTCAGCTCACATTCACATTGTTGTCTCCGTTGCTGACCATAAAAGGTTCAAGATATCATCTAAATGGTCCCACACTTCCATGCTGAAGTGAAAATCACTTGATGCAACTCCCAAATCTTCCCAAAGATCCTTTGTTTTCTCCCAGATTGCTAGCATCTCATATATTGACATCTATTGAATTATATCAGTGGTTCCCAAACTTTTTCAGGTAACCGCCCCCTTGTCCGGAGCTGTGCTGCCAACAAGACCCTCCTCAATCCACACATGTATTAATACCATTTAAGAAGAGTCCTTTTAATGGTGAATTGAAATGTTTCAAAAGCACTAAAACGCTAATGAAGAGACATACCCTGCTTGGTGTCCCCACCACGCCAGCTGCAAACAGAGGCGTTCGCTCTCTTTTCCCTTCCTCCCTCAGCAAGCCTGGGGTGGGTGCTTCCCATTTAAAGGGGCTGCTCTCCTCTGGATCCTGCTGGTCTGGGCACCCGGGCTAAGCAGCGGTGATGGCAGCTGGGCGGAGGAGCTGAGAATGAAAAAGGGGCCGTACTGCACGCGGCCTCTTTAAATGGGAAGCATCCGCCGCAGGCTTGCCGAGGGAGGGAGGGAGGGAAAAGAGAGCAAACACCTCTGTTTTGCAGCCGGCGTGGCAGGGCACACCAAGCAGGGTATGTCTCTTCATTAGCATTTTGGTGCTTTTGAAACATTTCAATTCACCGTTAAAAGGACTCTTCTTAAACGGTATTAATACAAGCGTGGATTCTTTACCTATATGGCTTGAGACCAAACTACCTTCTCCCATAAAAATGTCCCTGGGTTTTAAGACCTTCTGGAGAGGCGCTTCTCAGAAAAGACCACCTCGAGTGCCCCCCTGCCACCCCTTTGCCTCTTAGCACTCCCTGCCACCCCTTGCCTCTTAACGCCCCCCTATGCAATCCCACCCACCCCCAAGGAGGCAGTACTGCCCACTTTGGGAATCACTGAGTTATATTGTCAAGAACAGGGCGGAATGCATACCGCCTTGAAACAAGTTCCTTTATGCTGAGCAGGCATAAGAGTTTATTTTGGGTTTGGGGTTTCTTACAGCAGCTCCATTTTTCAGTGCTGTCTTCTCAGTTTGTTTTTTCATGGATAGCAAGCTGAAAAGGTTGTGCTGCACACAAGAAGAAAGCCACGTTGCTACAATGCAATTTCTGATCATCCTGTCCAAATTTTCATTTTCAGTGGACAGACTCGTAAGAATCATGAGCATCCGTGCCTTGAAAATGACCATTTGGATAAAGGGGGGGCGGGGCGGGCAGAAGTAATTTTAATGCCCATGGGCTAGGCCACAGGTTGCTCATCCCTGATGGGCCTCTGGGTCAAAAGGTTTGTGCACCTATACTGTAAACTCTGAGCAGCACCTTTGAGGGGAAGTAGCAGTCGAGATGGTGCCCCCCTCCACAAGTAGGAAACAGGTGTGGAGCCCTGATCTGGATTGAGAGCATATTTCAGATTGGGGGCCCATGCCCATTTTTCATCAAAAGAGCAGTGAAAGTTTAAGCATGCTTTAAAAATGTGTTTATTGTGATGCGTAGTTTGGCCCATATTGTGGGGGTGTATTTCAAGCACAATCACAAAGAATCACTTGGGGAGATGGGTGATTTTCACTTTTCATCAATATAGGAAGATTGAAGTAAAAGGTGAGCAGAAAGTAGATCTCTATGAAATGGGGAAGTTAGGCCAGGTACAGTAGATTTCTTTAAAGTGTCAGGCACTTATTATCTGGCCTTTCTTCACAAGCATGTCTCAAATCCTAGTGGACCATGTCAAAACCTGCTGGTTACTGGAATTCATGTCAAGAAGGCTGCCTTCTTCTGATCCAGTATGGCAGTAGTTTATTTAAGCAGCTTGCAATATAAACAAGATAATATAAATACATTTTGAAACACTATTACCGATGATGATCGTAAAAACAAATTATATATATATATATATATATATATATATATATATATATATATATATATCTCACATGAAATACATTAATTTTTAGACCAAACTATAAAAAACAACTCAATCTAGAACAGCAATGACAACACAGAGAGCAATGACAGTTTTCAGACAAGCGTCAACAAAAGCATATTAAATTAATAGTTATTTACAGCTTGCTTAAAAGCAACTAAAGACAAGCTAAATGCACATGCTGCAAGAGGGAGATCCACAAAGACAAGGACATCACTTCCTACATCCTTAAATTAGAGCATGTACTTTGAATGGTTAAACACGGATTAGTGATCCCTTACATGTCAAGAGTTCGTAAGCACGCACTCTTGCCAAACACATATCTGATGAGAGGGAGGCTCTTGAAAGTTCTCAAGCTAGAGCATATATACTCAGAATGGTTAAAGACAGATTAGTTATCCCATAGGTGTCAAGAGATCCCAAGTGTGCACTCTTGCTTTATAAACCTAAAACACACTAGTGGATTCCAGAGATTCCAGTAATGAACAAATTGGCTGTGTAAACGTGAGGTCAGTCTACTCCTGAATGGATAGGCAGTGATGTCATAGAAACTGACCAGAAGTTCTAGAACAATGTGATAAAGTAAAAGTGGAACACCACAGAAAACTACACCCAATATATATGTATGGAAGGCTATTGCATCTATACCATGATTTGAACTTGCTCTCAGAAGAAGAAACAAGAAACTTACCACCCATTTGGATTATTATTCAACCCACATACAAGTTGGAGCCCAGGTGAGAGGGAACTTTTTGGAATAAAAGAAGAGGAAAAATTACTTCCTACGTGTATTCTTGATTTATAGTTTTCAAAGACAAGAAAGAAGACGAGTTGGGGAAAGGCTTACCAGTGTCACAGGTGGCTAATAGAAAAGAAAGCTTTTGCTACACCTCCAACAAAGGGATTGATGGGTGTTAGTAGTTTAGAGGGATAAAGGAAAGATGGAGTTTTCTGAATGCCTTCTTGACCAGGAAATCCTTGAGAGCAGCACAGCAAATGATGAAATTTCAGATGCTCAGGAACAAAAACATAACAGTGAAATTACCGAGGAGAGTAGCGCTGAGATGAATAAACCCCACGACAGTGCAATTATCACCCAAGTCCTAAATGGGGAAGTGCTAGAGAGGACAATTTCAGATAAAGACCTGGAGGAACAGTTTCAGAACCTAAACTGTCTGCCAGATAGTTCAGACAGCAAAAATGGTAGTACAGCATCTTTCAGGAAATTATCCCAAGGTAACAGCCAGCATATGTTAAGCCTGGGATTTCAAAGGAGTCGACGATCCATCGGCCAGTACTCCCTACAGAGCCCTAAGCCTCTCCAAGAGCAACCTAGAGGAAGTGAAGCCAACACCAAGACGACCAAATCTTTGATAAGCAGAAGAACAGGCAAAGAACTGCAAAACCAGTTTAACCAGACAAGTTTCACTTGGGAAAGAAATCCTCTTTCAAAAATTCCACACCCTTCTAGTGAGATACCCCAGGTGAGCAAAGATGCAGAGGCAGATGTAATGAACATGAAAAGAGATATAATTCCTGTTGGGGGTGCAGAAAAGGGGCAGCCTTCTGTACAAGAATTCCTTCAGAGCTCCCAACATTTAGAGGGAGAAGAATTTCAGAGTGGTCATCCACCACCAGCAGGAAAGGAATCAATTCTTAGCCGTCAAGTACTGACAATCAAGGAATTGGAGCACAACATCCCATCGCCAGTAGAGGTGGAGTCATGGCAAGGAAGTCAACAGCCAGAAGAAGAGCTATCACAAGATGGCAGTCAGCAGCCAATGGAGTATCAGTCTCTGGAGAACAAAAAACCTTCCCAGCTGCCACAAACAGATGAACCCGATGCTGAAGAGGGTGCCATTTGGAATTGCCCCAAAAGCCATTTCAATCAGACAAGTTTCTGTTGGGAAAGGGAACATCTTTCAAGTACAGAGAAGAAAGGTCTAAATCCTGACCAAAACCAACAGGCAGAGGGTCAAGAATCCTTGGCTAAGGAGACAAGTTCTTAGGACTATTAATTGCTATACCACTTCCAACTTTTTGCGTATGTGTGTGTCTGTGTGTTAAATACAATTTCTGCTCATAATTCTCAGACAATGTAAATACTGGAAATAATGTTAATCTTTAATAATGAAATTAAATGCTGTGAATTATCAATGCAAATAGACATTTATTCCACTGAGCTACAACTTTAAATGTTCCCACTCACCTAACCTGTGTGGTCGAAGAGTATGTTGTTGTTGATTATGATGATTCTTGCAAGTTCAGCAAGAACTCTGTCAAGGATCAGTAGAACATTCTTGATCTCTCATAAAGCAGCTGTCAATGCCCAAGTGTGATACATGTATTTTGTGCATAAGTTTCATCTGGAAGGAAGCTTGAACAATGGCGCTCTGCCTTTGAAATGCAATTCTTTTCTGCACATTGAACTCCTCTTTGATTTGGAAAGTAATGATACCGGGCCCTCATATTCAGGTCATCCTTTCAGTATTGCTTCCTTCACTGCATGACTTTTTCAGTCGCCTTGTTAACTGGTTGCTAAAAATGGTAGCTCGATGGTCTAGGTCCTCTTCTCCAGACGTACTGGTTTTGGATGTTTATGCTCTGCTATGGGTGTCTGCGAACACCAGTAACCTGCTTGGACAGTATTTAATATCTACATCATAACACTGTAGGCACACTAGCATCATGGTAATTAGGAGGCCTCAGAAGCAGTTTTATTATTGTCTCAAAAGGCTTTTGGTCTCAAAGCACAATGATTTCATGACTGTGTTTTGATGGAATCACTCCATTAACACACACACTGTAGCTGTTTCTTTTTCTGGGATATAAATAGCTGCATAGACAACACCCCAAATCACCTCTGCATGTCAGATATCACCCAGGATGACAACAGGCCTGCCAACCATATCAGCTAGAAAATCTCCAAGATACATCAGGAAACCATCTGGATACATAAGCCTCCAGGGGCAGACCGTTCTAATCTGTCCTCCAAGGCTGTTGCCATTCTAAATCTAACCAGGTAGTGATTTGTAAGTGAACTGTTTTAGCCACCCCACCCACAGATTATCATCTTCCTGCCCAGAATAGAAAACCAAATTGACAATGTGACCTGCCATATACATAGGTGGGGCCAGAAATGCTCCTGGCGGCTCCTAACAAGGGCGGCTCCTAACAAGGAGATCCTAGTGTGCATATTGAAGTTCCCCAGAACAATAATCCTCCAATAATGGGCCCCTTTTCAACAGCTGAGACAGGAAGAGTGCTAGGGGCAAAGTGGGCAGTATACCAATGGCATCCCAACCCTGTCTTGCAGAACCAACTTCAGGTACAGACAAGTGGTCTGGTTCGCACATAACGAGAAGCCACTGTGGGTGAATTTCCCCACAGGGCTTCTCGTTGTAGTGCCAGCCACCATTCTGATACTCATCTACAAAATATGTCTCCATTTTAACTGAAGCACACAGGTTTAAATCACTTTTCATGGCAAAGTACATGATAGTAGTAAATGGGAAATGCTCGGCTGTCGCTTCCTCCTATTTTGCCAAGAAATAGCTGTGATTTATCATAAGCAGAAGCCCTTGGAATGGTGGAGTTCAAGGCATTGTGCTGTGTGGCAAACACCAATTTGAGAACAGTACATGTAGCCCACACTGGCCTCTGCTGCATCAGCAAAGCTCTATTCACAAAGCAGCTGACTGAGACAGACGAGAGTGGCTGATTTAAAGGGAAGACTTACAAGAGTCTTATAAAAAATGCTTTAAAAAGTATTAGATCATAAAATGAATTCCACATAATGAGCAACTACAAGAGATTAGGGTTTTTTATTAGTGCTTTACTGGAAAAGTTTCACAGTGAATATATGAGAAACCCATGTCATTTTGCACTGCAGTTCACCTTTCAATGGAATATTGAACGTTTGATAATAAAAGGAGGAGGAGGAGGAGGAGGAATTTCTAGAGCAAGTTCCATAACTCACGAGCATTAAGTGACAAAATAAGCTAATCTGATTTCTATGGGAAACTAAACAGGTTCTCCGATTGGTTTGTGGGAATATAAACAATGGTGGTGCCCTCTAGGCTTTGAGTTCTGTCTTTGTAGTAGTTCTGGAGTTGGAGACTGAGAAGTCCCATGTCTTCATAGTACACATAAAAGTGAAAAGCAAACCAGCATCCTACTGGGAGAGAATGATGGTGGTACTCCGTTAAGAGGAACAACCAACTGAGTTGCCCTAGGACTGCAGAGCTGAAAGGGAGCACATATTGGGTAGTATCCTCCTTTGAGTAGACCCATTGAAATGAATGGGACATTAATCAACTTAAGTCCCATTCATTCCAATGGCTCTTCTCTAAGGAAAACTAACATGGGATACTACCCATTTTTGATCGTACAATATGTAGTTTGGATGTAGTTAAAATAAAATGCCCATTTGAATATGTATTTTAGCATAGTATGCACATTTTTATCAGAATGTTGAATTAATAATTTTCCCCAAAGTATCTACTAAACCCACATGTTTGAAGGGAGACGGCAATAAAATAAAATAAGTCTAAGGCATATGAAGTGCGTGTATATGTGTACGTACGGATGGGGGAGAGATGAGGAAGAGGAAGAAAGGAAACATTTAAGGAAGAGGCTCTGCAAGGTTTTTGGAGGAATTTCCCCTTGAGAACGTTCCCCCACCACCACCACTAAACTGACCACTACACAATGGAATACTTTATTCATTCATTTATTACATTTATATCCCAGCTTTTTTCCTCCAAGGAACTCAATCCTCCTCCTCTCCATTTTATCCTCCCAACAACCCTGTAACTGGCCCAGACACCCAGTGAGCTTCATGGCTGAGTGGGGACTAAAACTTGGATCTCCTGATTCCCAAGTCCAACACTCTAGCCACTACACCACACTGGCCCTGTTCACAAGACACCTTAAACCATGGCTTTAACCATGGTGATGAAGGTAAAACGCCTTATTTACTGTGGTTAAAGTGATGGTTTAAGGTGTCTTCTGAACATGGCCCGGCTTTCTAGCTTAACCACCATGGTTAAAGCCATGGTTTAAGGTGTCTTCTGAATGGGGCCATTGAATGTCTTGCTTTAACTTTTATAAATAACCTCTATTCCTGAAATGTGATCATTCATTTTGCATGGTCTACACACACAGCTCGCTAGCTTGAGCGACATTGAATAATATTGTGATTTATACAGTACCATCTGTGGACATGGCACCTTATCGTGTGCATTGTGGTTTTCATAGGTGAAGCAGCCAAGCCCCTGCTCCCAATTAGCTTGCAACCTAACATGGATACTGGGAAAAGTAAGGACTTCACAAAGTGCATAGGTAAACTATGGAATTCACTACCACAAGATGTAGTGATGACCACCGATTTGGATGGCTTTAAAAGGGGGCTGGATAAATTTCCAGAGAAGGCTATCAGTAAGCCTATATGCAACAGTTGCTGAGGAACATGGGAGGAAGGGTGCTGTTGCACCATGTCCTGCTTTGTTGGTCTCTGGTCGACAGCTGTTTACCCACTGTTTGAACAGACTGCTGGACTAGATGGACCCTCGGTCTGATTCAGCAGGGCTCTTCTTATGTTCTTACCCTCCACAACTGTCCAAACTTGGACAGTGTTTCTTCACCCCTAGAAGATCCAAGTCTCTTATCTGACTCAGTTCCGCATTTCTCAGATAGGAATACCCAAAAGAAAAAGCACTTGCCTCTTAATGGAAGGACATGTCAAAAGGCCACAGGAAAATGGCACTTATGGATCAATAGTCAATGGATATAGGATGCTATACAAATCTCATGAAATCAACAGTGGCCGAAAATTCCTCAAGTTAGGTTGCTGCTTTTATGGTCTTCTAGCAGCGTCTTTAATGATGAATCCTTTACAGATTTATGTAACTGGCTCTAATTTGAATTTACAAATAAATAAAAAAGGAATTTGTATTAAATGCCCACAATGTTAAAATGGATTCTGTGAAAATCTGAAGACAGGAAAGATTTAATAAGGCAAATAATGGGCAATGTCAGCAATGCAAAGAACAAAAGGCACTCAGTCTTACAGTTGTATATGTACACTACTATACATTACTATTAAAATATTCATTAAAAATACCAGTTTTCTGCATTACTTTGGAAGTTACATCTGTGAAATGTTGAAGGAGCAAAATTAAGTCAATGCATAATATATTTTTATTTCTCTTTAAAGCTATTTACAGGGGGGGGGACACACACACAATTCTGCCAAGCAGCTCTCCGATCTGTGATACATGAATAGTTTAAAGGAAAGCCAAATGCAGATATTCACAAAGTTAAAAGGTGCAGAAACAGAACAGAAAGGACAAAGGTTTATTTCAGCTTTCTCAGTTAATTTCCCTGACCAAAGCCCATTTCCTGTCAGATCAAAAAATACAGTATGAACCATATACATCTATACTCTTAAAAACCAGTGCTGTTCTCTGCAGGTATACATATGGTTGATGTATGTGTACATGAAGTCAGAAAGAAGGCTACCCTTCACTTAATAGCCTTTTCCCATAGAATCTACTTTTGTTTTATGGAAGTGAAAGGTACTAAACTTAGATCACCTGCCGAATAATTTAAGCTTGCCAAAGCAGCAACAGAACAGATTTAGCGGTTGTCCTATTTTTCAACGCCAAAAGCTTTCCCTTCCAGTGAGTCATTATTACTTGGCTTTGTTGTTGTTGTCAGTGAAGACCCTATCAATATGTCCTTCTGGTTCCGGAATTGTGTTTTATTTCCCACTTGGACTATCGTGATGCATTTCTGGGGTGTAGGTAAGCAGGACGATCATGACCCAGAGGTGAAGCAATGCCTGGCAAGAGAGAAACAGGAGTTAGTGCATAAACCTTTTTATTTTCTCAGTATTTAAACACTTAATTTTAACTTAAATTTAAATTTTACAGTTCTAACTCTGTATTTTAATCTTATATCAATTTTGCTGCCTGGTTTTATCCTGGTTGTACTTTTTATACTGTATTTTGTATTTGTGTTTTTAACCTGTTGGTTGTTTTATTATGGTTTTCATTTTTGTGAACCGCCCAGAGCGTTTCGGCTATTAGGCAGTATAAAAATGTAATAAATAAATAAATAAATAAACGCAAAACAACCTAATGCAGAAACTCCGCAAGGGCTATACATGTGCAAATGGGGGGGGCTCTCTCACACTGGTTGCAACCATGGAGTAGGGGGACGCTACAGGAACAGGGAGGGTCTACATATGTATCCTGCTCTTCTTTCAAGGAGCTCTTCTATTCGTTCCTGGGGTTGTGCCACTTGATCCTCACAACCATTTTTTGGAAGACACTTCAGCTGAGAGATTGCAATTAGCCCAAGATCAACCCAGTATGCTTTATGGCAGAGAAGGTATTTGAACTCTGATCTTCCCAACCATCCAACATTCTGTCCACTGCATTACACCGGATCTGCTATAGCGGCCAACTGGAGCTCTGGAGGCTGGAAGCTCCAATGTCAATGGGGCACTGAATCCACTCCAGGTTTCAGTCAGAACTCTAAAGGAGATACCCCAAGTGCTGTTTACTGTGTACAACACGGGAGCACGGTCCTTCTGGCCCTGATGGCCATCAGGGGTTGGCCACTTTGGCCTAGCCAATGGGCTTTACAGTGGGAATTGCAATCCAACAACATCCGGAGGGCTACAGGTTGCCCAAGCCTGGTCTAAATCTGATGCTCCATGGTGGCGGTATGGGCAGAGTGGGAGGAGTTGGGGAGGGCAGTGTATTTTGCGGTGGAGGCTGCTGGCTCTGATGTGAATGGGGCAGTGAATCAGTAAGAACCAGCCAGAACTTTAAAGGAGTTATCCATGGGTGCTGGGTTCAGCACCTTGGATAGCTCCTTTAGCCACACATATGTACATGATTCCGGTTCAGAGCCAAAGGTGAAGGCAAAGGCTTTCTGTGACGCTCCCAATAAACACATTCCGACTTTTTATTTCCATCTAACCAACGGGGCGCACAATGACATTTGTCGTGACGAGGGCTTTGCCCAGCCACCAAGCGCAGTGCGGCTCCTGACATGTTATGAAAAGCCTTTCCAATACTACGGTGACCTTGTGCGAGTCTCCTGTGGGCAGCGACAATGGCTGCTGAAGAGATTATAGATTACATTGTCGAAAGGCCAATGCCCTGCTGCTTCCCACCACAGAGGCTCATCCAGCTTGGATATTAGTCTAAAGATTTTGCTGCAAAGTGGGAGTGGAGTAGTTGGTTGGGATACTTTTTAACAGGAGGGGGGAATTAACACGGCCCATTTGATGTCATATACAGAGCTGGCGTGGGGGTGGAGGGTCGAGAGAAGTCGTTAGTGCCCAGTTGCAGCGATTTGGGTCCCCCTTGGCAGCACTTCAACTACTGTGAGGCCCAGAAAAATGGGACACTGACCCTGCACGCTCCGTCAAGAAAGGCATTTCCAGTCAGAGAGCGCGGAGGAAGACAGCTGAAGCTGAGAAAAGGGGTTCTTATGTAAATATACACGACACCTTGACTAACTGCAGGCATAGTTTCCCTCTGGTGGGAAATGACAGGAATTTTAGAGAGGTGATGATTTATTCTCCTCTTGAGAATCATAACAGGTGCATTCATCTGGGACCATCACAGCAACCACAAACTCCGTTATCAGTTATGAATGAGGCAGGAAAACATTACTCCTGGAACAGCCAGATCTTCATATCCTTAGGGCCACTGGGAAAATAATGGCTGCCTGCGCTCTTCAGGGCAAGGGGGAACACTGCAATCTTGTGTAACAACTGACCTGCATGGCAGGATGTTCAAGACTCTCACGTGTTGTTATTACTACACACCAAACTCCAAAAACGTAAAATTGACTAAAAGGTTTGGCCAGAACATCTGGGACAACGGAATAAATTGACCCCACAGATGATCATGAGATTAGCTCAAATTCCACAGAGAAGAGGGGGTGGCAGGTAAACCTCTCTGAGAGTTTCTCCAACCGGACAAGAGTACTTTGAAGGCAGAAATGGCTCACCAGACTTCTGGGAAGGGAACATGGGGACAGGAAAGGGAGGAAGAGTGCAACTTTTCGTCCCAGCACCAGGAAAACATGGATCAAATACGTAAGCCTGAATAATGACTGGAGACCAAAAGAGGCACAAATGCAGCCAAGACTTCTCCCAAAACATGACAGTTCCCCTGAGTTTCCTAGGACAAACTGTCCAACCATGGTTTTAGCGTTTCTTCTACTGAGGACTCCCCTTGTAGTGGGCCACTTGCCTGCAGCCTGTCCACTGTGACAGGGTTGGGTTCAGAACCAGGTCAGTCAGCTATCTCTATCAAAGAAGTCCCAGATATTCTCCCAAAGTAATCTTCAATGAAATTATATCTTCAGGACCCAACTATCCCTGTTTCAACCGCTGACCCAGAAGTACAGTTCAGAACTTCCTGCCGTGCAAACACCATAGGGATTTCCACAATGGAAATGCTGCTCTTTCAGGACCAAGTGTAAGTAAACAGAGCTACCACTGATGTCACTGCCAGCATATTCCTGCCCCAAAGGGAGCAAGCTATGGGACTTTATGCCATTCCTAGAAATTAAAGTCAAATGTACCACTGCACAGGGACACAAAATCTTTCTTAAAAGGCAGCACCCATTTAATGCTGCACAAATATCTATTATGCTGCATGATTACAAGAAACAGGTTGCATAACCTACTTACGAAGGGTGCTGAACTGCCAAAATTAATTATATCCCATTTTTCTTGTATATGCCACTCAATGCCTGTCAGATCAAGATTATATATTATGTAAGAAAGCCTAAAAATGCTGCGCTTTAATCTACTTAGACTCACCATATAAATGATTACAAATACTCTTGCAATGGGATACCGTCGTAGAAAGATTCCAAGTCGAATGCTGTAACCAAATAATATAAAAACATTTTATCTTTGCTTTTACTTCCACCTGTGTCAGCCACAAATGACAGTTAAGATATATATATATTTAAAAACTTACTAGGACAATAAGTAAGATAAGGGGGGAAATCCAAACTCAAATCCCATTTTTACTCTCAACTTAGCTAGGACAATTTAAATGTCATTAAGTGGCAGATTTTCTTCAGTTTATGCATTATGGCAAAGGGAGGGCGCATGCAGGCCGCATGAGGCCCCCGATGCCTCCCCACGGCCGCTGAAACCCACTGACGCAGCATGCCACCCACCCACCCCCATTTACCACTATGGAGCTAAATTTGACCTCGTTACTGATCAGGAGTGGTAAAATGGTGGCATCTCTTTTGCTGCTGCACCCCCCCCCCCCCCGCAGAATTCTATTTATTTTTATTTTTTTATTTAAGGATTTTTATGCCGCCATTCAGCCAAAAAAGGCTCTCATGGCGGCTTACAAAAGTATTTCTTGACAGTCCCTGCCCACAGGCTTACAATCTAAAAGACATGACACAAAAGGAAAGGGGATTGGGAGGGAGGAGGAGGAGGGGGAAAAGGAAAGCAAATTCAGGCACTACAATCTTAGTTGCAAAGTTCAGCAGTTACAGTTGACAGGAGGAGGGGGGGGGTCTCAGCTGGAGCTGGACCCAGGCACGGTGGAGAGATGCCTGGCTGCTGCTTCCTCCCTCACTGGTGGCCTCTGCAAAGACAGTTGGTAGCAGGAGGGAGGGGGCTCTCAGCTGGAGCTGGACCCAGGCATGGTGGAGAGGTGCCTGGCTGCTGCTTCCTCCCTCACTGGTGGCCTCTGCAGAGACAGTTGGTAGCAGGAGGGCTCCTGCAGCAGGATTGCAGCCCATGGGGAGGGGAGGGTATCAAGAGGGGAGGAAATGGCTCCAGAACCCCACCAAAGTTTCCCAACCCTGCGCTGTAGGTTGTATCCAACTGCATCCCCTCCACTGACAGAAGGCTCTTTAATCCAGTGTAGGCGGAAGGGGTGTGTGTGTGTGTGTGTGTGTGTACGTAAGGAGACAATTTTAGTTTATCCTCCCTTACCCCGAACAGAAACCTGCACCCCCTGCCATCTGCTCCAGAGGATTGGGGGTCCCTTTGGAACAGTGTGAGAGGTGGCATGAGCAGCTGGAGGAAAGGGAATTTGAGATAGTCATCTCCCCCACTTCCTGCTCATGGAAGCCTCCCTGGATTAAGGAACCTTCCATCAGCAGAGGGAACACAACTGGAGACAACCTTATGGAAGACACAGTGTCCCCACCTTCTAGGCTCCACTCCACCTGAAAGGCAGAACACTGCAAAGCACGGTAGAGTCTACTGCATAATGTAGCTCCTCAGATGGACAGTGGGGATAGATTTTGAAGGCCCTGGAAGGTGGTGGTTGATCCACATAACAATGTTTCCCCATATAAAGAAAGCCTTTTGAGGTAATACAGACTGAAACCTTTGATGTAGCAACAGATATGGAGAAACGATCCCCGCCCCACCAGAATAGCCACAGAACATCATCTGCCTTGTGTGAGCGAACTGGGAAAAGGAGGCAGGTGAAGACTCCATCTTGAGAGGAATCATAAAGCAACAGAGGAATAACCATGGTTTACTTCTAAAATGACCACGTGCGTCGTGCCAAATTTCAGTATCTTCACTTACTTAACTGCTTTTCCAAAATTATCTTTTTACTAATAGCTAATTCTGTCAACAGGAGAAAGAAAAAGAGGGTGTGATGACAGTGCTATTTCCTCACCTAAACTGGTCTATACTGCTGGCAGCTTTGCGGACTTTTCCGTACATGCCTGCAGCATTCACGTCAACATCACTAAAAAGGACAGGAACATTTCTCATGCGAGTGCCTAGATTGAGAACATTAAAAGATACACCAGTTACCGACAGCAAAGCCAATATATCAACTACTCATAATATCAATTATCCACACACAGATTGACATTACTCTGCAGGAAACATCACGTGAAGAGCCACGGTTGAGATGCTACTTCAGTGTGGACTGATGATATTTTGTAAGGCACTTCGATAGTTCCGTGGGGCCAACGAGACCACATCATACCAGTCCTTATTCAGCTTCACTGGCTAACCAGTCCAGGTCTGGGTCCAATTCAAAGTGCTGGTATTAACATTCAACGCCCTTTGGGGCCAGGCTATCTGAAGGACCGCCTCCTTCCATATGTACCTGCCCGGACAATAAGGTCATCCTCAGGGGTCTTTCTCTGTGAGCCATTGCCAAAGGAAGTGAGGCAGGTGGCTACCAGGAGGAGGGCTTTCTTTGCTGTGGCACCCCGGCTGTCAAATGAGCTCCCTAAAGAAGTTTGCCTGGCATCTATACTATACTCCTTTAGATGCTAGGTGAAGACCTTTTTATTTTCTCAGCATTTTAACGGTCTAGCAATTTAATTTTAACTTTGCTGTTTTTAAATTTGTATTTTAAATCTGTATTAATTTCTGCACTGCTGCTTGATTTCATCCCGGCTGTGTTTTTATATTGTATTTTAGACTGTGCTTTGATACTGTTTGTTTTATATTTTGAATGGTTTCTATGGTTTTAATTTTTGTAAACCGCCCAGAGAGCTTCGGCTATTGGGTGGTATAAATAAATAAATGTGATGGAGCAGAAATCCCAGAAATAAATTAAAGCACATACATACATAAAGTGATTGTAGCAGAAGCATGCTTTGCGTTCCTGAGCGCACTCCATCAGGACTTCCTCACCTCACAAGGACTAGGAAGTTCTTCCATACGGCTAAACATGGTTCAGTTCAGGCTAAATGTTATGTCCTACGTGCAGTAAGAAGGGGGAGGAAGCACACGAGACTCGCTCCAAGTTCCCACGCTGACTGTGCTCTAGGCGGAGTCTGAACGAGTCTTTGCAGTGGCGGCGTGGAAGAGAAAAGCTGGATTGTAAACCCACTAAAGTTTGTTAGCTAAGCACTGCCTTGATTATAGCCAACGGATATACACTCCAATCCTAAACATAGCTGTACGGCTTGGGGAACGCAATTCTTGACGGAGCGCCTCTTCCGGCAGGAACCTACCTGTGTACTATGTTCATCATCGAAGGCCCTCGTCCAGGTGCCTCCTCCAAGGGAGGGCTGGAAGGAGGTAAAAAAGGAAAGGGCCCCAATGAGGCCCATCTGGCACCAACATTTTTATCTTTTTGGCACCAGGTTAAAACCTTCCTCTTCTTTCAGGCATTTGGCAGCAGAACGACAAGGTTTGAATCCGGTCCTGGATTTTTCTTATCGTTGATTTTTTAAAATTGTTCAGAAATGTGTGTCACTGTCTGCTTATAAGTTTGCATGTAAATGTTTTTTTTATATTATGTATAATGTATTTTATTGGTTTTTATTCTTTGTAAACTGCCTAGAGAGCTTTGGCTATGGAAGGGGGGATATATAGATAAGTAATAAATAAAAGTAAATGAAAATGAAATTTCAAGAGTAAACCCTACTGAACACAACGGGATTTACTTCTGGCATGCTAGGATCCCACTGCATCTCATTTTAAAGGGCTACAGATACATCAGAGAATGGAGATGAAATTTTGTGGATGTTTAATAAGCCAACTCGCTCAAGCTGTCTGAACTTTTTCTAAACTAGTCCTTAACTCTGGTATCAGACACCTTGTTTGCTCCTGAGCTCTGGACGGTGGTGTACTAGTCCGGATGGTGAGATTAATCTGTTTTAGTGATTTATTTAATGTATTCATATGCCACTGTTTAGTATACCATACAACAAAAGGAGATCCCAATCGAGATACATTTGAATGGTCAAATACATAAGTATCCAGTATCATAAGGAAGCATCAAGTCTAAGGAATTAGCATCATAAAAACACTGTAAAAGAATGGCAGACTGGAACTAATCAGTCTTCAGAACGTTTTTAGGATGTTTTAATCATGTATGCTATGTTTTTAATCAGTTTTTAATATGTTTTATATTCATTGTTGTTCCCCGTCTCGATCCAAGTGGAGAGGCAGGTAAGAAATAAATGATGATGATGATGTCTGAATACCTGAATTGAAGGGGCCTTTTGTGGTCCCCACAGGACGACCACTGAGAAGGCCCTATCCTGGCAACCTAAATGGCTGCACATGGGGGCACTCAAGGAGGGCCTCTGTAGTTGATCCTAACATTCAGGATCATACAGGTGAGGGTCAGTCTTTTGGATATCTCAGTCCTAAACTGTTCATGGCTCTAAAAGTTAACATCAATCGAGCCGTGCAAAATTGGTGCAATGCATTCAGACTTCCTGGCCCTACTGACATTGACGCAGCTGCATTTGGCTCCAATTGAACTTACCAGCCAAACTTCAAAAGGCAGCCCCACAGAGAGCACGTTACAATAATCGGGGTTAGACATCACTAAAGCAACTACATTTGGACTGTTTGATGGTGGGGTGGGGTGGTGAGCGGAGTTCCCAGTATTACAGGGTGCCTGAACTAGTTACCTGGAAGATTCTTCAAGTCCTACAACTCTATGATGACGAAAACTTCCTTCGACTAAAAACAGGTTAATTTTTTATTCTTTGGGAGAGCCTGTTGTGCTCATTGTCTGCATTAAGAAAAGCACACTGGAACGTCATGACTAATGAAATTGCTCGCTGGTAACAATTCTGATTAAAAGCCACATTCTTAATGTGTTATTTACGGAACCACAGATTAATTAAACTAATTGACTGACACATAATTTCAGCCACACACAATAACAGCATTTTCTCACTTCTAATAGATTTATAGTGTAGTAGTTTGAGGAAGCGGCTGAAATTAATTCCCATCCTTTCACAAAAAGAAAAGGAATCTCCCGTCAAAATCATTAATTTCCAAAAACAAAATACTGGGAGTGAAAAGTTTCAAAAGAAGCTGCATCTTTATCTATTATATTATATTTATTTTTATTTATTATATTTATATCTCACCATTTTACCTCTTGAAAGGAACCCAAGACAGCTAACATGGTCCTCCTCCTCTCCATTTTATCCTCACAACAACCCTGTGAGGTAGGTGAGGCTGAGAGTCAGTGACTGGCCCAAAGTCACCCAGTGAGCTTCATGGTGGAGCGGGGACTAGAACCCAGATCTCCCGACTCCCAGTCCAACACTGTAGTCACTACACTACTCTGGCTTTCATATGGTTTTAAGTTTTAACTCTCACTAATTATCTGATCACAACCAAATGAAAAAGAAAACGTTTGTGATTTTTTTTAAAAAAAAAACCTGGCATTAAAATCTTCTAAAAACTTTTCTTTTACAAGATTGTACTATCCAATCAAAGGTAAGAGAGGAACTTCTTTCCTAACTTAAACATTTCAAAAACAGAGGGAAAGATTTATTTTAAATAAGGGCTCAGGCATGCTGACAAAGGGCAGCATCCAATGTTGACCATGCACCAGTGGAACCCACCGTCAGCGCAACAGGAAGCTCATGCTTCCTAAAGCAAACAGAAACTAGCCGAAACACTCATTTCCAGAACAGAACAGCTCAGTGGAATTAACAAACTGCAACATCTTGTTGCAGGACAGAAACCATCAACCCCAAATCTGTTGATTGACCTTATATTTTTTTTCCAGCTGACCCATGCCTTGACCTGGAATTACTTACAGTCTATCTATGCTTAGTCAACACGTGGACATCCCCCCCATTTTTACCTTCGCCACTGTCAACGCCCGCCATATTGATTGAGGGACCATTTGCTGAAGGGCCTTGGACCGTCTTCAGCTGCTGCTCCAATCGCTCCAGCTGGTAGACCAAGGAGTTCTTTTCTGTGCTGAGGTTCTCCAGCATGGTCTGTTTCTGAATGAGTGTCTCCGTCAACTGATGCAGCCGATTCTCCAACTCCGATTGGCTACTGCTGCTCAAGGTCTTGTTTGTTAACTGAAGTGGGAGTGAGGTCGGGGGGGGGAGGATGAAGAGTAGAGAAAAGAGACACTTTGACTACCATCTAGGATGGGTTGATTTAAATATTTTTTCTAATGCATAATTCATATCTTTACACACACACACACACACACACCGCTGTCCCTTTCTGCTCCAGAGCAAGAAAGGTGGCTGGTTAGGGGTGCTCCCTCTCCCACCCAGCCTTTCCCTTGGAAAAGAAGTGTTGGGCATTGGTAGCTTTAAGTAGCAGAGCAAAAAAGGGTGTTCTCCCCACAACAGCTTTTCCCAAAGAAAAGGCAGGGGGAGGAACAACTTTGCAGGTGGGGATGAGTTGGCAACCACAATTTTTGGCTTGGCCCCAAACATAATCCAAAACTTTTGGATATATAGACCTTTTTTTTTTTTTGCACTGGACAATTATCTGCACAGAGACCAGATACTTCTGAATTTAATCCACCCCCACCAACATCAGGACCAGCCTGACTGTGATGGGACACTGCCACAGCATTCTCTATCCAAAGCATGTTTTTTTTGTACTTCAGTAGCCAGCTTTGGGCTGTTTCAAAGCCTACCAGCAGTATGTCGGATAACAATATTCATAAAAATTAACCCATTACCTGGTTTCTCAGTTTCTGAATTTCCTCCTCTCTGTCTGTTATCCGGCTCTGCAAAGTATTCTTTGTCCGGTACAGTTCTTCTTCAGTATAATGGAGCTCCTGGAAAACAGATGTAACCAGAAGTGATTATTTTATAAAATGCCACAGTTAAGCAAAACACATGGAAGTTACTACCAACATATCCCAACGGTTTGGACAGTTCATCTAGAGTTGAAATGGTATCACCACGGCTGAGGAACAGCACACCAGGGCTACATCCAAAGCTGGAGAAGTCATGGGTGATGGGCTGATTATAGATCACACAAATGTGGTATTCCCAAGGTGGTGGTGGTGGGTCAATTCCAACTATGTTTGTTTCTTTAAAAATCTGGATGTTTGCATCTCAATGTCTCTCAATCCTATTTCTCAGCATTACTTTCGTGTAGGCTTCACGACGGTTACCATTTCTGTGTTCTGATGAAGGAGACACCAAAAGACACATATACATCCTCAGGGTGGAGAGATGGGGTTGGATCCCACAGTGGCTCTGAGTTAGCAGAAAGCACTTCTACTCATGCAGACCAATTGATTTTCAACCTACCTACTTAATCCCCCCGCCCTGCCCCAAGCCCTTCTGAGAGTGGGAGGGCCCTCCAGAGCAGAATGGGGCTACAGCACAGGGGGCTACAGTAGTTAAGAGAACTGACAAAAACGGGGTGCCCTGACTTACAGAAGTGCTTCCCGTTAAGGCACGAGTAGGCAACCAGATGCCCGGTAGAATTTAGCACAACAGTGTGGATGCAGTTCCTGAGAGGCTGTGTTAACTATGACTCTGGGGTGAAAAGGGGGGGACAGGTGCTCAGCTATATATGTGCTAAATGCAACTTTGCATCAACATGCAGGTTTTAAAAAATGCAAATAGCATCAGCTGGTGGGACATGCTAATGATCAGAACAAGGTCGGTGAGAGAGGGGGTGGCACCCGGATCCTCCATGTCGACACACTTGCCAGAAGCAGCATTGAATTGGATGAAAGGAGCGGCCCAATAATGGCCACCCAAGCACTCGTACCGCCAAAGATGCTGGGATATGGGGCAGACCATTCAGAGGACCCAGGAGCACAGCTGAATGGTTTGCATTTAGCGTGTGGTTTAACAAACAGGCCAGGGTTACGGTGTTGTGTGCAACAGCACAGTGTGCGGTTAGTGCAAACCATAGAGAACCACAGTCTCACTAGAATGTCGTCTGAAGAGGGCCATTATGGCTTAGCAGTCATGTGAACCATTCCTAACCAGAGTGGGCTACAAAACCACGGTTTAAACATGCTCACTAACCATTTCCAGCAAAAGGATTAGCAGCCTAACCATGGCTTAGCATGTTGTCTGTACTATATAAAGTGCCAAAAAGGTAGTTGTGTGCCTTTTTGGCACTTTATATAGTACTACTTAATAACTACTGCCTTCCATTACTTGTGTTAGCATGTTGTCTGAACAGGCCCAGAGATGGGCTATCTGGACAAGCCAAAAGAACAGCACTGTATAAAGTAACGCTGGAAGCTTAATTTCCCCCCAAGTTGTTGTTATGTCAGAATGATTGTTTTGACTTCTGCTTTCTCAGCAGCCCAGTTTTAGACACAACCAATGCCAATGGTTGAACCCGGCCACAAAATCCTTTCACTCAAAGGTTCTCCCTTGAAGGCTGGGTGCCAGGGAGAGACTGAACAACTCGTTCAGCACAAGATTCAACTATCATGAATGGGACTGCCAGAGCGAAGTGGGATTTCCCCTTGCATTCCATCAACACGATGGGGGTAGGGGTGGCACTGCTTTCACAAGTTGGCAGGCACCAAACTACAGTTGGGAACTGATCACAGTTTTTATTCTATAATAGCCTTATTCTGAAATTATTGCCCTTGGATGCAACAGCAACAACAACAACAACAACAACTCATGAATCAAGACTTGGCCAGGGTGGGGATACCTTCAAAAAACTTAGAGATCAGGAAAGGAAAGCTGAAAGTTCAGTTTAGCTCTGATTGCCTTACTTGAGGGTGTAATTGCTCAAGAAGGGTAAGGTTTGTGATCAGGATTCAGGCTCTCCCTATTCTTTTTAAAGTGAAAAGCAGCTGTGGGAACAAAGAACCTAAGAAGAGCGTGCAGGATCAGACCAAAGGCCTGGCTAGTTCAGCATTCTGCTCCCACACTGGCCACCAGGTACCTGTGGGAAGCCCACATGCAGGGCATGAGCGCAATAGCAGCTTCCCATTCGTGTTCTCCAACCACTGGGATTCAGAGGAAGAATGCCTTTGATACTGAAAGTAATACACAGCCATCTTGACTAGTAGCCGTTATCCTCCATTTGGATGGCCAAATTGAAAAGGGTACAGAGGTGTTAATCCTTCCCCCTCTGTACGATTTTCCCGATCTAACTTATGCTTCCTCCACACTGCTACCTGCCCCACAGGGGAAAACATACAGGTACCATGCAAGCATCTGCATATTTCTCCCCCACCCCTCTAAGGCATGGTGGTGCCATTTTAACTGGGGAAATGGTTTACCGAGAAATTTTTAATCTGCCCTCTCCTGGCACTGTGGTTCCAATCCAATTCTACAACACCCCATAAGAACATAAGAGCTACATTGGATCAGACCAACAGCCCACCTAGACCAGCACTCTGTTCACACAGTGGCCATCCAGCTGTCGACCAGGGACCAACAAAGCAGGACAGAGAAGCAACGGCAACCTCCCGCTCATGCTCCCCAACAACTGGTGTACATAGGCACACTGCCTTTGATACTGGAGGTAGCATGTAGCCAGCAGGACTAGTAGCCACTGATAGACTTCTCCTCCAGAAATGTATCTAACTCCCTTTTAAACCAATCCAAATAGGTGGCCATCACTACATCCTGTGGTAGCGAGTTCCATAGTTTAACTATGCACTGTGTGAAGTAGTCCTTCCTTTTATCTGTCCTGAATCTCCCACTAACCATGGGATGACTCCAGGTTCTAGCATTTTTAGAGGAGAACAATGTCTCCCTATCCACATTCTTCACACCATCTATAATTTTGTTAAAAACACACACACACACACACACACACACACACACACACACACACACACCACTGTGGGAGATTCTGCTTCTGGGTCTCCTGTATCTAGCCTACTTTGACCTGGATTCTCACCCTTCAGGGGGCATTTGCATGACATATCCAAACTGATCAGTTGCAGCCATGAGGCTGGAAACACATTTTTTATGAAACAAGGTGAAAGTTCTGAGTAGTCCAACAGGAATAGGTGCCTCAGGGGCCATCTGTGGCGCATGGACCAATGACACTTGCGTTCAGTGTCGTAGGTGCTCTTTAACAGCAACGGTTGAGAATACACTGTTGCCGGAGTTCATACTCAAACTATTCAACCCAAGTGTTTCTTAGTAATAGCAGCTGAGCAAGAGAGAAGGCTCAAGTGGGCCAACTCAAACTCATTTGAAAGGATGGGACTGGGTGCGTTTAAATAGTATTTCCATCTCAAAGCCAAAGAACGGGCTGGAAACGGGCTGTCCATCAAGAAGTCTGGTGTAACAGAACATCGCCATATGGCTTCATCATGTGTAATAAACATGATGCAGCCACCTTTCGAGAGCAGACGTGGATATTTTGCTTTTTCATTAGTTCTGTCTGCCACTATCTAATTCATATGGAATTTCTAGAGGGACAGATAATCCTGCAAGGTATATAGTTCCAATCGTGGAAAGCAAAATTAAGCATCTTCCTTCCTGTGGCTTCATCTTCAACTCAGAACAGCTATTCATGATAAAACCATAAACTTAATGAGATATAGGGAAAGCGATCCGCTTCCAACCAGGTATTGGCTAGATAGATTATAGTGTTGTCGTTGCTTTAAACAAGGACACTTCAGTGACCTTGCCAGGGGTTCATGCATCAAAGCCCATGAAAAAGGCTCCACAATTTCCCTTTGTATAGCAACACTAAAGCTGTGAGGAGAACTACTCAACATGCTTAACTGCAGGGCCTTTTCAAAATATAATTTAGCAGCGTGCACGCTTGAGAGGCTTATCATTGATCTATATCAAAATGTGGAGGTGTCGCTTCCTCACAGGTTGTGGTCATGAGGCATGTCCAACAGCTCTTTGAGCAGGGCCATGTGGTTCACTCTTCCCCATCACCTGCGATGGTTCCTGCCACCATCTAGACAACAGCAGATGGCTTAGCCTGGGAGTCTCCAACATAGTGTCCACAGACACCATTTCTGTGGACCACAGAGGGTTAAAAATGACTTAGGGATGACTTTATTATAGAAAAATCATCGTCTCGCCCCCACGCTTACCTGTTTCTGCCTCTCTAGTTCAGCCTCCACTTCTTGTTTGGCTGTTTTGTGTGCCATGATTTGATCCTGCCAATCTTGAATCTGTTCTCTTGTGGACTCGGCTTCATTCATCTGCTGCGCTTCCATATCCTACAAACAATGAAGTGTTACTTATTTATGTCATTTCCTAAATAGCAGTCCTTATAAGGTCTGGTTTCTACACACAAGCTTGGTCCTATATCCAAGGCTCCAACTGATACAAGCATGGTCTGTGATAACTACAGGGTGATGCTTGGAAGAGCCTACACTTTCCTTCCTCAAAAGTCACCACTTAATGGAGCTTTTTGGTAACGTCCCAAACTGCTCTAAATTTATACCTTTTCCTCTACTGTCACCAATGCCTGAAATTCCACTTATAAATCACCCCCACCAAAACAAAAAAAAAAGAGAGGAAATCCATCATCCCCTTGAAAGAAACATAGAATAGTAGTTGGAATGGGCCTATAAGGCCATCAAGTCCAACCCCCTGCTAAATGCATGAATCCACCTTAAAGCATCCCTGACAGATGCTTGTCCAGCTGCCTCTTGAAGGCCTCTAGTGTGGGAGAGCCCACAACCTCCCTAGGTAACTGGTTCCATTGTCATACTGCTCTAATGTCCAGCCGGAATCTGGCTTCCTGTAACTTGAGCCCATTATTCCGTGTCCTGCAGGGAACAAGAGAGTCCCCACATTTGGATAATATCTGCGTATACTAATTTATACATACAGATGCACATTTAGACATAATTACTATAATTTAAATAGAAATACAGTACATAAGAGGAGCCCTGCTGGATCAGACCAAGGGTTCATCTAGTTCAGCATTCTGTTCACACAGTGGCCAAGCAGCTGCCAATAGGAAAGCCACAAGGAGGGCAAGAGTGCTCCCTCCCATTTTCCCCTGCAACTGGTATATATTGGCATACAGCTTCTGGTACTAGGCGTAGCATATAGCCATCAGGACTAGTAGCCATTGATAGCCTCCTTCCCCACGAATTTGTCGAATTTTATTTTGAAGTCATCCAAAGTGTACATCTCACCACTGAACAGATTGGGTGACCTGTGGGCCTGCTTGTTCAGTCTGTTGTCTAGGTGCTCACTGATGGCAGGCAATAATTCTTGCGGTTCATTCAATCTAAAATGGAATTGGGCAGGACAGCCCTTCAAAGAGAGGACTGTCCTCCGGCAGCCTGTGAAATACAGGGCTGTCCTCTGTAAAAGAGGGTACATGGCCACTGTACTCAAAGCTCCATCAGAAGTTGCTGATACCCAGTCCTGACTGCCATGTTTCTTACAATACAGAAAACACACACATTATCCTAAAAAAAAATTGGCATCTGGAATGGCGGCAATAGCAGCGCTTGGGTGTGGCAACCGTAAGAACTTAAGAAGAGCCCTGCTGGATCAGACCAAAAGACTACGTAGTCCAACGTTCTGTTGGCACAGTGGCCAACCAGATGCCTCTGGGAAGCCCACAAGCTGGACATGAGCGGTATTCACACTGCCTCTGATCCTGGAGGTAGAGCATAGCCATCCTGACCAGTAGCCATTGACAGCCATAAAGCTTCTATCCGTTACAACTGGATCAGTGGTGGCTGTCCCGATTTAACGGACAGGAAGGGCGCGCAGCAGAGGGCAGTGCAGACTTGAGCATTATTTAGCACATTTGTAGACCCGTCTCTTTGAAAGACTTCAGGCCAAACTACACGGGGTTATCATATTTCACCCTTGCACAACAACTCTGTGAGGTAGGCTAGGCAGAGAGCATTTGACTGATTCAAGGGTCACGCTGTGAACTTCGTGGGCGAGGGGAATTTGAAGCCAGATTTCCCTGGCCCAAACCCGACACTCTAACCACCACCTTATACTGGCTCTCCATTTTTTTCTTGCTCCAGCCTTGTTTTAGTCTAGAAAATGCAAGAGAGTTAAGCGATGGTTGCTTTTGTGCCATTGCAACAACCGGGCAGCCATTTGCTCCGCAGCAGATCCGGCACAATACCTGCAGTTCTGTTCTCAGCTGCTGTATCTGCCCCCGCAGCTTCTGCACCTCCTCCTTCTGCATGTCCCGTTCGTGCCTCAGTTCCTCCAACTCCATGATGCTTGCTGTCTGGCTATCCAAACCTTCAATACCGGAGCCTTCTTTCAGGCTGCTGATCAACTTTTCTTTGGACTGAGATTTAAAGAAGTGATGATCAGTGAATGAAATGGCACCCTAGTTCACCAGCGCCCACGTCCATACACTTAAAGCACACTAACTATGGCACAAGGGGTCATTCTGAACTAGGCCAGAACCTCTCAGTCACAAGCAGGGTTTAAAGATGTGATTTGTTTTATTTTATTATGTATTACCTTTCTCTACCGTTGAATAGCCAAATATCCCTGGACGGTTCGCAAAAATTAGCATCCTTACATACAATGTGCTAAAACACAATATAAAAACTTAAAATAGAATAAAAACCAGCAGCAGGACAAGATCTAAAAACATAACCGCTCATTTAAAAACAAAATGGACTAAAGCTCTTCACCTGGCACCAAAACAACCACAATTTAGGCACTAGGCAAGCCTCTCTGTGGAGGGCCTTCTAGAACTGGGATGCCACCACCAAAAAGGCCCGATGCCCTCATTTGTATTCCGTCTATCTGGTATTCAAAGGTATATAACTTTGGGACATGGTGGCTTCACTTTGGTAGAATGGCTTGAACACAGGGGTGGGGAATCCGTGCCCCTCTGAATAGTGTTGGGCACTATTCATCTCCCATCTCCCTGACCGTGATGGCTAGAGCTGAAGGGGCCAGGAGTCCAACCCCATCTGGAGGGCCACAGCTTCGCCCGCCCCTAGTCTAACACAAGTCAGACCTGCGACAAAATGTTGCAGTGTGAAGTGTTCCCTATTCAGGATTCCAACCGCCACATTTCCATCCGCTCACCCTGCAATGGTCAGTTAGCATTCCATGGACACGGAGTATGCTCACTCCCCATCCTTCCCCATGTAAAGATCCCTTCCTGTCCTCCGTACCACTCTTTCCTGAGAAGGCCTGGATTATTTTGCATGAATTTACATTAAACAGACTTTTTGTAAGTTTCATTTCTATCCCACCCAATAGCCAAAGTTCTCTAGCCAGTGTACAAAATTTTAAATCATAAAATACGACATGATAAAACATAATATAAAATGTAGCTTAAAACGGAATAAAACCAAAGTAAAAACCAGAGTAAAAGCCAGCAGCAGTATAAAGATTCTAAAAAACCAACCACAGCAAACACAACACATTTAAAAAACAAAACTGAAGGACTAAAAATCCTGGGGGAAATGAAAAGGTCTTTACCTGGAGTATGCGCGTAGCTTTCTGTTTATAGTCTACTAGCTCTAGCTTAGTAGATTCCAAGGCAGCTTTGGCTCCTTTCACTTGCTGTTGACTTTCATCCGCTCTCCGCTTCTCCTCCGCGTACTTTCGCTCCGCTGTGGTCACTGCTTCCGCTAAGTTCTGCCGCTCAGCTTCCATTTTACTGAGGCGCGTCGCAAACTCATTCTGCGAAGAGGAAGTTTGTTGGCTCATCTAATTACCAATGTCAAACAGTATAACAGGTAGACAGTGCAATCCTATATACTGTATGTCTGATCAGAGGCAAGTCCCAGTGAATCCAATGGGGCTTACTCCCGTGTAAGTGTGAATAGGCTTGCAGCCTTAGAAAGGAAAAACGGAAGAGACATGTTGGGCCTCCTCAGACAACACACTAAGCCATGATTAGGCCGCTAACATGAACCAATATGTGAACCGCCCAGAGAGCTTCGGCTATTGGGCGGTATAAAAATGTAATAAATAAATAAATAAATAAACCCTTTTGCAGTAAACAGTTAGTGAGAGTGCTTAAACCGTGGTTATGTAGCCACCATGGTTAGGAATAATTCGTTCACACAACATGCTAAGTCATGATTAACATGACGCGCTTCGCCATAATGTTTAGCTCAAAATGATTAACCACCATGGCTTAGCAACACTGAGGATAACCTACCAAGAATTAGCTACAAAAGATAAAATAGCAGTGCTTATCCATGACTGCAGTGTTCCAGATTTTAATGGAGCCAGTCATATGAGGAAGGGGGTTTGATAGATATCCAGTTCTAGGTTATAAGCATCCTTGCAACCAATTTAAAAAATTAGGCTGTTTCACATGTTACAATTCCTGAATGAAAGGCACTGCCCTAACCCTAACAGCAGCAACTACAAATAACTTGTTCCAACTGAAATCAAGAACTTTCAGAATAACCAGGAGAAGGCTCTTGCACACTCAGTTCAGTTCTGATACAGAAAGCAAGTTCCTGGGCTCAGAGGCACCCCCGTGCTTTAATGCTATGTGGATTGTATTTTGCACCTGGCTCCAGTTGGTGGATCCTGGGGTTCTACTAAGAAACAAAACAGATCTCTCAAGCCCCTACACCCCTGCCGCGGAGCGCAGTTCCCCAATCAGTGAAGGAAAGCAGCAAGCCGGCTGTCCTGACCTGCATCTGTTTGTAGCTTTCTTGCTCCCGTCTCAGTGTGGACTCTGCATCACGTAACCTCTCCTGAAGGGTCTGGAGGGCTTGACTGTGCAGGCTGTTCCCTTCGCAGTTATCCTGAAGTATTCTGGACAGGCAGAAAGTAAAGGTGTACCGAAACAGGAGGAAGGCATAGTAGCTGCTTTCAACATACAATCTGTATGATGGCGCAATGACCTCCAGTGCACTACAATATAGGCTTCCTTTAACTTAATTTACTCCTTGTGTCTCATGCCTTTCAGACTATAAGGCTGAGGGCAGGAGCCGTCTTGACTTCTAAGCAAAGTCAGCCATTCTGGAAGCATTCTGGACCAAAGAGCAGGGTAAAAATGCTTTTAAATAAATAAACAAATGCTGTCTGCCCAGTGAACCTTGTCATCCAACCACCCTTATTTGGTTATTGCTGTATTTAAGTTATTAAGTATTGTGAGACTCACTATAATTTTTTTTTTAAAAAAATCAATAAAAACGTGTGTGTGTGTATGTATATATGTATGTATATATATATCTCACAGAGGTGGGCAATTTGGGGAGGTCCAGTGACATTTTTGCCACCCCCACAGGACACAGTCTGCCAGATGACTCCCCCACCCCCCAAAAAAAGAACTTTTAAAAATTCTATCTTTTAATGAAACAAAAAGGCATCCGGAGTGGTACAGAATACCAAAGAAGCACAAATCTAACTTGTTAGCCGCTACAAAGCCCTAGAAGGGTCACATCTAGCTTGCAAACAAGCTAGCTTTGACATTTTTAGCACTCCATAGTGCTCCGGAAACCTGCACATTTCCTGTCCCTGATGTAAAAAAAGATCTCTCTCAATATTAGAACCCAGGGTAATCCAGTGAAGCTGAATGGTGGGAGTTATTCAGGATAGCCTCCCCACCCCAAAAAAAAGAAAGGACTTCCTTCACACAGTGCGTAAGCTATGGAATTTGCTCCCACAAGTGGTAGTGATGGCCATCAACACGGATGGCTTTAAGGAAACGATTAAGCAAATTCATGGCGCATAAGGCTACCGATGGCCACTGGTCATGTTGGCTGTATGCTACTCCTAGGATCAGAGGGAGTATGCCTCTCATTAACTTAAAACTGAAGACTTCTGAATCTAGGCAAGTTTATTTTTATTTATTTTTTATTTATCATATTTATACAAGTGAACGGGCTCAAGTTAAAGGAAGCCAGATTCCAGCTGGACATCAGGAAAAACTTCCTGACTGTTAGAGCAGTACAATGGAATCAGTTGCCTGGTGAGGTTGTGGCCTCTCCCACACTAGAGGCCTTCAAGAGGCAGCTGGACAACCATCTGTCAGGGATGTTTTAGGGTGGATTTCTGCATTGAGCAGGGGGTTGGACTCGATGGCCTTGTAGGCCCCTTCCAACTCTGCTATTCTATGATTTTAGAGAATATGAACAGAGATCCTCCTGAGAGCTTTGTTTTCTGAATAGCAATCTCCCAGCGCTACAGTACGTGCTGCTTCTTGAATGCTTAAGGGATTTCAAAAGCAGCTTGCAAGGCTGCAGAAGGAGGCTGCTACTGAGAAAAACAAAAGTCATACCGATTTCACAAAGTTCCTTCGATACACGTAATGAGCCCAGGTCGCTGCATTCCAGGATTTCAGACCTTTCCTATTCTCTATCCAAAGGGAACTGTTCCGTGCTCAAATAAAGATTAATCTGAGCGGTGTGGGAGCCACTGTTTTGGGATGGCTCCCACATCATGAACGCCAATGCACAAGATCTCCATGGGTCTAGGCGGGGGCAGCTTCCAGGGTTCGAAGCCAAGCCCCCATTAACTGCCCGTTTGGGCAGCTGCAACAGGTTGGGCTTCAAAATCACGCAAACTCCCCAAGCCACATGGGAGGACCCAGAGGAGCAGGGCTTCTACACCACTAGCATATCACTGAAACTGGGCCCTCCCTCCTGTGTAAGACGAACATACTCCCGCAAAAAACAGAGCACATTTCAGGATTAATGCTGGAGCTACCTGGCCACTGAAGACGAAGCTAAAAATCAGATTATACAGAGACGCAAAAACTATCCTACAAGCAAAGAGGAAACATTAGAGATACAACAAGCCTACGGAGCTTGATTTCCCCAACCTGAAACTGGCAAGACAGATTGCGAGTACCGTGATTTTTCATTCTGCAGTGTTTCCAGTGCTTTATTCCGCGAATTCAGAAGCTGATCGGCTTCCTGCAACCTCACTTTCAGGACAGCCAACTGGGAATCCTTGGCGCCGGCAGCTTCGGTCAGATCGTCAACTTGGGCTTGAAGCTCCCGAACAAGCCGGTCGTTGTTTGAATGATCAGCATTCCACTTCTCCACCCGCGCTCGGGCACTGTTTAACTCTGCAAATGTTTAGGTCAGCAAAAGTTAGCTTGATGGACAAAGTGGCTGGCATGTTTATTAACAGGCCGGATTTCTTATGGAAGCAGCACAACGGTGTCACCGATAAGGAATTAGGACCCAAAAGTAACCTAAGTAAATCAGTTCAGCGGGGCTCTGGCCATGTTGCCCCAATGCAGTAAGAATGGCCTCAATTTACAAAACGTGGTTAGGAGATTGGGCGCCCTGCTGTGGGCTTCTCTTAGGGCTGTTGAACCACTTTCAGGGTGAGAACCAAATTCCATTTCGGAGAAGCTCTAAGGAGCCACATTCCAGAGGCGGGCTTGGCCGAAGTCAAAGGGGTGAGGCCAAAAATACCAGCATATTGTAGCTGAAAGCTCTTGCTGCTAATAACAAAGCCTTAGAAAAGAGTTTTCAACCTTTTAGAGTGGGGCGGGGGCCTGTGCAAAACTGGGAAATTACCAAATAATCAGTGGTTGGGACAAAGGGGGCGTGCCTGAGGGGAGGGGATGGGAGGGGCCTTCAGGGGAGTCCTGAAGGGACAGATTGGGACCCCAAGCTTGAAGTTCTGCACCCCGGCTTATATCCTCCCTTCCCTTCTTTCCATCACTTGCATGAATTCTCCCGACCCTTCCACAATTTACTTTGACTGCTGTGTTCATATTGGCACTAACAATGGTAAACATTAATCCGGTTCCCGCCTGACCAGGGTTTGCAAACCCACTTCAAACCCTGTTTTCACACCCTAGTTATGTTGGCAATCACAGCATTGTGATTAGTTCGTGCCAATGAAGGCACATAGTACTATACTGTAGTGAAACCAAACCATGGGAAGGAGTGAATTCATGCAGGAGAAGACAGGAAGGAATGCATGAAGCCATGGCATGCAACCTATCTCCCAACTCTGGTTAAAAGCTCAGGAAGATTACATTTGCACTACCCCATAGGTCCATCAAAGAATATGTATGCTTTGCACACATGAAGTCCCCAGTACAATCTATGGCACCTCAAGTTAAAGAAGCTCAGACAGAAGGGCTGAAAAAGATTCCCCTGACTGAGACTTCAGGGAGCTCCTGCCAGGCAGAAGACACAGAAGACTGGGCTAGATCAGAGTGAGCAGAAGCTAAACCAGGATCTACTGGTAGATCACTGGATGAATTATTATTATTATTATTTAAATTTCTTAGATGCCTTTCTCAACAACAACAAAAAGACTCAGAGTAACTTGCAATAAAATTAAGACATCAAAAAATAACTAAGTTGCCATATCACTTGCCATGAAGTAAATCACAGATGCCATTATTAGCATCACTACACTTGAAGCAATGGTGTAGTTGTGCAGATAACTTTAGTAAATAATTTTGATAATCCATTTGTTACCATTTGTATTAGCACTGCATTTGACTAGGAGTGATGTGTTGATAGGTTTTGTATGACACTTTGTATTCAAAAACAAAAGGGGGAAAAAGTTGAGTTTTCTATATTGTAAGAATGCTCTTCTTGGGTATTTTAGCCTAACTGGAGCACAACTAGGAACTAAACACCCTATTTTATTGTTTTACTCTGTACAGCACCATGTACATTTATGGTGCTATATAAATAAATAATAATAATAATAATAATAATAGTAAAACAGCTTAAAACAACTAATATATCTCAACAAAATACCATCACCCCATAAAGCAATTAAAACATCAGTGATACCCATAAACAAGGTAACTGATGCATTAAGAAGCTAGAGAGAGCATTCCACAATTAGGGAGCCACCACCGAAAAGGCCCTCTTTCTTGTTGTCATTCTCCAAACCTCCCTCGGAGCAGGCACTCAGAGGAGGGCCTCAGGTGTTGATTTGTAGCAGGTCATTGCATGGCCTGCACATATTTGACTACTAGTCGAAAGCCAAAAGGCTCCCCCTTCCCTCAACACCACCAACACCACCACAAAAACAGGCTCTTAGAATCCTTGATCTATAGCAACCCACATGTAGATTTGTCCTTGCATGGACAGGTCATCCCTATGTGTGGCACAAGGAAGTGCAGGTAACTTGCTCTGCCCCCAGAGCCTTCATTTTTGCATCTAGCTCTGCCCCACCAGTCACTATTTTGAATTTGACTCCAGCTGGTGGATCCCAGGATTTCAGTAAAAAAAGAAAAGAGAAAGTAATTCCCATGATCCTGAACCCTGAGCACATATGGGTTAGGCAGAACACAAGGGCCTGACTCAGTAGAAGACAGCATTAATATATGTCAACATTTTCAAATCTCTGCATTATGATGATGATGATGATGATTAAAAACATTTCTTGGCCGCCTTTCAGGACAGAAGCCCTCATAAGGCAGCTTACAACAATAAAATACATAAAATATTAAAAGCAATAAAGTATCAAAAATATTAAAAGCAATAAAACAGCAATGAAAACAATAAAACCAACAATATAACCAGCAGGAACCACAATAGCAGCAATAATAGCACCTGCTTGGGTTTCTTTGCCTCGCTGAATTAAAGATGCCATTTCTTGATTTAAAGATTGCACTTCATTCCGGAGAAGCTGGTTCTCGAGGCGAAGATTGGACAACTCGTGCGATTTGCTGTCAGTAGGCGTGAGGCTACGATTAGCTTCTGCAACTTGCGGTGAATCTTTTTTAACTTCCACATCGGTCTCCAGTCCAGAACTGGAACTATCAGGCGTCTCTGTACAAAGAGATCCACATGTAACCAGGCACATTCCTTTGCTGGGCTACTTTTTACGATGTCGACTCAAAAACAAACTCGGTTGAGTTCAATGGAAATTGCTCCCAGGTAAGTATAGGACTGCAGCCTAATATACAATTCTCTACTGTAGCGAACAGGGACGCTAGATGCCAATTTTGCAAGATGTATTATAAATGACTACATCACTACTACTACGAAAAACAACAGAAGGAAAACCAAGACTACCATGCTGGCCCTTAAGGGGAAAGAAATCCACATTCCACAGTTGGGCAGTACCCACATTTCACAAAAATGTGCAAGCTCATGAATTCTTGCACTATCAGATTCTACAGAACTTGAAAGCCTGTACTTTTTTTTTGTGGTATTTGGGTTGGTCCTAATCAAAGGGTTTGCCCAAGTCTGGACAACAACAACAAAAAAGGTACTTTCTTCCTCCACAGCTCTGTTGGATCCATATCATTACCATAAACAAACACAATCTATTTCACAATGCAGAAATGGTAGTAAGGTGTAAATCCACAACTTATGATCCATAAAGCCAGCTGAAGTCTAACAGCGACTGGATAAACCTCCTGGTTTTGCCATTTCTCTGCAAAAACAAGTAGGTAGGTAGGCAAGTGTCATGCGTGCACACATGTGGCATTTAGCAGGCTAATGCACAGCTAAGTGGCTGTGTTAGTCTCAGTGGGCCACACATCTTAGAGGCCTGATGTAGGCTGATTATGAATGTATGCAACAAAACTGATCCCCCAAAATTCTGCAGTCTTAGCAGCTGTTTAGGAGGAGCGCTTTCCCACCATGTGTAAAATAAGACTGAATTAAAACTGAATTAAAACTTCCATCGTTGTTGGAAGGCACCAAGTTGGGGAAGGCCGGGGATGGGGGGGGGGCTTAAATGAGATCCATAACCATGCCCCCACCCACCACAGACTTCTAAAAATGGTAGTTAAGGGGGCTGTCTCAAAAGGTAAGGGGGCAGCTCCCCTCCAGCAGTAATTTGAGTACTAATTATAAAACCAGCATTAGGAACATAAGAAGAGCCATGCTGGATCAGACCAAGGGTCCATCTAGTCCAGTATACTGTTCACACAGCGGCCAAGCAGCTGCCAACAAGAAACACACAAGCAGGAAAGCACCCTACTACCCATGATCCCCAGCAACTGATGTACATAGGCATATTGCATCGGATATTGGAAGTAGCCTATAGCCATCAGGCTAGTAGCCATTAATAGCTTTCTTCTCCAGGAATTAGTCTAACCTTTTAAAGCCATCATGTCCTGTGATAGTGAATTCCAGAGTTTAACTATGCGCTTTACAGTTGTCATCATTTTACAGATGAGGGCCCTGGTGTGAAATGACAATACAGCTCTTCAGTCGATCTACAGCAATCTATCTAAGTGCTGTAGCCTAGCTACAGTTATCCATGCTCTGATAACCTCTCGTTTGGATTACTGCAATGCGTTATACGTGGGGCTGCCTTTGAAAACGGTCCGGAAGCTTCAGCTGGTACAAAACAGGGCAGCCCGTTTACTAACACTGACTGGCCGGCGAGATCACATTACGCCAGTCCTTTTACAACTTCATTGGCTGCCAGTCCAGGTCCGGGCCCGATTCAAAGTGCTGGTATTGACATTTAAAGCCCTAAACGGTTTGGGGCCAGGTTATTTGAAGGAACGCCTCCTCCCATATGTACCTACCCGGACCTTAAGATCATCTACAGGGGTCCTTCTCCGTGAGCCCCTGCCAAAGGAAGTGAGGCAGGTGGCTACTAGGAGGAGGGCTTTCTCCACTGTGGCACCCCGGTTGTGGAATGAGCTCCCCAGAGAGGTCCGCCTGGCGCCTACACTGTACTCCTTTCGTCGCCAGCTGAAGACCTTTTTATTCACTCAGTATTTTAACACTTAATTTTAACTCAAATTTAAATTATACTGTTTTAACTCTGTATTTTAACCTTATATCAATTGTGCTGCGTGGTTTTATCCTGGTTGTGTTTTTTATATTGTATTTTGTATTTGTATTTTTAACTTGTTGGTTGTTTTATGATGGTTTTAATTTTTGTGAACCGCCCAGAGAGCTTCGGCTATTGGGCGGTATAAAAATGTAATAAATAAATAAATAAATAAATAAATAAATTAGAGCTCAGCAGGCACCCCAAATTGTGCACCCAGATGCTTAGAGCACACTGCTTTAGAAATCACATTCAGACCGGGCCCCATGCAATCGTAACAGTAAGGCTAGGATCCTCTCACCACTTTAAAATATTTCTTAATATCTGTAGCCTTCTCGGTGGCTACTCCAGTGCTCTTGAACTCTCTTCCCAGGGAAGCTAGACTGGCTCCCTCCTTGATGTGCTTTAGGAAGCAGGCAAAGACTTTTTTGTTCCGGCAGGCCTTTGGCAAATAATTGGGACCTTTGTCTGTGCCAAGGACTTTTAAAACTGTCATTTTAAATGTTTTAATATTGGAATATATTTAATATATTTTAAACGATATATATTTCTATTTATAGGTTTTTAATCTATATGTTTTAAATTCTGTAATGCCGCCTTGAGGCCCAGCATTGGACAAAGGGTGGGATATAAATAAATATAATAATGATAATAGTTATGCTTAGCTACCGTTGCCCGGTGCCCGAACAGAAGCGTCTTCCCCCATTTTCATGCTCTGCGAACTCGCTGACACGGAGCTCACACTCGAAGTCCGAGAGTGATTCTGAGCAGTGGCTGTCCTGTTTTTCTCTCTTTTAAGGTCCTTTTTCCCATTTGGTTCCTTTTCAGAGCTATTGAGAAAGTTAAACAGGAGTTCGTCGTTGGGTTCAGACTTTTTCCTCCTCACAAACTGGGATGACAGTCTGGGCGCAGAAACCGCTTCCGTGGGTAGGGGCACTTCCGCGGATGCCCGAGGCGTCGCTTTGATATTGGCGGTCCCGGCCAGGATAGTCGCTTTCGGATGTTTAATGTTATCTGCTGCCGCGGAGATAAAGCTCGATTTAGAGGATGTCTGGAACTGCTGCTCTTGGGTCTCTTGGTGCAGCCTGGGGTACTCGCTGGCCATGTCCAAGCGGCTATCACTGTAAGTTAGATTGCCTGCATTCTCTTTCTTGCTTAAAGCCGTCGCAGCTCCTTGGTCTACTCTGTTAAGAAGGTCCTCTGCCTTGCCGGCCAGGTCAACAAACCAAGACATACCGGAAGTCAAAGATGATATGTAATTTGATCATCCGATGCTCACCTATGGGAAGAAAGATACGAACAGTGGGAATTTTAGATCAAACAGACACAGGCCAAAATGCCAAAAGACTAAGGGATTTGGCTGTTATCTCCTTTATGTCACCATTCAAAGTCAATTTCCTACTGATGTGCTGAGGAGGCTGTCCCATCACTCCGTAAAATCAGAGCTGAAATCCAAACGTGACACCAAAGTATGGGTCAACCAATATTTCGTCAATTCTTTACAAATTTATCATCAGGGCAATGTGGTAGGTCACTGCCAATTAATGTTATACATTTATGGGCAGGCTGTCCTTTTCATCCTGCAAATGTATTTATTTCAGTGCTACTAGAGGCTGCTCTACAGGAGATAAATCACCCAAAGAGCTTTGGTTGTGGGGCAGTCTAGAAATATAATAAACAACAACAACAATAATAAGGAACAGCACTGAATCCATGGGTTTACACCCAGATCTGCTGCAGTCACATCAAAAGCAAGAGGGTCCAATTCAAGAAGAAAACTTGGTGAGAAGTTCAGAAACTTGAGAGACCACCTGGGCCTGCTCTAGTTGGACCCCCACCCCACCCCAGGGCTAACTGACATCATGACCTGTGGGGAAGAAGAAGGAGCTGTTTGGTCTGCCCCTCCTTTGGGAGATCTGAGAGGGGAGCAGGGCCTTCCTACCAGCCCTGCTGAACAATCTCCTTAATTTCTTTTTCTTTCCCCCCTCTTTCCCCCTGAGGGCAAGGACTGCCTTCTTTACTGATTGATTATAAGCCACTCCAGGAGCCTTTTTGGCTGAGGTGCAGGATAAAAATACCATAAATAAATAAATAAATAAATGGCTATGCCTGGGAACAAGACTGTGGAAAGGTAAGCTTTGAGAGGATGAAAGGTTCAGCTTACCTTTTGTTCCCTAAACTGGGGCTCACCCACTTCCCACTTTCTCTCTGATTGTGGCAGAACTGTGGTGATAGTACATTTGACCTGCAAGAGGTGGATTTGGGGCACTATTAAGGGCAGGTGAATGGGGGACAGACAGATCTAAGCCAGACAACACAATCCAGTGGGAAGCTCTTCCATACGTTAGAGTTGTGCAAGAGCCAAGTCTGGACTTGCCAACCTTTTTATGTACAATAAATAAGAGTAGTTTGCCATGTTCAGGTCAGTTCAACTACTATAAATGCCTTCCCCCAAGGAAGAACTGTCAAAAACGTACTGGTTAAGTATTTCTATCTGACAGGTTAATCTTCCTCACAGTTGGAACACAGGGGCAAGAATATGAATAAAGATTATTTATTTATTTATTTTTATTTATTAGATTTTTATACCGCCCAATAGCCGAAGCTCTCTGGGCGGTTCACAAAAAAAACAAGATCAGTCAAAATATCAAAACATTTGTATATTCGAATTACCATACATATAGGAATTATTTAGGGGCCATTTACTCAAGGATCTTCCTTCAGTGTACACTTGCTTAGAAATTATTATTATTTAATAACACTTAAAGTGCAAAAAAGTATAAAAGGGAAAAGGAATGAAGAGGGAAGAAAAAAGAAAGCAAACTCAAGATGTCAGAGCAGAGTGATCTTTCTAGCAGGGAGGGGGAAGTAAGATCCTTGTAGCTGTTCCTTCTCTAGCTGATGGGGCCAGGCTAGCCTTCCCCTTGCCATGATGTCCTTCCTGGGAGGCAGGGGGCGTGGCACCCCAGTGGCCCATAGTCCCATGGTTGAACAGCATGATCAGTGGTCTGGAAACAAAGCTCTATGAAGAGAAACTGAAACCACTGGGTAAGTTTAGCCTGGAGAAGAGAAGATTGAGGAGAGACATGATAGCACTCTTCAAATACTTAAAAGGTTGTCACACAGAGGAGGGCCAGGATCTCTTCTTGATCATCCCAGAGTGCAGGGCACAGACTAATGCACTCAAGTTACAGGAAGCCAGATTACAGCTGGACATCAGGAAAAACTTCCTGACTGTTAGAGCAGTACGACAATGGAACCAGTTACCTAGGGAGGTTGTGGTCTCTCCCACACCAGAGGCCTTCAAGAAGCAGCTGGACAACCACCTGTCAAGGATGCTTTAGGGTGGATTCCTGCATTGAGCAGGGGGTTGGACTCGATGACCTCATAGGACCCTTCCAACTCTGCTATTCTATGATTTTATGGTAAAGGCCAGAACGTGCTTCCCTTCAGCTCGACAGTGCCAGGGCAAGTGGAAGTTGGGGTTGAGAGTTCTTTCTGGCAGGAGGAGAGGAAGCAAGCGCCCAACAGATGCTCCTTCACTGGCCAAGGCAGGGGACCAAGTTGGTCTCCTGCTTGCCGTGACATTCTTCCTGGGAGGTAAATATTTGAACCAAACAATCCCAGATGCAGGCAACACCAAATCCCTACATCACGGCAGCAGTTTTTCCAACGTCTGCCATCATGAAAACTGCTGCCAGCTACATTGGTGATTGCTCCGTTCATGGATTACAGGTGCCCACACAAATAAATACCAGGGGATGGTTGTGACTGTGTGTCGGGTGGCAAAACAACACTTCATAAGCTGACTATTAGGCAACTATTTAAATAGCACAGCCACGGCATATATAAACATATTGCGCCCGACATCTGCATTTTAAAGAGTCACACCTTTGGCAAACTTGTGCTTGCCATGTAGATTTAATCTGTGTGGGTGGCTTTTCTGGGGCACAGGAAGGACATATAGTAAGAAAACGTAAGAAGCAACATGGAATAAACATGTGGGCATCACCGGGGACTGGCATGCATTTGACATTTGCACAAGCTTTTGCCACCAGTAGGTCTAGAGTACTTCATTTCTCCTATTCTCTTTCTTCACTTTATAAAACAACAACTCTGCACGTAAGATTCCCTACAGCCCTCCTGTCCCAGACCTAATTTCTGCCTCATTCCACAATGCCTTGGGTGACTTTGGGCCAGTCACTGAGTCTCAGACTAACCTACCTCACAGGGTTGTTGTGAGGGGGCAAATGGAGAGGAGAAAGAAATTGAGTTCCTTGCAAGAGGGGAAAAGTCAGGATATAAACGTAATAATAGGAATAATAAAAAGCATAATGCCTCAAATTCTGTAGATAATGTATAGCCACATCATGACTACTAGCCAATGAGGGCCTTATCCTCCATGAAACACTGCCTGCAATTCCATGCCAGGAAAAGCTTCACCTGCCGGATCTCGGCCTGTCACGCGTTTAGCAGAAACTCTTGATGTAAGAATGACCCCGGGCATCAAAGGCCTGTGTGTCAGACGCTGTACAAAGCGCTCCTTCTCCTTAGGGACCGCAAATATTACATTACATTCGCAGGAGACCCCTGTTCATGCACTCCCCCAATCAAGTTTTTTAGGCCGCTGCTTACCCTCAGCCTCAGTTCGTCCCGACCCTGCCACGATCTCTGGAGCCAGGAGCCCAGATCGGACCCAAACCGACGACGAGGAGGAGAAAACCGACAGTCGTAGCAGCAACCGCAGCTACGGCTAGGCCGCAGGCTAGTCAGGGCTATCCGGATGCATCTTCCGGGAGACGTGGCCGCTTAGTCTGCGGGCACAAGGACCCAGCGGCAACAGCCTCTTTCCCCGCGCAAGGCGCCGGTGCGGACAAACCCTGTGCGGAAGTGACGAAAGCACGCACACCTGAATCACCACGCCCCGTGCCGTACAGGTACCGTCGGAAGCGCATAGAGATATGAAAAGTGTAGAGTCATCCATAGCCATAGAGGTATACGGAATCCTCTAAGACTTTCTGCCTCTTTGCATGGGAAGTAGGAGAGGAAAAGCTGTTCAGTTGTAGATCAGAATTGCCAATGTAGCTCTACTCCCAATGCAAAGTGTATAGGGTTGCAATCATCACTGATATGTCAAAGGATGAGGCGCTGCCAATTTCAGCCGATAAAGAGTCACTGGCAACTAGATGCCTTTACTAGTCATCAGAAGTTTTAAGGTGTGTGTTTTGTGTCTCTATATTCTGAAGTGACACGCGGATTGATTTGGGCTTTTTATGTTACTTTGATACATCACAATCCTATATGTCTACTCCAAAGTCTCACTGAGTTCAATGGGGTTTGGGTATATGCTGCAATCCGATACTTCCTTACCTGGGTGTAAGCCCCACCGAAGAGGAAGGAGCAATCTGTATCAAGATCACTGGTGTGCTTGTGTGTGCATCTAATAGGGTACATCTAATAGCATATGCCCACTAATAGAGTGTCTGCATACGATCCCTGAGCCAGTCTTACCTGCAGCTCTTGGGGCTGAAAAGGTTATGCATCCCTGCTATATGCACATATCTGGGAATAAGTCTGATCGCACTCAGTAGGACATGCTTCTGACTAGATACTCCTGTGTCATTCTTCTGCAGTCCGTTCATGTTTTGATAATGTCTGAAGTATTGCAGTAGAGATCTGTATTTGTGATGCTGCATTTCACCAATAAAGATCTAGTAGGTGACAATAATAAAGGCTTTTGGAGAGTTAGTGTATTTATTTATTTATTAGTTTATTTATCTATAATATTTAAATACCACTCCCAAAAGATTTCAGAGCAGTGAACAACAAATAGAATAAAAGAATTAAAAACGCCATATTAAAATTTGCTATTTTTAAAAGAACAAGTTCTGATAAAATCCAAATTTTGGTAAAAACCATGGCCAGACATTCAGCCTAACCTTCCATTTTCAGGAGACACCTGCCTGACCTCCAAAGGCAGGGAATTCCAAAGGAAGGGGGCCACCACACTGAAGGCTCTTCTGGTTGACTCTAATTGAGCCATAGGTCCATGTAGAACTATTAGGAACATGCCCTTAGATGGCATCAGTGACTGGGCAGTTTGGTATGGGAGAAGGTGCTCTCTCAAGTATCCAGTCCCAAGTTGTTTTAGGCTTTAAGCTACTTTATCTACTTCGGCACTGTAACCTCCACACCATCAGTATGAGGATATTGTTGGATCCTGGAATGGATCCTGGATATGTTTCCAGGGATTTACTAATTGCTGAGGAGCTGGAGGAATCAGAAGACTCAGCAGAAAACTTAAAGGTCAACGTTGCACCTGGACATTGATGACATGATTGAATAATTGGTGACTTGATTGTTTCAATTAAGGGATTGCAAGCAGTTGCATCATTGTACAGTTAGCCTATAAAAAGGAATGTATTCCCATGTACATGTATCAGAAATGATCAGATATCAGAGCTGTATTGACTGACCGTATGTAAGTATTTGTATTTGTGATTGCCATAACTAAATTATATTTTTATATGCCAGTAAAGGTTTCTTTAAACCTACTGAAAGTCTCAGTCTTAATCTGTGTCTGTGCTGACTTTGCTGGAAACCGCTGCAAAACTCTGTTATAAGGTTATTGGCCAGAAGCCCAGTCTGGCAATAACTAAAATAAGGTTGTAAATATTAGACCAACATATCCCAATAGATATTACCAGTGTTATTCTAAAGCTGCTATTTCCAAATATGGGGATGTGAACAGTGCACTATATGATTATAGGGTAGTTATTTCCAGTGGGATGGCCACAAGTCTGTTGCAGCTAAAATCAAACCTTAAGGACTAACAAATTCATTTTGGCAGGTGTGGGGAACCTTTGGCCCTCCAGATGTTGACAGACTACAGCTCCCAATATTCCTTACCATTTGGCCATGCTGGCTGTGGCTGATGGGAGTTGTAGTCCAAAACAATTTGCCTACTGGCATCATCAGATGCATGGAATGCCATGCTGAGTTGGGAGACACACACATGTAGATTACAACTCCCATCATCCTCAGCCAGTGATAGCTGGGAGTGATGGGAGTTGTGGTCCAACTCATTTGGAGCACACCAGGTTGTGGAAGGATGGTGTAGGGAGGGGAATAAAATGTAATATTAGCAGTGAGGGCTATGAAATCCAAGAAATAACAACGCTAGACTATAGTGCAGGGGTTACATTTCGG
Source organism: Elgaria multicarinata webbii (assembly GCF_023053635.1). NCBI lineage: Eukaryota > Metazoa > Chordata > Lepidosauria > Squamata > Anguidae > Elgaria > Elgaria multicarinata. The sequence goes on along the minus strand of NC_086172.1, from coordinate 157,711,469 downwards.
TTGAGAGTCTGTCTAGTCCAGCAACCTGTTCGAAAGAGCACAAACGTCTGTCTTTGCGCCTTCTTTTCTTTTCTGGAGCAGATGGATGTGTCAGAGATGCTGCTGCCAAATCATTGCAACAATAAAGTATTGGATTTCTACATTGTCTCCCCCAAGCAGCTACCATTGTTACCAGTCTGATGAAGGATGGTGTCCACAAGTAATCAGGAACTCAGGTGTCTGCAGAGAAAAGAACTCTTGTCTACAAAGGGCAGCCACAAAGGGAATCAAGAAACATCGCCCCTGCCCTCTTTCTCCAAGAGTTTGTCATTTGCTGGAGCGGCATGAGATGCAGGTCCCTGTTTTGGAGTGGGACTCGGGAGATCTAGGTTCTAGTCCCCATTTGGCCATGGAAGCTCACTGGTTGACTTCGGGCCGGTCACAGAGCTTCTTTAAACGAACAATTTATAGCATGCTGGTGATTGACCACTCACGGATATTCGCAGGTCATTTTGACGACACAGAGATCCTCTTGCACATCCCCCACTCCACTTAGCGATTAAAAAAGGCCTAGGAAACCCAACTCTTCTCAAAAACGTCAGTATTTATTGATATTTCCTGCGTGTGCAGGAGGAGTTGTGCTATAACATGCCCACTAGATGGCACTGTCCCATTAAACTGCATTGAAGCTGTAGAAGCCGCATGATCGCTGCTCTCTTTCTCTGGTAATTACAGCTCACTGCAGAAGTGGAAGAAATGCAGGAAACAGCGCCGTGATAAGCGAACACGATTTTCCCCAGTCTGAAGGAGTTCACAAACTCTCAGCCCAACCTACCTCACAGGGTTGTTGTGAGGATAAAATGGAGACGAGGAAGATTCTGTACGCCGCCTAGGGTTCCTTGGAGGAAAAAGGCAGGATATAAAAGCAATAAATAAATCATAAATCAACATAAACTTTTGTTACAAGTGCTTTTTCATATCAACAGAGAAACAGTCCCTGGCATGACTGGTCCAAGATATTTTGCTTCCTGAGACAAAGGACAGAATGGTGTTCCCGTGCAGAAGGCAGTCGGACTGGCAGTTAAATCTTTCCTGAAGTACAAGTAACAAGAATACTATGAGCATATGCAAAGTGTCTTTCTCTCACTACTAAATAAGTACAATTATCCCTCATGGTGGAGCCAGTGCAGTCCTGAGGCTACAAACTTATGCTTGGATCTAACAGTGCTGAGTTTAGTGCCAACCTCTACTGTGGAGAAGGATTTAGGGTATAATCCTATGCATGTTTAGGCAGAAAAAAAGTCCTACAACTTCCAGCATGCCCAAACAGCAAGGAGTAAATTAATACGACACCAGAAAAGCCCCTTGCACAAAGTGTAATTACAGGAGCTCAAATTTTTGGAGGGTATGATATGCTCTGGTCCTAACCATTTTAATTCCTTAATAAAAACTGGGATATTATTTTCAGTAGAAAATCTTTGCTAGATCTTATCCACATGTTATCAAACATTTTAAGAATTAAAGAATAACGTTTCTCGCCTGCCCAAGGGTCTCTACTTCCCTTGCTCAGCTTCGTCCATTTTCTTCTGCTGCCCCTTATGCCTGGAACGCTCTTCCAGAACATTTGAGAACTACAAGTTCAACCGCAGCTTTTAAAGCTCAGTTAAAAACTTTTCTTTTTCCTAAAGCTTTTAAAACTTGATTTTGTTCTGACTTTATACTGTTAGTTTTACCCTACCCAGTGCCTGTTTACCCTACCCTGTGCCTGTTTGCATTCTCTTCCCCTCCTTATTGTTTTATTATGATTTTATTAGAATGTAAGCCTATGCAGCAGGGTCTTGCTATTTACTGTTTTACTCTGTACAGCACCATGTACATTGATGGTGCTATATAAATAAATAATAATAAAAATAATAATAATAATTGAATTAATATAAATATATGACATTTTCACAGGGCTGGACCTGCCATTAGGCAGAGTTGCCTCAGATGTTGGAAGAAAGGGCTGTGTGCCACGTGGCCTGCCTTGAGACCCCTTAAGCTAGTCTGCTGCCTTCAGGTGCACTATAGGAAGCTGTCCCATTGCCAGTATTGAAGAAAGATTAGATTGCCAGTCCAGTTGACTATTGTACATGAAATAGGAGGGGCGCCATCTTGCTCTTCACCTCAAGCTGCAAAATGTCTTGGTCCAGCCCTGAATTTCCATGTGAAAATACCTATTATTGAAGCAAATAAACTTAAAGACATAAAATACATTTTGCATGTACAAGAAAAGGCCTAGGGAAAACGCAACAGCATCCAATCACAGTGGGAGTGAGTGTAACCCCTATGAAATAGATGGTTTAGTCTCTTGGGCAGGGCTCTCAGAGGGCGGTTTGGAGAAGAAAACTAAAAGGAAGCGAACCAGTTCTGCTAAAAGCTGAATATGAGAAGAATTTCTGTTTAATTATAGGCTCTTATCACCTTGTATAAAGTAAATTGGACTGTTAATTGTGTACAGTAGCATTTCAAGGGGGTGGGGAATCATTTTTTTGCATTCTTGATGTTTGTACTAATTATATTATTGCAGGACTAATTCTTTGAACTACAATGTTGTTCAATATTATTGCAGGGCTAATACTTTGAACTACAATGTTGTGTTACTGATTGGGGATTGCCCTGTGAAATAAAAGTTAAGAAAAATCTACAAAAGGGACTTCCGAAATACTCAGCGCCTGGAGATACGGACAATGTGTAACATATTTCTGTAAACTTGGTGTTTACTAAAGACCTATATGAGTAGCCTATTCAGTATCGAACTTGGTACTTAGAATAAGATCTCTCCATTTTAAGCTATTAGAACTAGAAGACAAAGAATTAAAAAAAATGTTTTTATGTGAGTTATAGTTTGATGTGATGCTACAAGTATATTTCTAATAAAAGTAAAAGATGGAACAAAAAGATTTTTCCTTTACTAATTCTTGTTAGAACAAACCCAAAATTGAATCTATCTAAAAGTATTTTTGGTGTATGCTTTGTTTGAAGTGAATTATCAGCTATAGGTCCTTAACTAGTAGCCAAAGTCTGCCTAAACACTAGAACTTTGTTTTGAAAACACTCAGCAAAAGCCAAATCTGTAACATTCAATTTATGATCCAACAACAACAACAACAAAAACTCTGAAAAATGAGTCTTAAGGCCTTAGCTAGACCTAAGGTTTATCCCTGGATTGTCCAGGGGTCAAACCTGTTCATCTAGGTGACACACAGGGGATCCAGTGCTCAGGCAGCGGTGAACCCAGGATAAACCTTAGGTCTAGCTGTGGCCTGTATCACCTTCTCCTGAGAACTCCCAGTTTACACATTACAACATAAAAAGCTGTTATATCTATGTAGCTTATATCTAGTTTTCATGAATGTACTTGAAGGAGACTAACCAACACTTGCATTTGGTGGAGTGAGGCAAACAAGGCAGCTGATCCAGGATATCATGAAAGGGCTGAAAATTGTCGGTTATTTTATTTATTGCTGTATTTTGCTCCCAGAGAGAGATGCTTGTAGGATTTTCTGCCTCAGGTGCCAGAATAACTTGGTCAGCCTTCGTTAGTATGCATCTTGACTTTAGGAATTGGGGTTATTTGCAGTTTCTTTTCAGGCAGCAAAATGGCAGGCTCTGAGACACTAATGAGGCTTAATTCTGCATGGACACATATAGGATTGCACTGTAAAACTGGCAAAATATGATGTTATGTTCTCTCAAATGTTCAAATTTAACTGGTTTGGACATTTCTACACATTTCAAACATGACTTAAATTGTATAATACATGTTATACTTTTCAGCCTTCTCAATGGGCTGTTTGCCTAATTAGGAGAAAATATTGATCTGTGCAGTCAGAGTGGCTACATTTAACTTGAATTAAGTTGATGTGCCTGGTTAATTTGGAGGCTTAGATAACAGGCTGGGAAATATTTTACCTCAACATATTTCATTTGCAATTTGTTTTAGAATGGAGAATATTTATTTAATAATATAACCTATATAGCTATCATTTAAATGTTAATGCCAAATGGGAGATGATTAGTTAAGGAGGGGTTGAACTTTTTTTTAGAAAAGAAAAAAAGATCAAAATTCTTATACTTTTCAAACTAAAACGTCTGACTCAAGTCTACTTTGAATTTCAGTTTTCATCCAGCAGGGGGCACTGTTTGACACCTTTCAATTTCCTAAAGGATAGTGCAGCAATTCTGTCAGTGGCAAATATTGAACAAAAGGGAATATATTTTCACAGGATTTGGGAGCAGCTTTTATTTCCTAAAACATTCCAAGGATGGTGTTTAGGCTATGATTATTATTTGCTCCCAGGCAGTGGAATGGATTTCCAGAGGAGGTTCGTCAACTTAACAGTCTTTAGCATTTAAGAAAGCTATAAAGACTGATCTATTCTGGCAGGCCTATCCAGTGGAATCTTAGGATGTTTTAATAATGTAGGGTGACCATATGAAAAGGAGGACAGGGCTCCTGTATCTTTAACAGTTGTATTGAAAAGGGAATTTCAGCAGGTGTCATTTGCTGCCCCTTACGCCTGGAACGCTCTTCCAGAACATTTGAGAACTACAAGTTCAATCGCAGCTTTTAAAGCTCAACTAAAAACTTTTCTTTTTCCTAAAGCTTTTAAAACTTGATGTTGTGCGGACTTTATACTGTTAGTTTTACCCTACCCTGTGCCTGTTGGCATTCTCTTCCCCTCCTTATTGTTTTACTATGATTTTATTAGATTGTAAGCCTATGCGGCAGGGCCTTGCTATTTACTGTTTTACTCTGTACAGCACCATGTACACTGATGGTGCTATATAAATAAATAAATAATAATAATAATAATAATAATTTGTATATATGGAGAACCTGGTGAAATTCCCTCTTCATCACCACAGTTAAAGGTGCAGGAGCTATACTAGAGTGACCAGATTTAAAAGAGGGCAAGACACCTGCATCTTTAACTGTTGTGTTGAAGAGGAAATTTCACCAGGTTCCCCATATATACAAATGACCCCTGCTGAAATTCCCTTTCAATACAACGGTTAAAGATACAGCAGCCCTGTCCTCCTTTTCATATGGTCACCCTAAATAATGTATACTATGTTTTTAATTCAGTTTTATGTATTTTATTCTTATTGTTGTTCCCCACCTCGATCCAAATGAAGAGGCAGGTAAGAAATATAATGATGATGATGCTTTAGTAACACTCTCAGTTTAGAATTCTAAATTTGTAGAGCAGTTCTCCTTCCTGGATACTTTTTCTGGAGAATGAATATAAGAGAAGGAAAAGGGATGTGCGTTGAAAATATATAAGGCTTAACTTCTTTTTCTAGAAGGGCCCCTGCGCCTTTCATAGCTCAATGCAGGAAGAAATTCAGTATATTAGCATAGCTAATTGGTTTGCTTGCAAGTAATTAATAGCTCAGCTGCTCAGTAAGGCAAGGCAAGGCAAGGCAAGGACATCAAATAGTTTATAGTATCTCTCTGGCATCAGATTTAATAGAAATGTACATTGCACCACATATATTATTTTTGTTTCTGCTATCCATATGTGATTTTGTGTTTTATGAGAAAATATTGGGAAACTTTTGTCCATATTTTTAACATATTATGGACAAAGTTTCCAAAATTCAAACAGCCCATAAAAGCTAGGGCCATTTGGCAATATTTTCAGTGGGTCGTACTCTCAAATAAATGTGCGTAAGATTGCAACCTGACATCCCAATCCTAAGCATATTTAGTCAGAACTAAATACTACTAAATTCAATGGCATTCAGCTTGATCCTAATCAGAGTTAGGTGTTCCTACAGCCATTAATTTCAAATTTTATATTAGTAAAATACTTTTATTAGGCCAACTCAAAGGTCATAAAAATGTGCATGCTTTTGAGGCTTCTAGATCTCTTTATCAGGCAAGATGCAGGGATTGCCCATCTATAGAGGTGAACTAGACAGTCTTCTAGGGTGCCAAGTTTAGTGGAGCACCAAATTTGAGGGGTGGGTGGGGAATACAACTCTCTTTTTTAAAGTCTTAGTTTTTTAAGATTTTTTTTTTAGTTTTTTCTATATTGGATGAGGTGACAGTGGCAGTTAAAGCAGAATGGCATAATGGATGATTTTGGATTTACAATATTACAAATTATAATTAACATTTTTAATGCATTTTTATTTGAAATCGGACTGAAATGTCATGGCTGCTGTATACAAATCTAAAAAAAATGTTTCTATTTTATCTGATTTCAGCAACATTGGCAGGACAGAAGGACGGAAAACCCGAATAATTATGCTTCTGCTTAAATGGAAAATAGGGACAAAATGTTTCACAGTTTACCAAAAACCTCAGCCTAGATTTAACCTTGGGGTTTCGGGGCACCAATTGCATGGTTCGTCTGGCGCACCAGTTGCTAGGGTTGGAGAGCGTGCTTGTATGACATATCCAAATTTACCTCTGCAGCCATGAGACTAGAAACACATTTGTTGGCAAGATATTACAAAAAGATAATTTGGGGATGGGGAAATAGCAGGCGAGGGGTGGGGGGTGCAGATGGAGACTGACTTGATGTTGGACACCATATCTACATTGTCTTATGATATGGAGGACGTATTGCAGACATTCAAATTGGGCTCTACCAATGAGTTGGTATTTTATATTTTCAAAAATGGAAGCTCAGTAACTCTCTGCTATTTTCTTGTTCCCATTAGTCCTAGGGCCACTGAACTCCGATACCAAAACATCACCGGATAGAGCCCAGTTTGAATGTCAGCAAACCTTCCTCCTCCGTATCATATGACTCGGACTATGCAAACATCAGCTCCCAACCCCACCACACTTCTTGCCTCATAAAGAGATTTTGCAAGCATGCACATTTTTGGTGACCTAGTAATGGTAATACACTAATATGAATTTTGCAATTTTCTTATAGCCAACAGGACAACCTTTATTAATTTCAGTGGATTTACAGAGCATGTTAAGTCAGAAGCCCCATCAAGTTCAATGAGGCTTACTCCCAAGTAGGACTGTAGCATAAAGTTATCTGGTATGCATAACATTTATTCAGAAGATTCCAGAATTCATTTTGCTACTCCAAGTAAGTGACGTGGCCGAAGCATGTTTACTCAAAAGTAAGTCTCGCTGTGTTTGGTTCAATGCGGCTTATGTATAGGTAAGCTGCAATTCTATGTGCTTCACTTCAAACGAAGTCTCATTGAACTCAGTGGGGCAGAGTAATATGCCTATGATCAGGGTTAGTAGTAGATCAAACATACAGGTCACACTCTTAACAGGGCAAAATTATGCACATCCACCCAAAACTATGCCCTGTTAAGTTCAATGGAGTTACTCTGATGTAAAAGGTGTCTAGTCACACCTTAAAACATATTTAGTCCACAAAAGCTTATTTATTCCTGTTTATTACATTTATATCATGCTTCCACCACCCCCTGGCAAAGAACCGAAAGTGGTTTACCCTCCATTTTGTCCTCAAAACAACCCTGTGAGGTAGATTAGGCGTCAGTGACTGGTCCCATCTGTAACCACTACACCACACCGGCTCTCACAGGAAAGTTTATGCCAGATTTAAGACGGAAACCTCTTTATGTCTAGACAGAAAAAAGTCCTACGATTCCCATACTGGCTGGGTAATTTTATTTATTTATAATTTTGAGAGTTGTAGGACTTTTTTCTGTCTAAACATGCCGAGGGTCTCGCCCTAAATGTGTTAGTGTTTAAGGTGTCACAAGACGCTTTGTTGTTTTTGATGCAATGGAGGCTACCCTTCTGCAAACTCCTATGTGAGGATATATAGGATTGCAGCCTACTTTTGAGGAAACACGCACAGGAGTGTAGTGTAATGAATCAAAAAAACACCTCCAACGCAAATGCCACAGTATTCAGTAGTGCGCTCCTGACGCCCCGCTACACCCATTGGAACATGTTTCGTTATTGCAGCCTCTAATTCCCAACATGCAACGCACAGCCACCCGATCCCTAGGGATTAGCATCCTATCCAATAGGAGCCGGCCTCTGGATGTTTTTTTTTTGCTGCGCGGCCAATGGCCGCCAGACCCGCCAATCACGTCGCTGTCCCGCCTCTGGCCTTTTCGCAAATAAGTATCTCCGATCTCCGCAGTAACCTCAGCCGCCGCCGGGTTTCTGTTTCCAAAACAAGCGAAGGCAAGACCAGCTGGCAGCGGCTCCTCTCACCTCTTTCCAACCTGGGTAAGAACCGACTCGGGGTCGGAGGGTTACTCAGTAGGAAGGGCACTCAGACGGGAAGTGGGGGAGAAATTAGCCTTGCAAAAATGACCTCATTGGGCCAGCGGCTGGTGGGGCTGGAGTGGAAGTGTTGTATCTATCCAGTGTTGGTCCTACCTAGAGTAAACCCGTTGAAACGAGTGGGGTTTAAGATTAGACTCGCATTGGAGATAACTCGCTGCATCCCGCCCTGTCTGTTGCGAAGGGGAAAGGTGTGAAGAACCTTAAGATTTGCTATGCTGCCAAAAGTGACCGGCCACTTGCCTTTTGCGGTGGCTACAAGCGCGCCCCTCTCCTTTCCCATACTTGGGATCGGAGCCAAGCAGCCTCTGATCGCGATGACACTGAAGTTCTAATTTTTGCTATATGACGTCCATCAAGTGTTGGGAATTGGTGGGGTAATGAGAGAAGTGCTCTCCAGCGTTTTAATGATGCCTTTCTTATTTACGACGATCCTATCTGCCAGGGAGGGGTGGACTAGGATTAGGCCCTTTCCGGTAAACGTGGGATGGGGTGGGGAGGAAATGGTGCGCTGGTGGATTGTTTATTTTTCCACGACAGCCGTGACTATCAAATTCTAAGATCAGTGGTGGATGTCGGTGGATTTTCCTGGAACTCAGTATTTTGCCGGTATTGTGATCCTGGCCATGTTTAGTACTGGGTGAGAGAATTATTTGTGGATCTGAATTGCACCTTCTATTCCAGCCTTCCTCGTCCTGGAGCCCTCTAGATGTGTTTGACTACACCTCCCGGCATCCTCCGCCTACACAAAAGGAGTTGTAGTTCAACACATCTGGAGGGCACCAAGTTGGAGAAGACTGTCCTACCATGGGACCATAGCTCAGTGGTAGACTACCTTGCTTTGCATACAGAAAGTCCCAGGTGCAATCATTGGCATCTCCCCTGCCTCAAACTTTGGAGAGCTGCTGTGAGTCAGTGTTAAAAATATCTAAGGGTCTGTCCCTGTAAATGAACATATGAAGAGCCATGCTGGATGAGACAAAGGATCCATCTTGTCCAGCATGCTATTCACACAGTGGCCAACCAGCTGTCGACCAGGGACCCACAGGCAAGACACGGTGCAACTAGATAAGGGTTTAACTTTGGCTCTGTTCAGATGACACGCTAAGCCACGGTGATTAAGCTTTTTGAATTTAATATTATGGGTTTAGCATGTTGTGTGAACCATGAAATAGCATATCATGTGAACAATTCCACAACAAGGTGGCTACATAACCACAGTTTAAACACGCTCACTAACCATTGGCTGCAAAAGGGTTAGTGGCCTAACCATAGCTTAGCGTGTTGTCTGAACAGGCCTTGTATAAGGCAGCTTCCTGTGTACTCCGTGCCTTTAGCAAGAGTACATGAGAGGGTTACTGGGAGAATGCTTACTGAAACCCTACAGGTGCAGATATTAGAGAAAATGCTTTTTAAATTGTTGACACTATAACCAGAAATAGTTGATAACTTGGACTTATAATGTGGGCTGGCACACCAAAAGTGGGTTGGTGAATTAGGACCTCAACAATCCAAAGGCATTTGTAAATGAGGTTGTTACTTTAAGGCATTGATCTTCAAACTGTGTTCTGATGAAACCTGTTTGTGTATGTTTAGCTTATCAGAGATCCATTATTTAGAAGATAGAAAATAGCTTGCTACCCTGTGTATCTGCAGGGTTGTTGTCCCATGCATTGTGGCAGGGGCTTCAGGAATGTGCATTTGTATCATCTTACCATATTTTGGAGCCCTGCATTCTGGGTCCATGGCTGGTATACAAGGGTTGCTCTGCAGGCACAATGATATGGAAAGAATTGCCTATGAGTAGAAAGTTGTGGACGCTGTTGCTTTAATGGCATGTACTCCAATGAGGCAATTTTGATACTCGGGTATTGTCATGCTCATAATGAAGTGCAGTGTGTCCAATCTTAATAGTTTCTGTAGCAAGCATACTTGAGAATTTGCTTTATTTAATAGATATTCCAAAAGCAATGAAAATGTGGTTGTTGTTTTTAATGAGATGAGGTTTCAGAATGAAGGAATTGGATGTGTTTGTAGGCCTTAGTTGATTTACAAAGCTAAATGTTACAAGGCTGGTTTTCTTTGCTGCTGTGATGATTTCATCTTGGGTATGATTCAGGCAAAGTTAAGCACTTTTAAGTTCTGTTAAAGCAATGGGCATTGCAAAGTGATCCTAGGCATGATTACTCGGAAGAAAGCCTATTAAAAGTGCTTTGGATTGCAGACTTAAAAGTGCTTAATTTTGACTGGATTGTTTCAAAGTAGGTCTGTCGCCGTGTACTCCCATGTGAACCTACCCAGTTGTTCTGCTCCTGCTGGTATCATAAACAGAACTGAGACAGGGCCTCTTCTGTGGTGGCACCCTGCTTGTAGAATGCTGTCCTCAGGGCCATTCCACTGATGTTTACTTTGTCCTTTTGGTTCCAGATAAAAAACTTCTCCTGAGTTTTTAATAGACCTTTCTGCTGTTATGTTTTACTTCGGCTTGTACTTGTAGTGAGTTCTTTTTTTCTTGCCAGTGGGGATCTTTAATGGTTTTTAATTTTTAAAGCTTTTTATGTTAGGCACTTAAAAGATTCTTTAGCTCCATTGACCCTGTTCAGTCGACAAACTAAACCATAATGGTTAAGCATTTTGAGATAAACATTATGGGTTAGCATATTTTGTGAACCGTGACTTAGCGTGTCATCTGAACCATTCCTAACCGCGATGGCTACATAACCACAGTTTAAACACACTCACTAAGCATTTGCTGCAAAAGGGTTAGTGGCCTAACCATGGTTTAGTGTGTTGTCTGAACAGGCCCAGTATAAACTAATTATTCTGGGATAGGCAAGTGGAGCAGAATTGACTATTGCCACTGTCCCATAATCCCCTTCAACTATTGCTGATGCTCTTCCTTGGAGGAGGAATGTGTGTGAGTGAGAGAGATTCAATGCAGAGTGACAATGGATTAGTGGAATCTGGATTAGGCAGTTTGAAAAATTACAAGGTCCAACTGGAAGGCCATATGTAGGTTATGAGCTCTGTGGATTACTTGGCTAAACTGGCTCCTCTTGTAATCTCTCAGCCAAGGGTGTAGTGCGTAGTGTATGAAAAATGCTTTCACCCTGCCATTCAGGAGTTTCAACATAATATGCAGTGGTGTCCTCTTTCCAACCGGGTTCTGAACCTGTAGGACTTTAGAGAGAAGATGAGATATGTCACACAAGCTTTCCAGAAACACAGTTTGTCTTCAGCTGCCAAAGTCATGTTATGGATCGCTAACTAGTATTGGAACAGATCCCCCTTGTTCAGCCCCAACTGACGATTATCTATGATGCTATATGTTATCGTTCCCTCCAGTGCATGACCAGAAGGGAGTGTTGGGTGTATTCTAGATCCATATGATACAACTGTATGGCTGAACAGGACTAGCCAATACTCTGTGGGTTGTGTGTGTGTGCTGCAGAATCCACCACAGTGTTCATTCTATGGCTGACACTCCTCCACAGATCCTTCATTGCAGAAAATATTTCAAATTTCCACAAAAAGTAGAACATTTTTGGGAGAAACCCTGTTATGATGATTAGATTCTATTACTGAATGAAGAAAACTATCTAATACGTTTACAGCATAATTGTATTCATGTCTACTGAAAAATAAGCCCCATTGAGTTCAGTGGAGCCCACTCCAGTCAGTAGGTATAGGAGTGCAGCCTTAAAGTGTTACATGGAGAGAAATTGTTCCTCTTAGAGTTGAAACCAAAATAAATTAATTGGGGTGTGTGTGCTTGTATGGCTATGATGGTTTTAACTGATTATTGCTAGCAAACTTGGATTTTTTTTTGTATAAGAAAGAATTTTTTTATAGGAACATCTTATGCTGAGATTGTTGCAGGTAGGATTTTATTTTTAAAAAAATAAGGCCTAAGTTTCTGTGAAGCCTAAATAAGCTTTAGGCTTCACCATTATTATTATTATTATTATTATTATTTATATAGCATCATCAATGTACATGGTGCTGTACAGAGTAAAACAGTAAATAGCAAGGCCCTGCCGCATAGGCTTACAACCTAATAAAGTCATAGTAAAACAATAAGGAGGGGAAGAGAATGCCAACAGGCCCAGGGTAGGGTAAGCAGGCACAGGGTAGGGTAAAACTAACAGTATGACTTCAAATCTAATTACCACTTCTTTATTTGTATTTCAAATTGTCAGAGGGTCTCTGCTGTTTTCCTCTGATCAAGTCTGGGACCTGATTGTCACCAGTTGTGTGCACGGTGCAGGAAAATAAAAACTGTGTTTGAAGTAAAACTAGCTTTATCTCCATTACAGTCTGACCTCGTTATCAGCCAAGTTTAGAAATCTTGTCTTTAGAAAGACTTCTCCTATCAGAGGTGGTTGTATGCATACTTATCCTAGTCTCATTATTGCATCAGCACAGCCTTGCAGATAAAAAAAAATCTTCCGAAGTTGTAAATGCAAGCCAAGAATAGAAGGAAAAATTGCCCTTTTTTTCTTTCTCATTCACATGCGTTGGATGGGAAACACCCATGCAATTAGCACTGCCCATGTCTTCATAATTGGCCTGCATTCCCCAGCATGGGGACTCCCTTTGTTGTGTAAAGGGATTGCTTAGTTTGAATTAACTCTAGGCATTTACTTCAGGGCCTTTGTTAAAATATGGTCAATTTCTTCCAAAGAATGCATTATGGTCTAGAAAATGTTTCCTTATGGGACTCAAGGGCCCAGCTTAAAATTCTCTCACACATATTGATCCCTCTCATTGAAATAAGGTGTGTGTAGAAGAACTTCCTGTTGGACTGTGTCCAGTCGCCAAGCAGATTCATAAGCAAAAAGAAATGATTAACCATGTTTGCAAGGAGCTTGCAGCTGCTAACACTCTTAAGCATTCTTATCTGCTTGCTGAAAGCATGGGCCAAGGGCCAAAGGATTAAACATTTGGGGGCAAATTGAGGTGAGATTGCGAGGGGTCTCCAGCAGCAGCTCCCTGGTCCTTGTAGCAAAAGACTCTTTGAAAGAGGGATCCAGAGTTATTGGATGACCTCTCTTTTAAAAATGAGTTTACGTTAACAGTGCACTTTAGCCAACTTGGACCATTTACACTTTACTGATGATTCAGCATTATGTGACCTTGGCTGAAGTAATGGTGATAAGGGTTAATTCTGTATTTGGACTGAACAACTTAAACAGACACAACGTTGGAGCTAATAAGCAGTTGTATCTTCTCCCTGCACTCACCTCCATCTGTAAATATCATGAATGACTGGCATCATGAATGACTGGCATATAATAAGAACTGGTGCAGGGTTACTGGCTAGGCGCCAGAGATACTTATTGGAAAGTCCCTGGTTCAAATTTTGCTTCCCCCCATGAATTCCTTAGGTGGCATTAGGTAAGTCACTTTCTCTCAGCCTCACTCCATCACCGCCCCTCTGCAATATGGATGATAATAATAATGACCTACCTTATAGGGTTGTCGTAAGGATTGCAATTAGAGGATGTGTGTGCGCAAGGCAGTCTGAACACTGAAAGTGCTATAAAAACCTTAAATGTTAAATAAATGCCATCAGTTTGTTATGCGTTTATCTGTTTAATACAAGTGACTCACGACTCATTGAATGTGTATACATCAAATAGGTATGGCTAAAGTAGTAGTATGGTTGGAATAAAACAGCAATACATTCATGAACAATGGAATTTAATCAGATTCAGGGCTAAACATGCAAATTCAGATTGTGTGTATTGGACTAAAATGCTAATGTGCCTCCTCCAGTGATTTTTCTGACTTAAAAAGGTAAGAACTATGCTGGATCAGACCAAGGGTCCATCTGATCCAGCATTCTGTTCACACAGTGGCAAACTAGCTGAGTGTGAGAAATCCACAAGTAGGACTTATTTACATCCGCACCCTCCTGGTTGTGTTCTCCACCAACTGGAAGTAATATATAGCCAACATGGTGTAGTGGTTAGAGTGTTGGACCAGGACTCGAGATCCAGGTTCTAATCTCCACTTAGCCATCAACTCACTGGGTGACTCTGAGACAGTCACTGACTCTCAGCCTAACCTACCTCACAGAGTTGTTATTAGGTTAAAATAGAGAAGAGGACAACAGCCATGTGAGCTGCCTTGGGTTCCTTGCAAGAGGAAAAGAGTGGGATATAAATGTAATAATACAATAACATTAAATTAAACTAATGACTAGTAGCCATTGATATCCTCCCTGAATTTGTCTAATCCCCTTTTGAACTGACCATATTGGTGACCATCGCTACATCTTGTGGTAGGGCCTATGCACTGTGTGTTCTTCCTTCCATTTGGCCTGAATCTTCTACCAATCAGCTTCATTTGATGACCCTGAGGTCTAGTATTAGGACAAAAAAAGTCTTCCTATCCTTGTGCATAATATGAGGTCTCCGCTCACTTATCTTTTCTCTATGATAAATGGTCCTTGTAACAATTGCTCATAGGGGAGTTGCTCCAGCCCCTCAATCATTTTAGTTGCCCTTTTCTGCACCTTTTCCAACTCTGGCCTCTACATCAGGAGAGACAACTCAAAGAAGCTTTCCCACTGTAACCAGAGTGGAAGAGGAAGCAGTTTCAACCAGGCAATGCATGACCATTTCCCCTTCCGCTAACTGCATAGTGCTGAGTATGCAGACCAGTGTGAAGTCATTAACCTTGTCCAGTAGGGTAACTGAGCGTGATCAGCAGCTTGGGGCTGATGGGGTGGCGAGCTTCCTGCCAGGCTGCACTGCAACCTAATGGAGCGTGGCCTTCCACTTTTGTTCTCTTCATAGAGCAGCACTGTCCTGCAACACTGGGGCAGATGTTGTTCAGTCAAGCTGGGCTGTGACTTACAGCCACTCTGCACGCCAGTGTTACAGTACCGCCCGCAAAGGCATTTGGGATACAGCGAGGGACTGGTTGAAGGAAGAAGGAAACAAGCAACCTAGGGAGTGAAAAAACAAACAGCAGTTTGTTCGATCATCTGCCAGACGAACCCTGGGTAAGACAAAGTATGGGTTAACCAAGGCATGGGTTAGTGTTACATGCAAAATAGGTCTTAATGTTTTGTTTACTGTGGACTTTGAACTCTACTTGTGAAATAACTTCTTTTTATAGGCATGTTGTTATGGGTTTGTTTTGCTTGCCTGACGTTTTACTCGTGTTCTACAGTTCCCATAGTTCTTGAGTAAATAAGGAAGATGATGGCTTTGAAGCTAGCTGCACTGCTGAGCTGCATCCTGGGAATTTGCGCTCTTCCCCTGGAGGACCCTGAGGATGGGGGCAAGCATTGGGTTGTCATTGTTGCTGGTTCCTATGACTGGGGTAACTACAGACACCAGGTAAGAGTGCTTTAAAGACCAATGTTGACTGGTTGAAGGGGCAACACTGTTGAATCTAATTGAGTCTTTCCCCCACACTGAGGGTTGGCTCTTGCACGCGTTTGCATTGCTTGGTGTGTTTTTATTATTATTATTATTATTATTATTATTATTATTATTTATTTATTTATTTATATAGCACCATCAATGTACATGGTGTTGTACAGAGTAAAACAGTAAATAGCAAGACCTGAAAAGAGTGGTCTGTTGTGGTGAGCCTGAACATTTTCTCTGCAGCATCCTATCAACACAAGCAAGTTGGCACATGAAGACAGTGCGGCCATGAAGTGTCAGCTCTTTGTACATCAGCCTTCCCCAAACTGGTCCCTTCCTGATGTTTTGGATTTCAATTCCCATCAGCCCCAACTGGACAGTAATGCTGGGAGTTGTAGTCCCAAACATCTAGAGGGCATCAGCTTGGGGAAGGCTGCCATACATGAACTGACTTGAAGAATTATTGGGGTGAAGTCATTGGCCATCTGACTTGCAAGCAGACTAACCAATTAATGGACTAAATGTTTGCAACCCTAAAAGTTTGCCCTTACAATCTGGAGAGGGGGTTTACTGCAGTTCTCTGTGCTTGTGCTTGCTGTCCAAGCCTCCAAGGGTTATTAGATGTCTAGAACTTGCACATATCTTCTCTTACCACCTGTGGTGGTGAAGCGGGATATAGCATTCGGCTCTGCATTGCCTCTGTTGTTCCTCCTGCCCTGCCTGCAGCAGCCTAGAGGGGCACTGAATACACCCCACACCCCAGCCTCCAAGTCTGTCATAAAAGAACTTCCCCCTAAGAGCTCAGTGAGAAGTTAACAGTGTGTCAGAGCAGATGCATTTGCTAGAATTCAAACGATTCAGTCTTTATATGAGAATGCATTTAATGCTTTATATGCTCTTTATGAGTGATCAAGAGAGCAATAATAATAATAATAATAATAATAATAATATCCTGCCTTTTCCTCCAATGCTGGTCCTCGAGGTGGCTCTACCAAATTAAAACATGTACAGTATATGTGTGCATATGAAAACATTTTGCCACGCAGCTTATTATGCAGGCTGGTGCCAGGGTTTTGCAAAGTGTTTAAACAAGAACGCCAAGACCTCTGGCGAAAATGTTTGTACGAACATTACATGAGGTCATCTGGCAATCTAGAATGCGGTGCAATTAGTGGGCGGATGACACCTGGCTCTATTTCTCAGTTACCTTGGTGAGGCTTTGCAGGTGCTGAACCAGTGCCCAGAAACAGTGATAGGCTGGTTGAGAGCCAACAAACTGACCCTGAACCGAATGAGATGGAGGGGCACTCCTGTGGAGGGGGGGAGTGTTTCCATGTCTAAGAATGGTGTGCAGCCTGCCTTCGATTGGGATGCACTCCCCCTGAAAGAGCAGGTGTATAGCTTGGGGTGGGTGGGTTATTCCTTGATTCTGCATTAACTTGAAGTTCAATTGGCTAGGAGTGCCTTTCACCAGCTTCAGCTGGTTTGCAAGCTGCAAGTGTTCCTGGATGGAGATAGTCAATTTTGGTCAAATTTGGTTCATGTCCTGGTAACCTCTTAGCTGGATTACTGCGATGCACTGTATGTGGGGCTGCCCTTGAAGGCTACTCAAAAGCTTCAGCTAGTGCAGAATGTGGCAGCTGGAATTGTATCCAGACAGCCAGACGGAATCCTATTACATCAACTGTGAAAGAGCTGCACTGGCTGCCTGTTTGCTTCTGGGCCCAATGCTGGTGCTTCCCTTGAAAGCTTTAAACAGCTCATGACCTAAAGAGCTGCAGGAACACCTCTCCTTGTATTTTATTTATTTATTTTTATTATATTTTTATACCGCCCAATAGCCAAAGCTATTGTACCAGCCTTCTTGTGAATTAAGGTAATCAGGGGAGGCTATTCTCCAAGTTCCCCAGGGGGTATTGTGGGTGAACAAGGAAAAGACACTTCTGAGAGAGAGAAAAATCTGTTAGTTTAAACAGGATATTGGAACACAATGCAGTTGTGGTGGTTTTGCAGTGGAATTCCTTGTGTACTTGACTAACAAATACTTTGGTAAAGAACTCTTTAGTGTGTTGTGAAACTGTTGGGTTCACTTCTCCCCCCCCCCCCCACCTTTTCTCCAAGCTATTCAAGGAAATGAAAGGACTGTGCAGGTCCTGGATGGCATCCACCAGCAGGAGAACTTGCTGAAGTCTGGGAGTCATTCTCTGGGCATAACTGTAGTCTTTCACAAGTTGGGGCTTTAGGACCTGGTGTACAGACTGCCTGTTACAGACTGCTTAGAATCTTTTGCTCAAGCGAAGTAGAAGCATCATTCACACAATTGATCCAGCCCACCCCACCCTGCACTGCAGTCCCATCCCCATTTAGACTAGCTTGCCCTTGCTCCAGTACAGTGACCTTTGAGAGTACAGTTACTGAAGCAAAAAAAAAAAAAGCCTCTGATTACAGTGATGTGTTGAGTAATCCAGGAAAATATGAACGCACATGACAATTTTGTCCTCAAGCTGACATTTGGTTGCCTCTTCTCCCCCTGTCCACATGATGCGTTGCTTCACCTTGCAATTGCATGTGCACATGGTTTCGGGTTGCTGTCCACAGCCAGTCATTTAACCCCTTCTCTGGGGATTCCCAGATTTGCACCTGTGTGTTGCGCTACTTCCTGATAACACGGGGTGAAGTCGTGCTCAAAACTGTCTTGCAGTTCTGCTCCAGGGAGTTCTGCCAAGAGAGAATTCAACTAGCTGTGAGGGAGAATCCACCAGGAGACAATGTCAGCTTGCTTCTCCTGTGAACGAGTGAGACAAGCAACAAAATGTTGCAGTGTGGGGTGTTCCTTTTCTGTGTCTGCAAGCCAGCCATGCCAGGTTTCAGAAGACTCCATTACCTCTCTCCTTCCCCCCACTCCCCAACCCTCAGCCAGCCTTTCCATTCCCATCCTGAGCAGAAGCTTAGCATTCTTTGGGAGCTGATCAGGCCCGCTTCTCATTGGCGTGTGTCTAGTAGTTGTTGCTTTTTCTAAAACTTTATTCTTGCATACTTTGGAGGTCCCCCCCCCCTGGCCTGCTGAGACCTCCCTCTGGTTTCTCAGTGGCCCCATTCTGGCTACAGTTCTGTCTGCTCTCGCCAGCTGAGTTGGCTGTTAGAAGAAGTGGTTTGGGGGACTGAACAGCTTCTGGAAGCTGAGTGCCACAAAATGAAAGCATAAAGCCTCCTAAAGGAGTGATGCAGACCTATTGTCGTTGGGATCACATGACTTATTTTTTGAGCACGTGATCGAGTTTTGCACAGACGCAGCAACAAGCAGAGTTGGTTTATGCACCTGTAAGCATTTTATTGGGAGAGTGTTCTGTGTGTGCGCTAAACAATGTTCTTTCAAGATTTCCTTTGTATGAAGGGGGAGACTTCCTGGCCAAAATCCATTGCAAATGTGACAGCTTCTCCTGTCCCCACACCAGGTCAAAAAGAATCTAGTAAAGAAGATTCTCCTATGTCTTTCAGGCTGATGCATGCCATGCGTACCAGATTGTGCACCGGAACGGCATCCCAGACGAACAGATTATTGTTATGATGTATGATGACATTGCTGACAATGTCCTGTAAGTAACAAACTTTCAACAAGAAAGTGGAATCCATCTGCTCTCTGTCGGCTTCTTGGCAGCTGTGCTGAATGTGAACGCTGTGTTTCTGTTACGAGACATCTAACGCATTGTGCAGAAGTGCAAGTGTCACTTGCTGCTAGGATGGCTCCACCACTAGATCTTGGGACTTGCATCACGGCCTCCTCACAAGGGCAGGCTCGACTGCTTTGCTTCCTGTTTTTCACAGAAAGAGGAAAATCCAGATTGTTTGACCTAGCCACAGTTTCCTGAGTCCAGAAGTAACACGAAACTTTAGTTACATTCAGATTCAAAGCTTCCAGCTTCCTCTTCTTCTGTGCAAAGTGGGGAACACGTGAGCTGCTGGCTCACACCGGCTTCTTTTCTTAAAGTTAAGCTATTTCTTGGCACAGTAGAGGCTGGTATTCCGATGTCAGTGGGGTGGTGAAGCACCTTGCGTAGCTCCTTTAGAGTTTTTACTGAAACCTGGGGCGGATTTACTCCCCCACTGCCATCAGAGCCACCAGCCTCCGCTGACTTGGCATTGCATCTCAACTGTGCTGCTACATGCCATTCTCTGTTGGAAGATCAAATTGCTCAGTCCCACAATGTTTGCTTTGTTTATAGCTGCCTTTCTCCAGTCTAGTGACCAGATGATTTAGACTACAATTCCCAGCATTCCTGATCTTTGGACAAGTGGCTGCAGTGTCCAGAAGTGCTTTCTACCAGCTTAGGCTGGTACACCAGCTGCAGCCCTATCGGGATGGGACGGAGCTTGCCTCAATTATCCACGCACTAGTCACGTCCAGGCTGGGCTACTGTAATGTGCTGTACGTGGGGCTGCCTTTGAAGATGGTTTGGAAGCTTCACCTAGTGCAGAATGCGGCTGCCCAAGTATTGGTGAGGGCAAGGTGATTTGACCACACATAACGCCTATACTGCACCAGTTGCACTGGTTACTGGTGTGTTTCTGAGCCCAATTCTGAGTGCTGATTTTGACCTTTAAAGCCCTAAATAGTTTGAGACCAAGTTACTTGAAGGACCATTTTCACCCATATCAGCCTGCCCACAATTTAAAATCAGAAATGAATGCCCTTCTCATTTGCCCACCCGTGAGTGCAATTAGGTGGGTGACCACAGAGAGGGTCTTCTCTGCAGTGGCCCCACACCTTTGGAACAAGCGCCCATCAGAGGTCCGCCATGCATCATCCTTGCAGGTTTTTAAGAAGGCCTTGAAATTTTTTTATTTGACTCTGACCTTCTCATGATAGAAGTACTGTTGTTGCTGCTATTGCCATTGTTGTTCCTGCTGGTTTTTATTGTTGGCTTTTATTGTTTTTAATTGCTATTTTATTGTGTTTGTGTCTTTATTGCTTTTAATATTTTATCTTTTTTATGTATCTTATTGTAAGCTGCCTTGCGAGGCTTCTACCTGGAAAGGCGATCAAGAAATGTTTTAAATAGATAATATATAAATAAGCCTTTAGAAATATGTATGACCTACCCTGAGTCTCGTGGGGAAGATGGGATAGAATATATGGCACTGTGAACATGCAAGTGTATGCAGCGCAAAGCCTGTATGTACCTAGAACAAGCTACTGTTCAAACCAATTGCGAAAAGCTAATACGTCCAGATGTCCGCTAACAGTACAATTCATTTGACATGTCAAGACCCTTGCATGTTGATAACAAGATAACTCTTTAAATTTAAACTAGCTTAACCTTTTGACTTTTTACGAGTATTTACATCCATCCCTCCACTTCCAGGAATCCAACCAAAGGCATCATCATCAACAGACCTGGTGGCCCAGATGTGTACAAAGGGACGCCAAAGGACTATGTTAAAAAGGTAGGATTTCCTTGCTCGATAGTCCAGGAATGTTGTTAGTTCTGAACAATCATCCTTTTCTGAAACTGCTCTATTAATCCACCTGGAGGCTTGGTCAGTTCAGCTCTGAAACTTTCACTTTCCACATAGCCTACCTAGCTGTCTACAAGTTAACTGTGTACCATATATTTAAAGTGAAGCAAGGCTGTTAATCCGTAAGTAATTTTGTAGTTCTTCCCCTCCTCCTGTACTAGTTCGGTTTATTGGATGGCTTCAAAAAGGGGGAAAGGTCATTTGAGAATGGTTGTGTCTACTGCTCAGCTGTTGTGCACTTAAAGAAGGGCGTCTGGTAAAAGAAAAAACTTGGTCTAGCCATGTAAATAGGGATGCAATATTATTTGTGCAATATTAGGCATTTTATACGGGCCTAATATTAAAATTGCCCCTGGTTTCAAAAGTGGTTTCTTGCAAGACATAAGGGGCTGCTGTTCACTGAAAAACTCTCCAAGCATCGCTCTCCAAGCAAGGGGGAAATTATTATTTCTATTATTATTATTATTATTATTATTATTATTATTATTATTAATTAATTTATATCTCGCCTTTTGTCCAATGCTGGACCTCAAGGCGGCATTACAAAATTTAAAACATATACATTTAAAACCTATAAATAGAAATATACAAAGTCAAAAATGTATTAAATATATTCCAATATTAAAACATTTAAAATGACAGTTCAAAAGTCTATTAGGACAGACAGAGGTCCCGATTATTCACCAAAAAAGTCTTTGCCGGCCTCCTGAAACAAACACATCAAGGAGGGAACCAGTCTAGCGTCCCTGGGAAGAGAGTTCCAGAGCACTGCGTACAAAATTTAATCCTTCCCCCTCTTTGTAGCTACTAAGCTCCAGGGAAAATCTTAATAGCAGTGCAGGCAGGCGATGTTCATCTGGACAGCAGGGCGTGGAAGGCGGTGGTGGAACTTGTGGGTGGCGAGAAAAGTGATTGGTGTGAGTTGGTTAGCCCTGAGGCTTTGTAGCCCCTGAGGTTAAAAAGGTTGCCCACACCTACCTTTAAAGAAAGGGAATTATACTGAATGTGAAGATCTCAGCAAAACGGACTTGGAGCTTCCGAAGTCCAGGCGCAGAAATGTTTTCAACCTTTCTATCTGCCAAGAACCCGTTTCATATTGATGTCTCTCTGCCTGTGGGATGCCAGCCCATTGCAAAGGATTCTGGGTCACCATGTAAGACATGCATTCAATTCATGGTGGTGGTGGGAGGGGCTGGCCAGGCCTGCTGTGTGTCTCTCTGGCTGGGTTCACAAATAACGCTAAGCCATGATGGGTTGCTAACCACTATGCCTCATAGTTTATGCAAACAGCCCAGTATCCCCATTTTGCAGAGTGTGGGTTCTCAGATTGGGGTGTTTGGGCAGATTAAACCACTGTAGGTGGCAGAACCATCCCACATACAACACACAACCCCATCATGGTTTCCATCTGAAAATAAACCATCATGGCTTAGCGTGTTGTGTGAACCCAGCCTCTGTTTCCCCACATGAATCGAGTGCAGGTTAGAAACTCCCAGTGGACACTTGTGGCAGATCTGTATGGTGAGCCGCTGTCTTCCATGGACTCTCTCCACCATTACTGATCCCATGGAGGAGGAAGCCCTGATAAGCTTCCAAAGTATTTGAACTCCACATTGGGCAGTTCTTAAAAGAGCTCTAAACAAGGATAAGGCTATCAATGGCTCCTAGTCATAATGGCTATATGTTACCTCCAATATCATAGGCAGTTTGCCTCTCAATAACAATTGCTAAGGAACGCAACCAGGAGGGTACTGTTCTGCTTGTGGGCTTCTCAAAAGCATCAGTTTTGCTACTGGGATCAGAATGCTGGACAAGGTTGGTGCCATATTGTATCACTGGCTCCTGGCTTGTTTCCCGGCCTAGTTCAACGTACTGATGTTAACCTATAAAGCTGTTCAGAATTTGGGGCCCACGGTATCAGATGGCGCATCTCTTCTCATATATTCCTAGCTGAGTCTTGAGATCATCATGAGAGGCCCTGCTTTGAATGCTCACACATGCTGAGGTATGGCAGCTCAGGTACTCTGAGGTACCTGAGCTGAGGTAACTTGGCTACTCCAGAGCTGGCCTCTTCAGTAGTAGCCCTCCCTCTTATGGAATTCCCACCCCAGATAGTTCTGTCTGGTGCCTTCTTTGTTACCTTGTTTGGTGCCCGGCAAAGATCTTTTTATTCCCTTGGGCCTTTTAATTCTCTGTTATTTCTCCTATGTGATGTTTCTAAGTTAGTTATATCTTCATTGTGTTTGTAGGTTTTCTTTTGGTGCTTATCCTAGTCTCTGCCATTTTTTAATCGATTTGTTTTATTATATTTTGATTTGATTTATATGGATTTTATTTGTGCGTTTTAACTGTACGTCACCCTGAAAGCTATTCGCTATAGGACAACGAAAACATTTTAGAAAGAAATACATAAAAGTAAACTGCTCTGTTTTTATTAATGCATGCTATTAATAAAAAGGAACACTATCGCTGTGTTTGAACTTCAAATCTCTACCAATCTGTAGGATGTAACACCAGAGAACTTCCTTGCTGTGCTAAAAGGTGATGCTGAAGCAATAAAGAACAAAGGATCAGGAAGAGTACTCAACAGGTAACGGGGAAGAAGCTGCAATATATTCTAAGGAGATTTCTCTTCACTCATATATTTTAATATTGTTGCTACCCCCAAAAGTTGACAGATTTCTCCCTCTCTCTGCAGTGGCCCCAAAGATCACATCTTCGTCTATTTCACTGATCATGGTGCCCCTGGATTTCTGTGTTTTCCAAAAGATGAGGTAAGTTCCTCCCACTGCAACTTCCAGAGAACTTGAGAATGTTTGTCTGACTTTACAAGTCTAGCAACAGCTGTAATATTAAACTCCAACTTGTCATCGTTTTGGAATACATTGTACATGAAGCTCCCTCTGTAGAGGATCAGGCTATGGGTTCACCTGTCCCAGTGTTGTCTGCTCCCAACTTGGACTGACTCTCTTTCACACAGCACATAGTTAAAGTATGGAATTCACTACCACAAGATGCCACAGAATCATAGAATAGTAGAGTTGGAAGGGGCCTACAAGGCCATCGGGTCCAACTCCCTCCTCAGTGCAGGAATCCACCCTAAAGCATCCCTGGCAGATGGTTGTCCAGCTGCCTCTTGAATGCCTCTAGTGTGGGAGAGCCCACAACCTCTCTAGGTAACTGGTTCCATTGTCGTACTGCTCTAACAGTGAGGAAGTTTTTCCTGATGTCCAGCTAGAATCTGGCTTCCTGTAACTTGAGCCCATTATTCCGTGTTCTGCACCTTTCAGGTATTTGAAGAGTGCTATCATGTCTCCCCTCAATCTTCTCTTCTCCAGGCTAAACATGCCCAGTTGGATAAATTCCTGGAGGAGAAGTCTATCAAGGGCTACTAACCGTTATGGCTATGTGCTACCTCCAGTATCAGAGGCAGTAAGCCTCTATACACCAGTAGCTGGGGAACATGGGCAGGAGGGTGCTGTTGCACCATATCCTGCTTTGTTGGTCCCTGGTCGACAGCAGGTTGGCCACTGTGTGAATGGCGTGCTGGACTAGATGGACCCTTGGTCTGATCCAGCAGGACTCTTCTTACGTTCTTACTCTTCTAAGGCTCATCCCTTTCCCAAGCCTACTACCTGAAATCCTGTAATGTATCTGATCCAGATACATGGTTACATTGTCACATTTTCAGCAAAACTTCACATCTGTAAAACTATGGGGCTATCCATCATCACAGGAGGAGATTTCTGTTTGCCCAACCGGACTCTCCTATGCTCTCCTTACAGGTGCACTACCCAAATCTCCAGAGGGTTCTCCACTCTCTGGAGTGGATTGGGGGGCTGCAGTGGTGGGAGGGGATCCACTCCACCAGCAGTTTCTATTTCTTTGGTGGACTGACAGCCATTCAACTCACTGTGTCTTTGGGTAGGTTTTCCACGGTTCTACTCACTGTAGAAAGAAAATAAGACACTACCCTGGAGGCACAGCTTAGACATTCAGCTAGAAGCCACAAATAAATAAGTACAAGGGATTTATTTCAATTACAATGCCACTGTGAGGTTGGTCAGGCTCACAGAACACCCAGTGGGATGCTTGGCTAAGCAGGATCTGAGTTCTGGATGATCAGCCTTCCTCCTGCCGTTGTCATCCCCCCCACCCCAATCTGTGGTATAGGGATAACAGCCTGGTACTGTCATAGAAGGCTATGGTAAGGATTGCTGATAAGGTATTTGAAGTACTTTGACTGTCCAACACATGATGTATAAACGCTTCTTGTGCATTTCTCATTCCTTTGCGGGATAGCGATGGGATCTGAATGGACATTTTCTTGTTTTGCAGCTTAATGTGAAAGACTTGAACGAGACCATCCGATATATGTACGAACACAAGAAATACAAGAGGGTAAATTTACTATTTACCAGGTTTAAAGAAAAGGAGTATCAGCCAAGTGAACTGCATAGTATGATATTCCTCAGCCTGGGGCCCTTCACGTATTTTGCACATCAACTCCCATCAGCCCCAGCCAGCATGGCCAGTGGTCAGACATGTGAACCGCCTAGAGAGCTTCAGCTATTGGGCGGTATAGAAATGGAATAAATTAATAAATGCTGGGAGTTGTAGTCCAAAACCTAGAAGGTACCAGGCTAGGAAAAGGATGATTTTGTGACTTACAGTTGTAGGATTTACAGTTGTTAATAGAAAGGACAAGTTATCAAGTTTTTAGAATGAAGAAGGATAGTGGTAAAAAACTTCTATTTTTATTTTTCTGTCATTGGATTTACTACCATCTCTGCCCGTTGAGGGAACCTTCTTTTGACATGCTTGGAGTTATACCTTTCTGAAGCCAGAAGGGGCCTTAATTAAATACAATAATAGCAATCTCAATTCTCCAAGTGGTAGTCCTTCATTAGCCAAGACAGACTCACATTCTGCACCACAACATTTTGTAACTAGTCCCAGTTGAAGACTACTTGAAGTTGGGGGTCGGGTGTCAGGGATGAAAGAAAGGTATACAATATGCATTTGCAAAAATAATTCCTATGGTGAGAGTTTGCCAAAGTGTTTTTCTTGCTTAGCTATTTATCTCAAGAGGAATTTCTCAGCCTGAAACAGAGGCCTGGTGAGACTAGAGAAGAACAGAGATTGGATAGTTAATGATTGGGTTCAGAAGACAAAACGATAAGCCACACTCAAGATTTGAGTATGGGTTGAATGTGATTTGTCATTGAACCATGGGTTATTGTGTTGTCTGAACCGAGCCACTGTCTTCTATTCCACTTAAAGCAGCTTGAATAATAAGCAACCCAGTTTAAAATACAATAAAACTACAATTGAAATAAAATTGGAATTTTAAAAATGGCAAGTAATCACACCATGCTCTGGCATTGTTGGAAGATGTCCAACTCCCATGACTTCACAACAACTTACAAACTTTCCCTAAAATGCTAGAGCACGGGTGTTGAACCTCAGGTCCATGGGCCAAATCCAACTTGCCTGGGGCCCCAATCCTGCCCTCTGGGGTTTCCCAGATGACCATGCCCCTTTCCTCTGATCATTTTGTGCATTTCCCCCTCTATTCTAAAAGGTGGAAATGTCTCTTCTGAAGCTTAGTCACTAACAATAAGAGGTTTAAGATGAAATCTGCTGGTGTTTTTGTTATTTTGGCCCCGCCCCTTTTGTCTTCAATCCATCCCCTATTGCATTCAGCCCTGGCCGCTACTGGAATATAGCCTCCATGGGCTTCTTTGGAATTTGGCCGTCAGGCTGAAAGACAGTCAACACTTCTGGCCTAGAGATATGGCTGGCAGTATATGTGTGAGGAAGTCAATGCTTGGTGAGCAAAGTGCGATAAAGAGTGGGTTAATGATATTTGGGAGAAGGAGACTTGGCAGAAAAACTAGGGAATACCAGATTTTGTTGGACCAATGTCTAAAATGTGACTCGCAATGTCTACTGTAAATTGTAGTTGGTGTTTTACATTGAAGCATGTGAATCTGGATCAATGATGGATCATCTACCTGATGATATCGATGGTAAGTGCTGAGTCAGCATTTTGGTCTGGGATCTATCAACCGTTATTACTTGTACCCAAAGCAGTACTTGAAAGATCAGTAGTATTAAATACAGCTGAAGGGAAGTGGTAGGCAAGCTGATGCCCTCTGGGTATTTTGGGCTAAATCTCCCATAATCCTGA
This sequence comes from Elgaria multicarinata webbii, assembly GCF_023053635.1. Classification (NCBI taxonomy): domain Eukaryota; kingdom Metazoa; phylum Chordata; class Lepidosauria; order Squamata; family Anguidae; genus Elgaria; species Elgaria multicarinata. The sequence continues at coordinate 157,684,105 of NC_086172.1, read as the reverse complement.
TGATGGCTGGGCCTGATAAGGGTTGTAGTCCAAAATGTCTGAAGGGTACCAAGTTGCTTTGCCCTTTATAGCAGATACTTACTTGGGCTGTGTGGAAGGGGTAAAGAAGAAGTTCTTCTAGTTCTAAAAATTATTATATTGGGGGAGCAGGGAGGAGAGTCCAACAATGTATGTGAACAGAACTCAAAACTATCAAGTCTGTATTTCTATCAAGTCTGTATTTCTTCTGACAGTGGCCAATCTCATCCAGGTTCCCATTGCGCATAATCCCATTGTGTTTTGTGCCATGCCAAGGGGTGGGGTCACAACCCCCACAGTTCAGAGCCCTAGGACCTAAAGCCTTTGCTCAACAGCAGCACCCCAAAGTGGACCACACATAATTAGCTTGTTGATCAAAGACCTCTCCCTTCCAAAGGTACATTCTGCATAATGCACTTGGGGAACAGTTGACATTCTAGTAGGCATATTCAGCAGCACAGTCACCTTCTTAAAGGTTTTGGTACTTGTGGGTACCATACACATTGAAAGGGCTGTTGATAATGCATGGACTAGATTTGCCTCCCAGGAGTCCGTGCGTGTGCCTGCCACACCCCCAGCTGATGGGTAATCAATGTTGGTCTGAAGGAGACTTCATGTATAGGTGTAGGGCTCTCTCCACATGGCTGGGAACCTGCATTGACCCGAGCATCTGACCCTGCAGAGCGAGACCTTACGTGCATCACTTGTATTCTGAGATGGGTTCCTTTCAGATATGTACCAATCGTGTATTCACTGGGGTCACACTAATTCGTCTCTGGCAATGGGATTGGCCTGTACTTCCTTGATAACTGCTTTACAGGTTTCAGTGCCCAAATAGGGCTTAGGACCAACTGAGATTAAATACTTAACTTGAAGCTATTGTTAAAAGCGAAACACTTAATTACAATTGAAACAACTGGGTTGTATCCAGTGATTGCGCGGTTTCAGCCACATTCATTTCAGTGAGTCTATTCTAAGTAAGAATAACATTGAATACGATCCACTGTTTTTCCATGCCCAGAATGGACTGGATCTCCAATGTGTGCATGGAAACCTCTCTCCCGTCATAGCTTCTCCATTTCCCCCCCCCCCTTTTTTTTAAGGAGGGCACTTTCATTGGGCTGGGTTGTTGTAGATCAGACCTTTGGACAATTGCATGCTAGCCACAAGGAGCAAGTCAATCACCCTCTCCCGTTTCTCTTGCAGTGTATGCCACCACTGCTTCCGGTGCTGAGGAATCTTCATATGCATGTTACTATGATGGAGACAGGGAAACATTCCTTGGTGACTATTACAGCGTCAATTGGATGGAGGATTCCGACGTGGTGAGTTGCCAGGAATGGCTACTTTATCAATATGTATTAACAGTTATCTGACACTACAGTATTTTATTATTCTAAGAATGGTTTTGGCCCTGTTTGGACATAATGGCAGCATCTGGCAGCAAATCGTGGATTAATTGACACATGAATTGCAGGAACGCGCCCCGCACTCTAACCAGTTCCTGTTTGCTTTAACAACCCTTGTATGCCACATTCTAGGGTTGTTTCCATGATATCCAGACAGGGGCACTTGGAGTTGTTCATGGGTTAACATGGAGGTATTTATCCAAAAGGCGAGCTCATTGTCTTTTGGTGCGGGTGTGAGCTACTTGTTAACTGCTGAGAGCCTGAATGGGCCTTTAGCGTTGGAGAACAGAAGCCAATGTGTTCTTTGGCGCATACATCCCTTTTAATAAATAAATAGATAAATAAATCAACTGAAAGATTACTAGTACTGGCATTCAACACTGGTGGCTATACTATTCCTAGCCATCATCTCTGAGTAGCTGACTCTGTATAAGCAGTGATCGAGGCACAGTTAGTGTATTGGGTAATTGGTCAGCAATTCTTTTTACTGTGTCAGCTTTCCTGATGGCAAACCAGTGCTTTTTGCTTGGTTCCCCCCCCCCACACACACACACACACACGTGTCTGGATGGATGTGCTTAAGCCATCTGTTTACATGTGCTCAATCACATGCAATTTTCTTTTACTGTCTCAGTAAAAGGGAGCCGGTGTCTATGTAAATGCTGTACTTTTTTCTTCCCTTGCCCGCAGGAGGACTTGAAAAAAGAAACTCTCCATAAGCAGTTTGTGTTGGTAAAGCAACGCACCAACACCAGCCATGTGATGCAGTTTGGCAACTTGGTGAGTACTTGAGTGACTGTTGAGAGGCCAACTTTGTTTTGGATCCATATTGGTCTACACCTTCTTGTCAAATAATAGGTGGAAGAGGATGACGACAAGCCTTGGCAGCTACTACTAGAAGGGCTTCTCTTTGTTGACATGAGTCCAAATATGAAGCTCCATTTGAAATGGTCAAATTCTTTCTACGCATGAAGGATAGGACTGCTTTTTCTTTCTTTTTACTTCTGTGAATAGCATTAAATACTGTACGGATTGGGTCAGCTACTGTATTTGCCTTTGACGTATGAATCCCATTTTGTATGGGGATATATCTATATATTAACACGGGACACGAATTTTTGTTCACTACGTTTCAACCCCTAAATATTATTTGTTTGAGTTTGGAACAGTCTCAAATGAAAGCTGCCGATGCCTAGATTTGCAGGAAAGTAATCACACCCCTGAAAATATATCGACAGCTTTGCAATTAATTATTAAACTTTAATTAATTAATTTAATTAATTGATTGATTAAACATTTTTCTTGTTTTGGCCACATTACCTCAGTCGAAACCTCTCCGGGGTTTTCCCAACACCACATTCAGCAGTGGGTGAAGCCACAGCCAAAAGTAGGTGGGGCCAGACCAAAAATGCATTGGGCTACAGAAATGACACTTAATTTTGTCCAGTGTACAACGGGGGGGGGGGGGGACATTTGCATCCAGGAGTTCACCTGCCCCAATATGTGTGAGCCCCCCTTTCTACTTGGAAGCAGTGAATAATACCAGTAACCTGGAATGGGGCCAATGAAGGAAGACCCTGGAGGTCTGGGCTGGGAGGTCTGGAGGTCTGCATTTGGCTGATGGCCAAGAGGTTCTGCATTGCTAACTCTACTGAATGCTATAGGGCAGATACCAGGGGTGTGAAACCCCTTCCACCCCAAGGGCCAAATTCCATTTAAGGGAAGCTCTCAGGCAATGCATTCCAAAGGGAAAGGGGAGGGCCCAAATGAAAAGACCAAAAATACTAGTCTATTGTAGCTTAAACTTTTAACTGGCGGTCACTTAAGCCTCTAGAATGGGGAGAAAATGGAAGAAAAGCTGGAAAACCACTAGTCGGTCAGGGGGGAAGGTTATGTGGCCATCGCTGGAACCCTGAACTGCCAAATTTGGCCCCCAGGCGGGCTGGATTTGGCCCCCGGGTCTGAGGTTCTGCATCCCTGATGTATGCAGTCTCCAGTGCCTTAGACTGCCCCCATCTAGGGAGAATGTATGGTGTATCTCCATCAAATATAGAAACATATTTTCTTTGATTACTATTACAGCATGTGGTTGGTGCCACCAGTTTCGAAGCTGTCAGAACATATCACGGGGTAGAATATGATACTTTTAACGAAGCAGCTCAAAGCACCTAATTTACTAATTGAAGATGCGGAATGATAATAATAATTTATTTCTTACCCGCCTCTCCGATTGGATTGAGGCGGGGAACAACAGCAAGCATAAAATACTAATTAAAAACATAGTATACACTGTTGAAAAACATCCTAAAAGTATACTAAAAGTATACTAAAATTCTACTGGAAGAGAGTAATTTTCATGTCTCCCCTCAATCTTCTCTTCTCCGGGCATGTTTAGCCTGGAGAAGAGAAGATGGAGGGGAGACATGATAGCACTCTTCAAATACTTCAAAGGTTGTCACACAGAGGAGGGCCAGGATCTCTTCTCGATCCTCCCAGAGTGCAGGACACGGAATAACGGGCTCAAGTTAAAGGAAGCCAGATTCCAGCTGGACATCAGGAAAAACTTCCTGACTGTTAGAGCAGTGCGACGGTGGAATCAGCTACCTAGGGAGGTTGTGGGCTCTCCCACACTAGAGGCATTCAAGAGGCAGCTGGACAGCCTTCTGTCAGGGATGCTTTAGGGTGGATTCCTGCATTGAGCAGGGGGTTGGACTCGATGGCCTTGTAGGCCCCTTCCAACTCTACTATTCTATGATTCTAATAGCGCAGCCTCCTGACTGCTGCTGCCCCATTGAAGTGAACTTTGGGTCTTCTCCGCCCCCCTTCCTTTCTCTTGCAGTCCATTGCTCATATGAAAGTGGCGCAGTTCCAAGGCAGAGCCCAATCCGCCAGCGCCCCCATTTCATTGCCTCCTGTAAGCCATCTTGACCTCACTCCCAGTCCCGATGTGCCCCTTGCAATCATGAAGCGCAAGCTGATGGCCACCAATGACGGCCACAAGGCAAAGTTGATCGTGCAAGAGATGAACAGACACCTAGAGGTAAGACTTGACGATAAGATGCACATGAATGATTGTGTAAGATGAACTTCGGTAGGAGCTAACTTCACGCATGTAAATTACCCTGATCCACGCTGTGCTTCCTTCAGTGGAGATTATTCCTGTTGGAACAGGCAGGACATGGCCCAAACCTTACGTGCAGCAAGGATCTACCCAGTGCTGCTGCTGTCTGGACATAACAAGGGCTGGAACAAAATGGCATCTTTAAAACTGGTAACATCTCTGGTGTTCAGCTGAGAGTGGCTGTGCAAGATTGAAATTTCTTTCTCGAAGATATTTGGATCCAGTGCTGGTCATGACTGTGATCAATAAGTCTGCTCTAAGATAGGGCTGTGAAGGACCGGGAGGGTGACCCATGAAAAATTCAGGAAAAAGCATTCTCCCCATCTATTTCTCCCCAATGATGTTTTGTCGTCACCTCCGCCCTTTGAATTGAATACATTTGGATTATGGAATATTTTCTTTTGTCTTAATGAATAAAATGTTTAAGATAGGCTGTTAATATTGCTACTCAGCCATTACTCTCACAAATGATTTCTATGTAAGACTTTTATGTAAGATTAGAGGTGCAAAATTTCTAGAAACTCAGAAGCCATGGGGGGAAGGGTTTTTTTTAATCCTCTGTATAAGGTTCCCTGCATAGCTAGTTCTTTCATTCCCTAATTATTAAAATAATTAAGGATATTTTACTAATAAACATTTAGGAATGCTCTGTGTCATGAGTGGGTAACTTCGGGAAGTCCAGGGGTCATTTTTGCACACACACACACACACACACACACACTATGTGCCTGTATATATACACACAAACAACAACAACACACAGGCCACAGTCTGCCAGGCAGCCTGAAAAAATGAATTTAAAATACTTCATGGTGGGGGGAGGGAGGGAAGGAATCCAGAGAACTATGGAAGATCTTTCCACCGCTCCCCGCCCTGGTGTTTTGAGGTATTGGAGTCTATTGACCATCTTGGTAACAACTCAAGTTAATCCTGTCTCTTCCTGTACAGGCCAGAGAGCTCATCAAAGACACTATGCACAAGATTATTTTCTCCATAACCCACTCTGAAGAACTTGCCAAGCCAATCTTGTCCAGCAGGTCAAAACTCACAAATTATGACTGCTATTACTCGGCCCTGGAGTACTTCAAAAACCGTTGCTTCAACTGGCATTCTCCTTTGGTAGGTGTCTCTCTTTTTCTCATTTCTTTTCGTTCTGAAATGGAAGGCTGTGTATTTTTGCGCAGGAGGGGTGCCTGCGCCTCATTAGAAACGCTAATATTCCTGGTCCTGCCTGAAATGCACAGAACTGAAGGCTTCTGTCTGTATTGGTAGCAGAAGCTGCTATTTTCAAAAAGTTTCTGGCTGCTTCAAGGCACACATTTTGCGCATGTGTATTTATACGCTTGAACGAAACATAAAGCGAGAGGTAGACCTTATACTTTAACTGATGCCTCTGGGACCAGAAGGGACTTGGATCAAGAGATCCTGCTTTTAGAAAGCAGAAGATTGGTGATGGAGGGAAACATCTTTTGCTGTCTCTTCTAGGACTTAGTACAGGTTTGTTGCTTAAGCCATCTTAGGCTAGGTCAGCGGTGGTCAACTTGTGGTCCTTCAGGTATGCTTGGACTGCAACTGCAAAGGGATCCCGGGGGGATTCAGGAAATTAGCTTGACATCTGTTCCAGGTAAATTGGTTGAAAGCATTATTAGTAAGCATTTAGAAGGGCATGTCCCGCTGAAGAAGAATCAACACGGCTTCTGCAAAGGCAAGTCCTGTCTGACTATTCTTCTAGAATCCTTTGAGAGTGTCAACAAACATGTAGACAGGGGTAATCCGGTGGACATTGTTTACTTGGGCTTCCAAAATGCTTTTGGTAATGTCCCTCACCAAAGACTCCTGAACAAACTTAGCAGTCATGGAATAAGAGGAGAGGATGGAGCAGAAAGCAGAGAGTAGGAATAAATGGTCAATGTTCCTGCTGGAGGGAAGTAATAGCGGGGTCCCACAGTGATCGGTATTGGGACCAATGCTTTTCAACTGGTTCATAAATGATCTGGACTTAGGAATGAGCAGTGAAGTGGCCAAGTTTGCTGATGACATCAAATTATTTGAGGTTGTTAAAACACAAAGGGATTGTGAAGAGCTCCAAAGGGATCTCTGAGCTGGGAGAGTGGGCATCCAAATGGCAGATACGGTTCAATGTAAGCAAATGTAAGATAATGCACATTTGTGGGAGGGGGGGGGGGAACCTACTTCAAGTATAACCTGATAGGCTCTGAACTGGCAGTGACTGAACAAGAAAGAAAGTGACTGAACAAGAGAGCCCTGGCTATGGGAGCGGTATATAAGTGTAATAAATAAAATAAATAAATAAATAAAACTTGGGGTTGTGGTGGACAGTTTGATGAAAATGTCCACCCAGTGTGCAGCAGCTGTAAAGAAGGCAAACTCCATGTTCGGCATTATAAGAAAAGGAATTGAGAATAAAACTGCCAGTATCATACTGCCCTTATACAAATCTATAGTGTGACCACACTTCGAATACTGTGTACAGAACCCGGGGTCATTCCATGAAGCTGATTGGTGGGAGATTCAGGACAAATAAAAGGGAGTACTTATTCACACAGTGCATAGTTCAGTTATGGATTTCACTCCCACAAGATGTAGTGATGGCCACCAATTTGGATGGCTTTAAAAGGGGGTTGGATAAATTCTTGGAGAAGAAGGCCATCAATGGCTACTAGCCCTGATGGCTGTGTGCTACTTCCAGTATCCAAGGCAATAAGCCTGTGTGCACCATGCCCTGCTTTATTGGTCCCTAGTCGACATCTGGTTGGCCACTGTGTGAACAGAGTGCTGGCCTAGATGGACTGTCGGTCTGATCCTGCATGGCTCTTCTTATGTTCTCATGTTTCTGTTTTCAGTACGAATATGCTCTGAGACAACTGTATGCCTTGGTCAATGTCTGTGAAGCAGGATATCCCATTGAAAGGTAAACTATGCACAAATACTCCTGGTTGTTCTGTTTTGTTTTGTTTTAAGAGCTGGAAAGTCACCAACATCTGGCCTGCTAGTATCTTAGCTCTTAGTATCTCTTGTAAGTAAACATCTGTGAGTGTGTATGTGTGTGTGTATGAATATGTGTGTATGTATGTATGTGTATATATGTGTGTGTCTGCATATGTATGTATATGTAATTGTCATTAGCAGAATTTTGTTTGTTCACTTATTAACTACATTTCTCTACAGCCCAGTAGTCAAAGCTCTCTGGGCAGTTAACAATTAAAACCATAAAATACAACAGCTCAATAAAACATAATATAAAACTTTTAAGAGTTTAAGTCTACAGTATAAAACCAGCTTAGAAACCAGCAGCAGTGTAGAAGATTAAATAAAACGCAAGGATTCCTCTATGAAATGCTTTTGTTTTCTTTACATTGAGTTTTATTTGGACAGGTTCAATCATTAAAATACACCAATGCAGTGTGAGCTCTTCTGTTAACCACTATTTTCCTTTTGCAGAATACAATTCGCCATGAAGCAAGTGTGCCTTGGATATTAACCAAAAAGCCTCTGTCCAGTAATCCAGCAAAAAGTGATGAATGTGCTAGTAATCAAATCAAGAATTAATGCAAAGCAAAGAGGCCAGTTAAGTGTATCCACTACAAAACAACAATAGCAACCTGATGGTGAAAGCTCTCTTGGACAGCTCTGGCCAGGTTCTGCGCACTAGGGGTGTGGGTGGGTGTTCTACTCCAGAAGCGGCTTTGAAGTCCCTGGAATTAACAAGTTCATCAGAGTTTTCACAATTGCTGTGTATATTCCTTAGTTCCACTCTTTGGCAACCTGAATGAGTTAGAGAGGTAGCCGACCTTGCATAAGTGCTCAGTTCGAGTTGAACTAACTGTTCTTTGTTTGTAACCCTTCACTCAGGTTTTTAATAGTAGCCTTTTTCGAGAATTGCCTATAAAGAATTCCACAAAATGGCCTGTAATGATTAATGTGTCCTGTTTTTTGTTTAATGAATTGGAAATTAATGCTTTAATTACCATAAGGTGACACTGTTAGTTGAAAGTTTTACATTGCATGGTTCAAGAATAAAAAGCCATCGGCAAAGAAAAAAGAGAGACAGAGAGAAGATTAACTGTTTTACTTTAAAATAATCAGGCCTGTAAGAAAATCAAGGGCGCAAAGCCCAGTCAGGATGGACGAGATATTCCTTGATCTCCGCTGAAGGAGTTTGTGTACTGCCGATTATGTTTCTGATTCTTATGTAATTGTATGTTTACACAACTTGTTGGGAGGTTTTGCAGTATTTGAAGAAACTTGTGAATAAAAAGTGCATGAGCTTCTCATGTTTTACTTTCGAGTCGTGTTTCTCTCTTCTCTTTTGAATGGATGGTTTGTTGAGTGAGAACTTGTGCCTCAAACGTCTGTGTGTTTGTGTTTCAGCCTCTTTAACACAGGGCTTTTGATCTGTTCCTCAGATGTTTAGGAGGGGTTCTGTGAGGAGATGAGCGATGTTGGAGAAGCATTAATGAAGGGCAGTTTTTCTAGTAACACTCAATGGAGCTTGCCGAAGACATTTTGTTGCCTGAACTAAAGGACAAGTTGGCACCCCATGCCAGTTCCATGTAGAAAAGTGAATTGGTCCAGTAGTTGAATCTTATTTCAACACTGGCAATGGGATGGCATTTTCTACCACACTTAAGCAGGCTAGCATAGGGGTGCAGGGCAGGCTGTCTCTCTCTCTCTCTCTCTCTCTCTCTCTCTCTCTCTCTCTCTCTCTCTCTCTCTCTCTCTCTCTCTCTCTCTCTCTCTCTCTCTCTCTCTCTTCTCCAACACCTTGAAGCTGTTCACTCACCACTCTACCTGACTTCTGCCACCCCACCATCCACTGCTTGAGGCAACTGCTTCACACTGCCTAATGCTTAGATTGACTTGATATGATGTGCGGATGCAGGAGAAGTGTAGGGCAGGGCAAATTTGATTGGCAACCCTGCATGAAGTAGATCTAGAATGTGCCACAGAATCCTTTGCAGCACCTAGGAGTTCCATGTTGGAAATACATGGATTCCTCAACAGCCAGATAGTGTCAAAAGGTTTTCCCTGAGCTCTAGAACTTTGAAAAGCACCTGTCCTAACCATTTATATTACATTCAACCCAATCCTTTACTTAAAATCCCATTGCGTCAGACTCAACTCCCAAATTAGTGTGCATGGGATTGCAGCCTTTATCTGGATGGCTTTTCTTCCCATTCAGATAACTTTTTTTCATAAATAAGAGTTGCATCTAATCTTAGAATTACTTTGTACAGCACCATGTACACTGATGGTGCTATATAAATAATAATAATAATAATAATAATAATAATAATAATTAATAAAGCCCTAAACAACTTGGGACCAGGATACCTGAGAGAGCGCCTTCTCCCCTGCCAACCTGCCCAGTCACTGAGGTCATCCGAGGGTCTGCTCCTGGTGGTTCCACATAGACCCATCCTCCGATTGGAGTCCACCAGAGGAAGAGCCTTCAGTGTGGTGGCTCCCCTCCTGTGGAATTCCCTGCCTCTGGAGGTCAGGCAGGCACCAACTTTGTACTCCTTTCGGTGACTCCTGAAAACAACATTAAACCAGGAAGCCTTTCTTTAATGTCCAGCCAGGAGTCACTGTATTTGCTTCTTTTAAGATCTGTTTTAAGTGTTTTATTCTGTTTTTACTTTCATTTTCTCTTGTATACAGCTTCAAAATCTTCAATGGGGAGCGGTATATAAATATTATAAATTAATAAATGTATGTAATGTCCTGGTAGAGTTTTCCTCCCAATATTAATTACTTATGTTCTGGGAAATAATGTCCTGCTCATTCCAGCAGGAATGAGCAGAAGGTAGATCTCCCGATGTTTTGGACATCAACTCCCAGAACCCCCTGCCAGCTTGTCCAATGATCAGGAATGCTAGGAGTTGAAGTCCAAAACATCTGGAGATCTACTTTCTGCCCACTTGTGTTGCAATACTTCAAATTAAAAGAATTCAAGCTGTTTTGAATGTGACTTAAAATGCAAATTAGGGGGGGGAAGAAAAAAAAAGCCAACACTATTGAAATCACCCATAACGCGTTTACTTCCTGGCTTCATTCCAGCTGGTTAAATCTTTTGTTCAGCCAGGTTATTGATCCATGGTGGCCCTACACTTTCTCTCATCCCTGCTTTTCTTCCAGTTCTCTCTCCCTGTTTTTATTTCCCTGTCTTTCCTTCACACTTTCTCTTCGTTCTCTTTTACCTTCCCCTAAATCAGTAGGTTACGCAGAGTGAATGACTTGGTAACGGCTAGTTGCTATTGTAACCTTGGCTCTCTAAAATGCACACATTATCTTGTTTAGAGGTCCACCTTTTCAGGCTCTGCTTTGCCCCTCGGTTCTACTTTTAAAGCAGCTATGTTGCCTTTTCATTTTTACCCTAGAATAGGCACAAGGGGTCCAATTTTGATTTTAGAAGACTTCACTAGCCTTCCCATGCTAGGGGTCCAATTTGAATGAGGGCCCCTATGCTGACTCTAGAGTAAAAATAATGTCAGTTTGGTTCCCTCTCTAGCCACTAGCTACCCAGAGCTAGTTCTTTCTTGAAGAAGAGAACAAGAGATCACCCTATTCAGTGCTCTCTTTAATTTTTTCCTTCCTGGCTGCATCTGCTTCTCCTTCCCCCTGTTCTTCCAACTGCAGCTGAGGGAAGAGAGAAAATGTCTAGACTGGGGTGGGGGGAGTTGTAGTCTAACACATAGAGCATCTCTACATTAAGGGAAATCACATTGTTTACCTGGGGCTTATCTGTTTTTTGGTTCTTTGGCACGATTGTTATGGGCTGCGTTACATAAGAGGAGAGGGGAGACAAGGGATCTGAATTAAATACTTCTCCATTCACTTCCATGGAGTTCTAGTGAGATAGCACCATCTAGTGGCAGAAGAGCATGTTTCCTAGTGGTTTAAAAGTGGTTCTTTTCATCCTGAGATTTCTAGAAGATTTTGCAGGAGACATCCTGGTTGTTGATGATGTAATGAAATTGACCCAAAAACTTCCATGAGTGGCCAATCATGAGAGTACAACACATCATTCATTTAGAGGAGCCTATAAAATCAGAATTGGAAGGGGGCATTTAGACCATGAAGTCCAACCCCCTGTTCAGTGCAGGAATCCAGTTAAAGCATCCCTGAAAGATGGCTGTCCAGTCTCTATCTGAATACCTCCATCAACATAAGAGTCCACCACATCCCTAGGTGCATGGTTCCATTGTTTGACTGCTCTAACTGTTGGCAAGTTTTTCCTGATACTCAACTGAAATCTACCTTCCCGTAACTTAAACCTGTTGTTTCATATTCTACGGTCTTGAATAATACAGAACAGGTAGCAGCTGTTCTGGAGGGCACCATGTTGGGAAAGGCTGATCTAGAATCATGCAGAAGCTCCAGCTTTGTATCAAGTTAAAAGCTAACCATGACCTGTAGTGGTCATGATTTCGTATGGAGAAAGAGAGTGCTGTTGCTCTTAGCAGGCATCCTCAGTCCTGCATACCCTCACATTAGAAATCACAGGAAATGAACCAGGTCACCTTTTATTACCAGAAATGGCTGTGAGACCATTAGGGGTACAATGAAGGATGTTTCTTCCCCATCTGTTTCTTCCCCATCTGTTTCAAACCACAAGTGGTTGGTTGATTTATTAATCCTCCACTACCTCTATCTCTAGTTATTATAAAATGTAAATAGTAATCTCCCATGCTTTGTAAATACTGGGAGAATTGGTGGGAGGTAACAATTCATTCTTGAATATATTTTAACAGCAGGCTCTTTAAATGCGCTTTGCCTTACTCTGCTGGAAGCTAACATGGTGTTCCACAATGGATTGGAGTCTCAAAGAAGGTTCTATACAACTGGTGGCCCATTCCTAGATTAATGTGAACCGGCCTGCTCCTCCCTCGTATTTGAGATAAATCACTCCAGGTGACACAGGGCCCCTGTACTGCCAGTAGCTTTCGGTGAAGGACATTGCTGTTTGTTTAATCTCAGAAAAGAGGTTGGGCTGTACGATCAGAAAGGACTGACCACCTAAGACAAACAATCAGTGAAATACTACTTCAACATCGCTTGTTCTAGTTGTCCTCAATATACTTATCCCCAGGCACTATTGTTCCTGTATACGTCACCGCCACTTTGTGGGCAGCTTACCAGTCATTATAAATTATAACATTGCTCCTAAAAAGATTCAATTAAACAGCAATGACCACCATGCAAGTGCTCTTTTTTGCTATTCTTAAAACTGGAATTTCAGCACACCACCAAGTAGTAAAGATGTGATGTGCATGGCTGAGGCGTTCGAGTCACAAAAAGCCTAATGAATTATTGGAAGTAGGGGCGCGGAAATCCCCTTGGCCTGCCTTCCCCATCCTGGCACTTTCCAGATGTGTTGGGTATCAACTTCCATCAGCCCCAGCCAGCATGGCCAGGAATGCTGGGAATTCTAGTCAGGTTTGGGAAGGCTGTCCTAAGCCACTATTTCTCAACCTGCCCTCCCCAATGAGGGATTTTAACAGTGCACTATAGTGCATTGTGCATTGTCAGGACAAGCACCTGGCCCCCGGCAGCCATTGTGTGTCTGTGTCAATCCCCCCAAAGAAGTAGTCAGAGGAGGGCTCTTAGGCATATATGCCTCCCAAGAGCAAGATTTTGTTATAGGATAATAGGAACAATTCTGCATGCTTCCAAACACTAGGGGGCGACAGGGAATATCTTGTAGCTTGAGCCTATCCTATTTCCTGCTCCCTCCCCTTCCACTTCCTTCTTCCTCTGTCTCTGCAAGAAGCAAAGATGTATTTTGCCACTTGTTTTGTTATAGGTAATGGTTCTTTTTTGATATTTAGAAGCAATGAACACTGAATAAAGGAAAGGTGTTTAGCTAAAATAGGCTAATAAAGCAAGAAATTACAAGACACAATATGCTTACACCCTCTAGCTACCGGGAGTCCTTGGTTGATACACACCACTTTCGTAATTAGCCTGTGTGGAGACTCTGAATTGGGAGGGTCCCAGCCACTCATATACTGCCCCTTGATCCCTCACATTTTGGACATGATCTTATGACTTCAAAACGTCTCATGGGGCGGGGGGAACACTGGACCTAATCATGGGCAGGCTGCTAGCCCACAAGATAACACTCTTCTCAGCCATTCTAAGCAACAAGTTGCTAGCCTTGAGATTCTGCCAGAAGTTTATGTACATTCTGTGGAACAGAGGATCAACAAGTGATTTTAGGGGATCTAGCTCCATCACCTCAACAAACGGGCACAACAGCTCTTTAGTCTGGTGCTTCACTGACTCCTCAATATACAATGATCTTCTGCATTTTCACTACCATGCTATGCATTCTCTTCAGAGAGGAAACAAGTAACCATATCTCATGCCTTATTCACATACACACCCAACTTTAGGAGAGCTTGTGATTAAATAGTGTTGACAATGTGTAAGTTAATCTGAAGTCTCAAACTGGCTCTAGCCTGTGCTCATTGCCTCCAATACTAAATGCTGTGGTGCCACACTTTCTCTATATAAAGCAACACTGCTGTAACTCACACCAGACTTTCCAACATTTGTTTCTAAATAAACACCATACAATCCCTATGCACCTTGCCTTCATGAAAGTTTTTGCCATTGCCTCACATTCAGCGGCGGTGGTGGCAACTTTGTTGGCAGCAGAGAGGGGTGCAGCCCCTGGTGGGTGGGAGTGGAGGTGGAAATTGGCCCCTGGATCTCCAGAGGTTCCCCAACCCTCATGTAGACTGTACAGACAGGTGGTATGTGAACCAAATAGCCTGTATGTAAACAAGCCTTATGTCATTTTCAGAATTAAAATCCACAATATGCAAACATCTATGTTGTGGGACTGCTTATCCACATTTAGGAACAAATGCCAAATCACAGTATTTGTCCCTCAATTCTTTCTACAGTTCTGGTCACCACACCTAATAAAAGGGGGGCAATTAAAATGAATGGGGCTGGAGCAACTCCCCTATGGGGGAAGCTTATAACAGTTGGGATTGTTTAGCTTGGAGAAAAGGCAAGTGAGGGGAGGCTTGACGGAGAGGTACGATGGTGTGGAGAAAGGGGATAGGGAGACATGGGGCCATCCCATGACGCTGATTGGTAGGAGATTCAGGACAGATAAAAGGAAGGATTTCTTCACATAGCACATAGTTAAACTATGGAATTCACTACCATAAGACATAGTGGCCACCAATTTGGACGACTTTAATAGGCTGTTAGACAAATTCTTGGAGGAGAAGGCTATCAACGGCTACTGATGGTTGTATGATACCAGGATCAGAGCTGGTATGCCTATGTACACTAGTTGCAGGGGAACATGGGTGGGAGGATGCTGTTGCACTTATGGCCTGCTTGTGGGTTTCCTGTGGGCAGCTGGTAGGCCATTGTGTGAACAGAATGCTGGACTAGATGGACCCTTGGTCTGAGCCAACATGGCTCTTCTTATTTATTTTTTATTTATTTATTTATTTAAGTATTTATATACCGCCCCATAGCCGAAGCTCTCTGGCCGGTTTACAAAAACACTTCAACCTGAGACCCTGTTATGTTCTAAACCCAATACTGGCGGGCAGCATCTCTCCAGGGTCTCAGGTTGAGGTGTTTCCCATCATCTGCTTCCTGATAAAATAATTGTTCTGCGCTCACCTCTAACCTGAATGGTGAGGAGCCATTCTATAGAACGGGGGGGGGGGGCACAACGTATGGCCTCTGTGTCACACGTGTCCCTCCACTGCTTTCTGTGAGGCCCACCATACCTGCAGGTACCTCATCTATTTCCCCCCAACAACCTAGCAGATCAGCTGCTTTTTCGGGGCTGCTAACGGCAACAGGAAACCAGCAATCCTGATCCGGAGCGCTGAGGGAATAAGGAGGCATTATCTTCCTCCCTTCCCCAACAACTATTCCCAATGCTGCTCATCCCCTCTCCCCCCCCCTCTCTCTCAGTGTGTGTTGGTCCCCCAGTTCATACATGAAGTGGCCTTCAGCCCAAAACATTTGTGCATCCTGGTATAGAGTTTAGGTTCCTATGGATGGGAGAAAGTGCACAGGAGACTTTGGGTGTCTTTCGGCCAAGTCCTTCTGTTACTCCATCCTCTCATCCATGACACTTTGGCTCTGTAGCATCAGACTTCTCCTCATAGCCCTAAAAGGAAAGGTTTGTCTGGGCTCCAAACCCGCAGTCCTTTGCTTCACAGTTGTCACAATGGCATGGTTATCCCCATTTGTTTCTTCTTAGCGTCATCAGATGGGGGGTTCGTGGTTCCCTACCGTTGCTTCTCCACCCCCGCTCCTGTCCCACATTACTTCCGCTTTCTTTCCAGAGAAGGAAGAGGAAGTAAACAAAGACCACCTTGGACCATTCAGGGGGTGTTTTTATCGCGCTGCTCTTCCTGCACACAGCAGGAAATGGCAGCACATTGCATTTCTAAAAATAAAATAAAAAATGTCAGATTAAAAGGGGTCCATTCTGTGTCGGAAAAAAGGCAAGAAGGAGTGGATGGCGCATGAGAGGCGGACGTTGTCCTCTAAAGGACACATGAAAAAATGTGAGTGGGCAATAGCAAGCATGCACTCTGATTAACCTGTGTGTGTTTGTGTGTGTGTGTTGAGAAGAGATAAAAAGACCAGCTGCTGATATGTCACGTCTTCGCCTAGGAAAAAAGGTGGAAGGTCTGATGCTATTTTTAAGAACGCAACTCTCAAACTTTGACTAGAAAGATAACAGCAACAGTAGTTTTATTATGACCTGGAACTCGAGACATGAGACCTCAGGATCACGTTCACGTGAACTTAATAGACAAAAGCAAAAACAGTAAGTCCCCATAACTGCTGTGTGAAGATTTCTACAAAGCAGAGGCTGTTTGCCCAGAGTGGCTTGTTTAGCCAATCCTGCAATACAAGAAAACAAGATCAAAGTGTACAGTCATGTCATTCAGTACCAAAAGTAATCAAATACGTTTCAGCCATTGGTCTTCTTCAATGATCTAGTATGTAAAAAGGTATATTAAAACACACACACACACACATACACACACACACACACACCTATCCAAGCTTCTCAGACAATGTAGAATACTTCAGAGTTTCCACCTGCATTTTTTCAAAGGCATGCTTATTAATACATAGAAAATAAAACATACAGATATATGTTAAAAAAAAAACTTTATACATACTGGGCGAATTTAACAAAGAGCTGGACAACAGTTTCTCTAGATCGAAAGATTTTTAAAAATCACAGAGACTTAAGGGTCTAGGAAGAAAAGAAAGTTTACAATTGGAAAAGGGACATGTCCAGAAACCATAAGTCAGTGTCCTTCAGCAAAAAGTTGGAAGCAAGTAATGAAACTGCAAATGAAAACAGTAGGTGGGTTTTTCTGGATGTTTCAACCTCCACTAGAGGAGCTTTTTACCCCAAGGAAGGGATACAGGAAGAGAAACAAGTTTTCAGGATTATGAAAACCAACTGGGAGTCAATATATCTAGGAGAAGATCCAGTGAATTACAGAAAGGGTTGGCATTTGTACTCACCCCTAACCATAACTCTTTTAATCCCGTGGTAGAAATGCAATGACTGATTAGGAAAATACACGTTTCTGATTTCTTTCGAGGAGGCAGTGTCGTCCTCCAGGAAAGATCCATCAGGTCTAAACCAATTTTTGTGAACCGCCCAGGGAACTTCAGCTATTGGGTGGTTTAAAAATGCAATGAATAAATAAATAAAATCCACCTTTAATCATCCTTGTAATAACTCCAGGGTCCTTGAATTTAAAGAATATAATGCAAAGAGCTGAAGTTCTGCAGCTGAAAAATCAGGGGCTTACCCCGACTTTTCCTGCCCAACACTCTGTGGGCAATCCAGGGGGTGGTCCTGGCAAATGGCGATCAGCAATAGGTTGCCGGAAGCCAGGAAGAGCGCTGGGTGGGTGGGTGGCTCCAGTACTTGGATGACCACCAAAAACCCTGCGCTCCCTCCTTGGCTTAGGGATTAGCAAACGCAACCCCACAGGAGGAAAATCATGAGATTTAGGGGAGCATGCTGCCAATGCGGTGCCGTCAGGGCAGCCCCCCAGTGTTAGCAGGCAGGGCCGGTGCCAGACTATTTTGCGCTCTAGGCAAGGTTAGCTACTTTCACACACACACACACACACACACCAAAAAAAATTGCCAACTTTGATTTTTAAGAACACATGTTTCCTGGAAAAAATAAGAAGCACAAAACTTGAAACTGCTAAATTTATTTTAAAGTGCAAGAAATACGTCATGCCAATTATAGCAAACAAATTGGTAAGGAACATCTATGGGTCTAAAATGCATTATTTAATAGGAATACCACTTCCAAATCATCCCCCCCCCAACTCACACACACACACACGCACACACACTCAGCATCACTCATTCCAAACAAACACACGCATGAACACATGCATTCACTCAAAGACCCCATGCACTCCATTCACCCTTACTCTCTCTCTCTCTCTCTCCCCCGGGCGTGTTCCAGAAGTCCGAACGTGGATCCGCCCCACCCCCACCCCACCCCAATGTCCCTGGCTTCGCTTCGGCTGGGCGGGTGCAGGGCGCCATCTTGCCCGCCCAGGCCCAGCTGAATCCTCGGGCCGGGCCAGCTCACAGCCAACGTGTGGGAGTGCTGCGCTGCGCCCAGCACCCTTCTTAGCTTGGCGCTCGAGGCGGCTGCCTGAGTGGCCTCTATGGTAGCACCGGCCCTGCTTACAGGTAAAAGGGGGATTTTATAGGGTATATAGACAAGCCCACACATGATGATAGGAATGGGAAAGAAGGGTACCTAGATCTTCTTCCCAAAATTCATAACAACAATGTATCTCCTATTCCTGGCAGACCCATGTAGTTGGGTGTGAGTCCATATTTGAACTTTTATCACATATGTAGGGTCCTTTCTTAAACTCTTTGTTTACAATATTGAGCCATCTATAAATGATGCCGCTCATTTTCAGAACTTCTTGGATAACGTATTTGAGCATTTACAAAATACCTGGCTGGTAACAATGGACGTGATCTCACTATATACAGATATTCCAAAGCATGATTCTACTGATGTAATTGGATCAACTTTAGACAAAAGAGATGATGTATCTGCTGCTTCTACAGCTTTTCTATACTCAGCTCTTAAAAAAACTTTTCCCCCTTCATTTTCTAGATATATTTTATCGGCAAATTTCAGAGACGACCGTGGGCTGTAGGTTTGCCCTAGAATTGGCTATTAACAACAGTTACCATGTACATTGTTTGAATAACTTGTAGATGTTTGGCCAATATATGTTATGTAGTATTTTGGAAAACTAGTGAAGTTTTTGTAATAGGAATTAACTGCAGTTCTAAAGCCTCCATTAACCCCTCCTGTGGTTTTAGTCTAGCATTCAAAGAAGGATCCAAGCCTTCTCACTTTTTGTTATCAGCTGGTAGGTTCCTGGTACAGAAGCCTCCTGAGTGATCTCGTTGGCATTTAGGTTAACCGTTTGGTATATAAGGGAACACAAGTTTCTGTAGAGAGGAAATTTGTGCATGTTTAGTTTGTTCCCAAATTATAATTTTCTCTTTATGAATTTGTTTTCAGGATCTAGAGCTCCTTGGCTTTCTTAGAATTACATATCTACAGTAGACCCTAAGGCTGCTATCAGTTTGATATCATCTATGTATGCATAAGCTCCTGCGTGTATATATCTTATTTTTGTTTTGCAAGGTTTTGAACCTGAAGTGGTGCATTTTCTACATATAATATATCTGTATACGTATGTGCTATATATATACATACTAAACCACTGAAGAAGACCTATGGTTGTTTGGTTATTTTTGGTATTGATTGCCATGATCACATACTTTGATTTGTACCATATGATTATCAGGTTTGGGGGTATTGTTCATTTTCACCCGGTTACTTATCCCAATTCGATTTATTTATAACATCTTGGGTTTGGTTGGCATACATTTCCTGTTTGGTCCGGATGGTTGTTTTCAAGACCACGCTTCCTGATGCCCCTAGTAGGTTTCCCTTTCATGTTAATGTCATCATCATAGTTAGAAATAAATGAGGTCCCTTTGCTGGAGGCTTTATACATTATTATAAAAGGGGGTGCGGGGAAAGGACATTTTGCCTAATCTGTCCGCATTCGTATTTCAGATGCTGAAGGCCCAGCAGTATCCTCAGACATACAAATCCTAAGCAAGCCTCTTCTCATTTAAATTTGTGCTGATCTGTTTTAAGTACTTCCTTGTTTCAAACTCATCCGTGACTTAATGACCAGGGTGCTGTCAACTCTCCTCTGTTTGCTTGTCAGCAAAATTACACCAGGAAATGGGAAGTCTGATATTCTTTACTTTCTTTTGCATAACTATCTAGCTATATTCCTCTGTCTATATTCCTCTAGGTGCCTTCTGCAGATGGTTCCTCTTTCCAGAACTTGGAACCATACTGTAACCATCCTTACTCTGATCCATAATATTTTTTTTCCTTTTTTTTTTTTTTACACAAAAGGTCTCCCTACAAGATCATCATGTCATGGACAAGCTGAATGGTGAACAAGCTGAATGGTGAACAAGCTGAAACGTAGTATCGTAGAATCACAGAGTTGGAAGGGGCCTATAAGGCCATAGAGTCCAAGCCCCTGCTCAATGCAGGAAAGCATACCTGACAGATAGTTGTCCAGCTGCCTCTTGAAGGCCTCTAGTGTGGGAGAGCCCATGACCTCCCTAGGTAATTGGTTCCATTGTTGTACTGCTCTAACAATCAGGAAGTTTTTCCTGATGTCCAGCCGGAATCTGGCTTCCTGTAACTTGAGCCCATTATTCCGTGTGCTGCACTCTGGGAGGATTGAGAAGAGATCCTGGCCCCCCTCTGTGTGACAACCTTTCAAGTATTTGAAGAGTGCTATCATGTCTCCCCTCAGTCCTCTCTTCTCCAGGCTAAACGTGCCCAGTTCTTTCAGTCTCTCCTCATAGGGCTTTGTTTCCAGACCCCTGATCATCCTTGTTGCCTTCCTCTGAACACACTCCAGCTTGTCTGCACCCTTCTTGAAGTGTGGTGCCCAGAACTGGATGCAATACTCAAGATGAGGTCTAACCAGTGCTGAATAGAGGGGAACCGGTACCTTGCGGGATTTGGAAGCTATACTTCTTTAATGCAGCTCAAAATCCAGACAAGACAAAAGGTGCTGTTGGTTGAGGGTTCTGATGATTTCAGATTAGGTATTCAGCCTATTCTGGGTGGGGTTCACAGTCTGGGAGTTCTCTAGAACTAGGTCTGTACCTCATGTAACAGCAGCGGCCAGGAGTGCTTTTTACCAACTTGGCGTTGTATGCCAACTGCGTCCTTTCCTGGAGAAATCAGGCCAGGCTTCAGTCATGCACGGACTTGTCATGTCCACTTTAGGGTCGTATATTGAGTTTTACATGTGTCTGTCCTTAAAGGCTATTTAAAAGCTTCATTTAGTCCATCTTAGACTGATCAGCTCTGCTAGTTTTCGGTTTGCTTCTAGTTACAATAGTTTGAGATGAGAATAACTCAGGAATTACATCCCCACCCCATCTCGATATAAACCAGCCAGGACCTACTACATTCTTCCCTGGTATCAATAAGCTGTTGCTAAGTTGTTACACATCAGGTTGGTGTTAAAAGCATATGAACAAGTTCTGTTTTTAAAAAGTTATTCATGTTTAGAGTTTGACTGATTAATGTATATTTAGGATTGAGATGGGTTTTCTTCTTATATCAGATATTATTATTATTATTATTATTATTATTATTATTATTATTATTTCATTTCTATACTGCCCAATAGCCAAAGATCAGCTAGTTAAGTGAACAGAGGAGTCCGTACCACTCCCACACTGAACCCTTCTACTGAGCAATTCATACTCCCCCCCACACACACACAGCCCAATCATTTGTGTGCTAAAATACCAAAGAATTTGGCAAGGAAACAGATGTTTGTCCAGATTGTGCGAAGTGGCTAGTTCAGAGAGCAAAGTTCCCAGAAGCAAATTTTACCCAGTCTGCTGATGAATCATGTGAGTCTCCTGAGTCACTTAGTAAATGGGCCAGCCAGCCCTTCACATGACTGCAATGGATCATCGCCCATAAAACTGAAACCCTTGCTTTAGTTTTAAAGAACAACAGAGAGGTGTGATAGTCTGGGAAAATGATAGGGAGGCAGCAGAGTTTCCAGCATTTCAGAGATATTTCTTAAGACCTTTATTATCATCACACCAAAGATCATGGCCCAAGTCCCCCCTCCCCATTCCCTATTGTACATTGTGGAAGGGTCTTCTGCTCTGACTAGGGTACATTGTATTAGCTACTCCATGAAATCCTGCCTGTGCTGATCTATAAGTGAAAGCAAAAAGAATTGTTAACAATACACCTTATATCTGGAATGCATAGGGGCTGGATCCAGAGACGGCCTTTTGTGAGCAGAAGGCCTCTTCCCATATAAATGGAAGGTCTTTTTCTGACTCACCACAAGTTCCTTGCAGGGAAAAGAGGAACAGAAATCCAGCTTGTTGTGCGTAGGACTCCCTCCATGGAAACAGGAACCCTGGTCAACCAGACTTCCTGTTGCCATGTAGGGAGTTCTACATACATCTGTACATTCATAGGCCCCCTTCAGACTGAAGCTGATTGTTTGTCACCTTGGGGGGAGGGTGCATGTCCAATACATGGAGCAGCATCTGAGGCAGCCTTTCACAGCCAGGCACCTTCCATATGGGTTGGACTACAACTCCCATGATCATCTATCCAGTATGGCTGGCTGGGGGGTGCTAGGAGTTGTAGTCCAACACACCTAGAGGGTGTCAGATTGGGGAGGCTGATCTAAGGGATGGGGTAAGTCATTGACTGTTCGGACAACACAATAACCAATGGTGGTTTAAATAATCAACAATTAGTTATTTAACCCACTGTGGGTTATCGTGTTGGGTGGCTGGAGTTTTTTAACCAACAGTTGGTTATGTGGCAGCTGCTCTAGTGCAGCCAACAGGATAAATTTTTGGCAGCAATGGCTGATGGGATACTAGCAGGAGGACTGAGGGGGAGAGAGAGCAGGGATGAGTGAGTCAATTCCCACTGTTGACTTTCCTGTTGTCTGAAGACAGCCATTGTGTTCCAGAGAATCCTTCTATACACAAGCATCAAATGACTGAAGAGGGCTGAACAGATAAACAGAGTAATAAAAAAAAAATTCTTCCAGACTTTTGAAGGTATTTACCAAGGACATACAGCAAAGACAACAACAACAACAGGATTGTCCCTGATAAAGAGAGACAGTTGGGTTTGCGTGGGATAAAGTGAAGCATCAGGGAACAGCTCATTTGAAGCCAATGTATTCTTCACCTGGAACAAGGTTTCAGAACTCAACATACAACAGTTCCCTTGGCAGGAAACACTTGAACATAGTTGCTTGACTCAATGTCAGCGTCAAAGATAGGCACAGTGGGGCCCACATGCCACCAGAAGCCCGCTCACAAGAATTCCTTGGAGTTGCTCCTCCTCACCTTTGCAGTCTGCTTGTTCACCTGCCTCTCTAACTGGCCCAGGCAATGGTGGTGGTGAGACAGAGGCCTTAACTAGACCTAAGGTTTATCCCGGGATCATCCTGGGGTTATCCCTGTTCATGTAAATGACACACAGAGGATCCCGGGAGCAGGCAGGGACGACCCTGGGACGATCCAGGGATAAACCTTAGGTCTAGCTAAGGCCAGAGAAGCAGGAGTTGCCATCACCTTCTGGCTCTCTGCCTGTTAAGCAAGCAAGTGGCAGCAGTGATGAGAAAGAAGAGGAGGAGCAACAGCAGATGGTGACAATGGCAGTGAAAAGGTAGACTCACTGAGGGAAGGGCCCCATTGAGGATGTCCTGCCCAGGGGCCCTCAAAAATATGGAGTCCGCACTGCTGATTGTAACCTCAATTCAGTTTCCATTTTGGAAATATCAGAGCCACATGGGCCAAACTCAGGAGAGAACTCTCCAAAGGTGTCATGTGGTGGGTTGAAGAGGCATGCTCTTTGACTTGAACAACGGCTCTGGTTTAGCCATAATATCTCCCCCTGAATCCAATGGCAGTGTCTGATTCCCTCAGCCACTGCCCTGCAATGATGCATGCATGCATGCAGCAGACTGGTGAGGAAGCCAAAGGGGAGCCTCCTTCCCAGTACTGGCAACAGAAGGTGTGCTTAGCCAGTGTTCCAGTGCTGTGACCTCCAGCAACCAGTGGAGGCATGAAGCCATGAAGCATGGTGGGCACTGCTGAAGCAATACCAGCAAGAGGAGTGGACTAGGTGGATAGACATTTTTACACAGTGCCTAGTTAATTTATGGAAGTTGCTACCGCTTGATGTGGCGATGGGCGGAAGAGTCTTCAAACAATTTCTGGAGGCAAAGTCTATCAGTGGCTACCAGTCATTGTGTCTATATACAATCTCCAGGTTTCAGAGGTCTGAATACCAGTCACTGGGGAGCAACAACAAGAGAGGACTATTGCCTTCGTGTTCTTCTTAAGAACATAGAGAACTATGTTCATGCCCTTCTTAATAACATAGGAAACAGACAGACTAGCTTAGTATTGGCAGCACTGCCTCTCCAGGGTTTCAGGAACAAAGTTTTTTCCAGCCCTACCTGGAGATGATAGGGATTTAATCTGGGACTTTCTGGGCAAGGCAGGTGTTCCATCACTGAGCCATGTCACCTCCGGCTCAGAGACATTTGGCTGGCCAGTGTCAAAAACAGGATGCTGAACTAGACGGACCAGTTTCCTGATCCAGCAGAGCTCTTCCTATGTGCCCTAAATCTGGAGTGGGAACCTCCCTGTGTTGCTGGACTCCTCTTCCCATCACCTCTGACCATTAATCCTGCTGGCTGGGTAGGATGGCCACTTAACACTTTGCCAAAAGAGAGGAATTGCATCGCCCAAAAAGAGGCCAAAAGAGGACACGAATTTGCATAAGACATGCATATGTACACTTAAAAGTATGGGTGTACATTTAGAAATAACAATTATAATTTAAATAGAAACACTACATGTGTCTCCATAGTGGAGAAGTCTAACTAGGTCTTCTGCCCAGTTGCTTGCTAGGCAGCTTCAAGGCCCCTGTTGCTCCTCCTTTGTTTTTAAGCTAGCTTGGACTGGCCAACATCTGGAAGGCCACAGGGTCCCAGCCCCTATCCTAACAGCTGCATTTTCAGGGAGAAACTGATGACAAGAAGGATCGATTTAAGCCATTTCTATGGGATTTTAACACCAAGGCAGAGTTATTTAGAACAGAAGCATATATTCTGAAAGGAAGGAGAGCAGATAACCATTTTCAATAGTGCATCTTTATATTATAAAAATCACACAATAACACTGCATCATTAGGAGGTACAGAGACAGCCAACACAGTCAGAAGGATCACTTCCAGGCCCCGAGTATAAAAAGGCGGTTGCGAAAAGGCCATCCTGCAACCTCTGAGTTCCTGTACTTGACCTATTTATGAGGACCAAAGTAACAGTAACGTAGTGAGCACATGTGACACCCACCCACCCCAAGATCTTTTTTTCCAAGCTGCCTCCATGAACCAGGCACTGTATTCAAATACATAGTATAATGCAGGGAAATAAATACATTTACAGTGTAATCCTATGCATGTCAACTCAGAAGTAAGCCCCTTATAGTTCAATGTAATTTACGCCCAGGTAAATGTGTGTGTAGGATTGAAGCCTTAAAGAACACCCCCCCTTTTTTTTGCAGTACAGTTTTGATGAAATGTGCCCACATGTCTAAGGTAGAGATGACATATTTCTAAACATCAAGTTAAAAGGAAAGGACACCTAGCTGGAAGATGCATATTTTAAGTGTCTGAAAAGGCCCTTTGCCACGTCATCACACGTGTGTGTGTGTGTGTGTGTGTGTGTGTGTGTGTGAGTGTGTGTGTGATTTCCTTACTGTCGCTTCTCTGCCCATGCATTTGTCCCTCATTACTGCCTCTTCTGAAAGAGGAAGCAAGCATGCAGGTGGCCCATTCAGTGGGCTGCTTTGATCGCGCTGCTTCTCCTGCACACAGCAGGGGAGAGCGGCAAGTTCCGTTTTAAAAAATAAGTTGGACTTACTGGGGTGTTTTTTTGTCGTGCGAAGAAGGCTAGCAGGGGCAGGAGGCAGACGACGTCATGAGAGGGACCCACATAAATCTGTGAGTGCCCGGTAACGAGCGTGCCATAAAACGCTTGTCTGATGGAGCTCTTACAGAGTTTAAATCCACTCTGCAGCAATACTCTGTCGAGTAAAGGAATAGCTCTTTTTTATTATTACGAATGCAGCACAATACAGCAAAGGATGGCACTTCGGAAATGACACTGGGCAATTTATTTTCTCTCTCTTCCCCCACCAATTATTGTTTTTTTGTCTGCTGGTGTCAGAAGTTCAAGATATAGCCAGCAACTTACTCGCTTAGAAAAGCTGGGTGACATGCCCAGCGGATCATGAAAGTGGGCACAGATGAAGTCTGTGTGTTGTCCCTCTGATCCCACAAGCACTAAAACCCAGGGTCATCCTGTGAAGGGGATTAGTGGGAGTTTCAGGGCAGATAAAATGAAGGACGTCTGCACACAGCACACCACCCATACGTGGTGAAGGCCACCGATTTGGATGGCTTTAAGAGGGGGTTGGATAAATTCCTGGAGGAGAAGGCTACCAATGGCTATTAGTCCAGGCGCCTATCTGCTACCTCCATTATCAGAGGCAGTCAGCCTATATACACTAGTTGCTGGGGAATGTGTGCTGTCGTGTTCATGTCCTGCTTGTGGGTTCCCATTGGGCAGTGGGTTGGACAGTGTGTAAAGGGCTCTAATGACCTGCCTTCTAATACCCATGGTGAAATGTGTAGAGGAATATGTGTCATTTAACTCAGTGGTAGCAACTCACAAGATGTCCCTTGTGTTGCATGGTAGACCTTTCGGGCAAAATCCAACATATGTCCTCATATGTTCAATGAGTAACCTCATTGAAATGAATGTGACTAACTTAAGTTCCATTTATTTCAATAGGTCTAGTCTAAGTAGGATTTACATTGGATTTTGCCCTTTTTCTCGGTTCCAGCTCCCTCATTAGAGTTCTGATAAGTTTGCTTTTCATGTTTGCAGAATGCAGACCCTCAGTCTCATTCTCTTGCCTCTCTCTCTCCTCTTTCTCTTCCTATATTTCTGTTTTCTTTCCTCCTCTAGGAACAAATGAAGCTGTCTTATGCCGAGTCCCCACTGGGTCCTCATCCATACCAGCCTTCCCCAACCTGGTGCCCTCCAGAAGTTTTGGACTACAGCTCTCAGAAGCTCCAAAGTTGTAATCCAAAACATCTGGAGTTACCTATCCTGCATTAAATTGTTCAGTGTGATACTTGTGAAGGATTATGGGAAGAGACCTAGGGGAAGACTTGAAATGGAGACATTTCTGATTCTTGATTTTGTTCTGATTTGTATCATGAACACACACTAGCTCCATAGCTGTTTTTTGCAGCGTCTCAGGGGATACAACACATGACGTCATGGCATGCTGCTTTACTCTGTCCCCAAAAGCCAAGCCTGTGAGACAAAGTGGGGTAATGCACAGCGCAAGGTCATCAGGTCACGTGTTGTGTTCAACGAGATGCGGTAAGAATAGGGATGAAACCAGGAGTGGCAGTGGGCTCTCGGTGTCTCTTTTCATGTTTGTTAGACTCTGAGGTTTTATGCATAAGTATAGAACTTGAGTAATATCCAGAATCAGTTTCCACCTCAGGTGGAAAATGTTGGAGTCTCATCAAAAACATTGTGAATTATTTAGTAACAATCTTGTGTGTGCGAGCGCATCCAAGTACACGTGTGCATGCATGTGCGGTCCTCAGGCACTCTGCTGACAGCAGACGTTGCCTTCAGGATCAGAAAAGTTGTGCACCCCGGTGGAGTTTATTATTATCTTGTTTACAACCACTGTGAGGGTCATTTGGACTTTCTGCCCCAGACATCAAAATGTCTCAAACCATCTCTGATAATACTGTGGATTTGGTGCTGCAACAAGATGTTGACATGATGCCCTTAACCTCAGGCCTACCTCCTTTGTATCAGAACAAACAGCACGGAGGCTCCATCATGTGCTCAGGATTTGAGTTTCTAAATGATTCAAGGTTCCCCCTTCCCCCAAGAGTGAACTATGCTTGGAATATTCTGTTTACACCTGCAAATGGATTCTGTTGAGAGAATGCTCCCGGCAGAAGATCACCAATGCCGTCCCCATCGCCATTCAGATCAGAAGTGCTTCTGCCAGCGCTGGAGATCTGAACGCTTTGAAGGAAGAAACATCACAACCCTTTGAGATGAGCCTGCTACAACAGAGCAATGTTGTTCTTATAAAACATCTGGCTCCTTGATAATGGGGACCGGTGTCTCTTCACCTCCCGTTGGCTTATAAATAAATTGGAACGTTGGCTTGGTTTCCTTGTTCAGGAGGTGGGACTTGATGCGGTGAGGGAGGGCATCTTCATCGAGCTGCATGGTCTTGTCATCGACGTGAACAAACAGCCCATAGTTCTGAGGCTCTGAGACTTCAAATTTCTCAGCGCACTGTTGATTCAGCTGATGGGTTGTCGAGTCAGTCCGGTAGGCAAGTGTCCTTGTTTTGGCATCGGCTTCCATAAATGAGATGGCGATGAAATCCTGGAAAGAAGGAGCATGAGTTATAATCATAGAATCGTAGAAAAGTAGAGTTGGAAGGGGCCTATAAGGCCATCGAGTCCAACCCCCTGCTCAATGCAGGAATCCACCCTAAAGCATACCTGACAGATGGTTTTCCAGCTGCCTCTTGAATGCCTCTAGTGTGGGAGAGCCCACGACCTCCCTAGGTAACTGGTTCCACTGTTGTACTGCTAATGTTAATAGACATTAGAAATATACAACAAGGCACTCTCAATGCACAGTAGAGGTGACAATGTTGCTGCAGGGACTGGAAACCACATCTTATGGAGGAAAAAGCTTGGAGGGTACATTGAGACTGGAGAAGAGGTGATTAAGAGGCGATATGATAGCTGCCTTCAAATATTATGGACCAAATTTGTTTTCCATTGCTCCAGAGAGTAGGACCTCAACCAACGAGTTCAAATTACAAAAACGGGGGATTTTGACTAAACACCAGGTAGAACTTCCTGACAGTACAAGCTATTACGAGTGGAACAGACTGCCTTGGACTGTGGTGGGCTCTCCTTCATTAGAGGTTTCTAAGCAGTGGCTAGATGGCCACCAGGGATGTTGTAGCAGCAAATGTCCTGTGTAAGCTGTGGGTTGGACTAGATGACCTTTGGGTCCTTTCCAACTCTATGATTCTCTGAGTACTCTGAGTACTCCAACTAGAGCTTTTCTACATGATGATATTAAACTGCTGTATCTACTTTCAGTTTCATCATATAACTAAGCAAAGAGCGTTTTCTCTCTTGCTTTTCTGCTACATAACCTCTAGGTGGCACTGTGGTATAGCAGAATAGCACAAATGCACAAGTGGAAATAGCATTTCCTTTCACTTTCTTTAAATAACACCGCATTTTCCCTGCTCAAAAAAAAGTCATTGAAAGTGCTGTTTAAAAATGCAAGCAAAACTGGAGGGTCATGACGTTATCTAAAGAACCTGCAAACAACCATGAGTGGAGAATGACAAGTGCGCTATAAATGCCTTGTGAAGAAAACCTCCTGGTCTAGATATTTTTGGAACCCATTCTGCATATAATAATAATTCATCACCATCATCATTACCTCACATCCCCCTTCCTTTCCTCTCTTTCTGTTGTGTCGCTCCCTTTAGATTGTAAGTTCCTTGAGCCCAGGACCTGTCTTTGGTTTAAGTTATTACTACAGTGATGGTGCTATATAAGTAATACACACTAATAGACTAACAAAAGTGCTTCACCTAAGGCCATTTGTCTCCCTCTGGTGAAAGGACTTGAAAGAGAAAGAGCTTGTTTTACAGGAGAAAAAGTTATCTTTGCTGCCACCATGTGGTTGAAGGTCAGGAAACCTTAAAATGCTTTTAAGCTTAAGGGCATAATCCTATGCATGTTTGGGCAGCAATAAAGCCCTAGAACTCCCAGTATGCCCCAGCAAACGATTGTGGCTGGGACATGCTGGGGGTTGTAGGACGTTTTGCTGTCTAAACATGCATAGGATTGCACTCGCTTTCTTACTTATGCATATACCATCTGTAGTGAACTACAGAGTGTGCATGGATGGGAGGGGAGAATTGCTTGGACAATGGAATGGTAAAGTATGAGGGGCAACGAAGGCTACTAGAAGGCAGAAAGTTGGGACAGGATCAGTTAAGGGTGGGTCTAGGATCAGGGTAGAGCATAAATGGACTTCTTAGATAAGGAAAAGTTTTAGGAAGCTGACTTATACTGAGTCAGGCCCTTGGTCCAACTAGCCCAGTACTGTCGACTCTGGCTGGCAACAGTGGCTCTCCAGGGCTTCAGGCATGAATTTGTCCACCCCTACCTAGAGAAGCCTGGGATTGAACCTGGGACCTTCTGCATGCCAAACACGTGCTCTACACCACAGAGCCACCGTCCTTTCCTTTTTTTCTAGGACAGCGGATGGGCAACATGCAGGCTGTAGGCATCTCTCCACCAGTCTCGGTGCAGGCCGTGATAGCGAATAGTGGCAGTAAATCAGCGGTCTCAGGGAAAAGGCGTTAAATTCTCACTCCCTCAGCGATGCTGGATCAGTGGGCAGGGAGGGGAAATTTAAGCCTCTCTGTCCCAGCATGCTGGGATGTACGGGGTAAAAAGAAGTCTATGTGTGCACGTGTGTGCTTGTGCAGCTCCCTGCATCTGCCACCACATGATACGGGGCCAAAAAGGTTGCCCACTCCTGGTGTAGGAGATGAGATCTTGTAACTTCTATCCCATGCTGCTGTTGTTTACCTTTTATACCAGATGTTCTAACTACGCCTATATATTTTAAATGTGTGTATGTTTTAATAACTCTTTTAGCCTGTTCGTATAATGAACAAATGACTGTGATTTTATGGTTTTAATTTAATGATTGCGGTTATTCTTTCTATTGGATCTGTGACTGCATAATAAAAAATGTAATGTAATGAGATGAGATCTTCCTGTTTTGCATGTTTCTGCGCAAAAGTAAAAGTAAAAACACCATCACCGTCATCATCAAAACTGACAACAACAGAAATTCACAACAGAAATTCATATTATAACTCATACTGAACTCCTCAACAAGCTTAGCTGGATATTTATCGGTTTTCCATTCTCCCATGAATTCAATCTATTAAATCGTTAATCCTGAGCTGTCTCCCATGGAATTCAGAGTTCAAGAGTTTGAACACAAATTATTCATAGCGGAACCATGATATTTTCTTCAGTCTCAGGCTCTTAGGGCAGCTCACAAAATAATAAAATAGAATGAACAAATGAAAATAAGACAGGATACCCCCCTACCCCCCCTTGCCTCACAACAACAACACATAATTAATGTTAGCCTTCGCTTATTAAATATGTAAGTGATCTCACAGTTCCTTCCATATCTCTAAATGAGCAATTTAACATGCTCGTGATTGACCACTCAAGGGGTTTTCAGGTCCATTACATGACATTGTCAATGACCAGGACATCTCCTGTGGTATGCCCTGGAAATCCCGCTATGAAAAGAACCACTTTTAATGTGGTAATATCCTGGAAAAAATGCATCTTCTGTCACTAGGTGGCACTGTTTCAATTGAAGTGAATGGAGGGAAGTATTCAATTCAAACCCCTTCTCGCCCCACTCCTCCCATGTAATACAAACCGTAACACTCGTACCAAAGAACCAGGAAGCACAAAGTCCAGGGTAAGCAATGTGATTTCCCTTAACACAGAGACACTTAAAAAGGCCCTTGCCCTGAGGATTTGGCAACATGCAGATCAATTTAAGTGAAAAGACAGAGAATGCTAAAAACCTAAGGGTGCAATCCTATGCATATTTATTTCTTGTATTTTGGGCCTCAACCCTTTTGCCTTCGGCCATGCGCACCACTGGAATGCCGCTCTCAAATGTTAACTCCGAATCTGAAATTGGCCCTTAGACTGAAAGAGATTCAACACCCTCAATTAAGCTCATCTTTGGAAACTTTCCCCGAGACGCCCCTCCTCCTTCATTCAAGGCAAGGCAGATGGCAACCAGAGAAAGACCCTTCTCAACAGTGAAGCCCAGTTGGGGGTTCACCTGGAATCAAGATCGTCCTTTTCTCATTTTTTAAAAAACATGAAATTGTTCATTATATATTATCTATGCACCCCTGCTTGGTTTTTTGGTTTTTTGCAAACTGCTTTTGAAACAGGCAAAAAATATAAACTAAATCTTTTAGGGTGAAAAAGAATTCTTTTAAATGAAATAAGCAAAAATAAATCAATAAAATGAAAGAGCGTTCTGCGTTTGTCTTCTAACCTGAACTGACGATCGCGACGCCCGGGCTTTGTTAAGCGTTCTCCGCCTCTCCCAGCGGTGGATGGAATCCTGAACCTCGGTGCTTAGCTGCCGGGTGACGGAGATCTTGTCGTAGCTCTTGATCAGCTCTACTGCCCCGTAGGTAGTGATTAAATAATAACAACCTATGAAAAATTAAGACGCGTAAGCCAATTGCGCTCCAGCGGAATAGCGTTTATTCCGATGAAGCTTGAGCAGCGAAAACAGGAAATATATTGCAAAATCCTGTCAATATCAACTTACAACGCTGGAAAGAAGAAAATATAATAAGAACAAGCCTTATTTTCATTATATCTGTGAATTTATGTTATGTACTGATGCTATTGCCAAATGTGTCAAATATACTAAAGTGTGTTAGTGTGATTTTGTTGGGCTATGTTATAGATTTGTATATTCTTTAAGTAAATGATATAGGAATTATTGTGTTATTGTATTATAGTACCCAACACCACTATTGTTAAACAACTATGGGATACATCAGCCTTTTTATAACTTTTGTATAATTGTAAATAAATGGGTTTCTTGTTGATCATCTCTCTTCACTAGTGTGTTCGGTTGTTCCGTGCTTTCAGGCACCTTAAATATTGTACGTTGCACAGGTGCCACCTGCTGGCCAGTTCCATTATCTACACTCCTTAGATTTTTCACTTCTTCAAAACAGGGCCAGTGAGGAGTTACATCAGCCCTCCCCAACCTAAGCAGGATCTACAGTACTGCTTTAAAACAGTTTTTAACAGTAGTGACAACTGTTGGTGCCCAGGACACACTTCACATACACTTTTCAAACCATTTTCATAGCGTCATATCCTGCTTGGTGTAGATCTGGTCTTAGTGCCCTCTAGGCAGTGGAGGCTGGTGGCTCCGATATTAGTGGGGTGGTGAATCTGTTCTGGGTTTAAGTGAATACCAGTCAGAACTCTAAAGGAGCTTTCCCATAGCTCCTTTAGAGTTCTGACTGAAACCCGGAGCGGATTCACCACCCCACTGACATTGCAGTCACCAGCCTTCACAGCCTCCAGATGTCTTGGACTACAAATCAACTCCCAGCATTCCTGACCAGTGGCTATGCTGCCTGGAGCTGAAGGGTGGGGAAATCTGATGTAACTGTCACTGGGCCTCTCTACATTAAGAGGAAATTGCATTGTTTTACTGGGGCTTTGTGCTTCCTGCTTCTTTTGTGTAATTGTAATGGGCTGCATTACACATGGTTTGAACAGCTGCCCACATGGTCTGTAATTGAAAATTTCTCCTCCTCTCAGTGCTCATATATTTGAATGGGACAGCATCCTCTAGTGGGTGCTTTGTAGCACAATTTTGGCTGCACACTTTAGGAAATCCCACAATGTTTCAAAAGAATCAGAATATCAAGGTTGTTGTTTTTAGAATGGGATAACCTAGGGAAGGCACATGAGACAGGCAGGAGGTTGATGACATCATCTAAAGGATTTGTAAACTTCCACGAACACCGGTGTAGAGAAGCTCACAGACTCTCAGCCTATTCTATCAGGGTTGTTGTGAGAATAAATGGAGAGGAGGAGGATTATGTGTACTCCATTGCACTTTTTGGAGGAAAGGTGGATATAAATGGAACAACAACAACAACAACAAAATAATAATAATAATAATAATAATACATTTTTGTGATCATTTCCAGAGGGTACTACAATTTCCAGAGTAAAGATGGGGACAGTGCTGGCATCTTGGTTTGTTGCAGTCTCTGTGTTTGGGTAGTATCCAATGTGAGTCCTACATAAAACAGTCCCATTGAAATGAATGGGTGGAGTCTACATAGGACTAACACTGTATACTACTGTTTGTATCCTTGTTATGTGGCCTTTGATTGCTAGTGAGTAGCTCTTTTAGGTTGGGCAGCTGTGTATAGGCATGTATAGACCTACCACCCAAGGCCTGTAAAAGGGATGTGCCCTGATCCAGAACGGGCTGTAGGTCCTTGATGTTACGTATGAATGGAATTAGCTGGGAACTGTTTTTTTGTATATTGCATATTTGCCACCTTTAGGCTACTTCCATTATCTCTGATATTTAGATTTTTTAACTTCTTGAATTCAATTTTTGGTAATATTTTTAGTTAGGTTTGTATTAAGGCTGTCATCTGATTAAAGGAATCTAAGTCAATTCATTGAGAATGGTTTGATTGGTTTAATTAAAACAATTAATTAATTGATTGATGAATGACTCAGCTACCTAGGGAGGTTGTGGGCTCTCCCACACTAGAGGCATTCAAGAGGCAGCTGGACAACCATCTGTCAGGGATGCTTTAGGGTGGATTCCTGCATTGAGCAGGGGGTTGGACTCGATGGCCTTGTAGGCCCCTTCCAACTCTGCTATTCTATGATTCTATGACTCAATTCTGCAGCTGCCTATGAGAAAACAATATTTCTGATGGAAAGTACTATTTCATTATGGTTAATTATAATATGCAGTCATTAGTGTCAGCTATCGGGAGGTGTACAAATGTAATAATAAATAAGTAAATAAAGTTTCAGCAGTCTTCTTAGAAGAGGCATTCCCTCCTTGGTAAGAGCAGATTGAACTTTGAACAGATGTTCTCAGCCTTGGGCTCCCAGATGTCGTTGGACTACACCTTCCATCATGCCTAGCATGCATGGCCAATGGTCAGAGATAATGGCATTAGTAGTCTAACATTTGGAAAGGCTCTTCTAAGGTGACCCCTTGCCAGCCATGATTTTTGAAACTACTTGTCAGGAAAAAAAACAATTCACCATTAAAAAAGAAAATCTACTGCCTGATTAATCAGAAATAGGATCCGTCTTTTGCAAGAGGAAGAGACTGCGATGAAGGGTTTCACCCAGGGAAGGTCCCTCTGCCCTAATTTGGGGGATCTCTCCCCACCACACACACACACACACACACACACAGTACAGCTCACCAGTTCACACAATCATGAGACTTGTCCAAACCAAGGTGGTACGGCTTGTTAGACCATGGTCTGCTGCTGGGTTATTTGAGGGTTATTTCCCCCTCAACAAGCCATGCCATATGGGTTTGGACGACATGACAAGCCACGCCTAGGTGGGTGTAGGCAATTTTATTTATTTATTACATTTCTTTACGGATCCATGGCCAAATCTCTCTGGGCGGTTTACAAATGGCGCCCAGCAAACCCTGTGCCTTAAACAAGCCACTGTGGCTTGTTTAATCCCCAGTAATCATGCAAACCAGATTATGGGCAGCATTTTCAGGGGGCTGGAGGGACTGCCATCAGAAGGAGGGGGTGCAGAACTCCACTTCCATCAGCACGGTTAATCCAGTGTAAATCTGGATCCAATCCTTCATAGAGCCCCTGTCTCCATGTTTTTCCCCCTAACGTATGTGTGTGTGTGTGTGTGTGTGTGTGTGTGTGTGTGTGTTGTTCCAGAGAGAGCCCTCTCTTTTCAAATGCATGTTGCTCTGCTCCCTTGGAGCCATCACTAGGTATTTATTACCTAGGCAGCAACATTATCAAAGGGGCTATTTGCTTGCATAAGGCCCCTGGGAGATTCCTGCAGCACATGATCAGGTGCCAAGTCATTTAAAGAAACAGCATGTTTTATGAGTGTAATCATTAAAGCACTGTTGGAATCCTTCATCTTCAAAGGAAAAGCACCTCAGGCCTTGAAGGACTTTAGGTGGGGCCAAACCAACAAAACAGAGTTTGGCATTGCGACAGTAAAATCAAACAAACCCCAATAAGCATGTATACCTTCTTCAGCACTGCTGTGATATTCCTGCTATAATGTGGTATGAAGGTGCTTGATGCCGTTCTACCTTTACAACTAATCAGGCCTGGGATCTAGCTAGATCTCGATGGGATATTGCAATGAATGGAAACCCACTGTAGATTACTGAGAATCCACAGAATCATCAATTGTTGGAATTAGAAGAGACCACAGAGGTCATCTAGTCCAACCCACCTCCTTAGCAAAAGCAGGTTATTTATTAATAATTCATTTTAATGTTAGAGTTGATTAAATGCTATTACTATTTATTAAAAACATAAGATCAGACCAAAGGTAGGGTGACCATATGAAAAGGAGGACAACGCTCCTGTATCTTTAACACTTGTGTTGAAAAGGGAATTTCAGCAGGCGCCATTTGAATGCATGCAGCACCTCATGAAATTCCCTCTTCATCACAACAGTTAAAGCTGCAGGAGCTCTTTTGCATCTAGTCAAGAGAGCATGGATCCTGCAGCTCTAACTGTTGTGTTGAAGCGGGAATTTCACCAGGGGCTGCATGCATGCAAAGGACACCTGCTGAAATTCCCTTTACTATACAATTGTTAAAGATACAGGAGCCCTA
This sequence comes from Elgaria multicarinata webbii, assembly GCF_023053635.1. Lineage (NCBI taxonomy): Eukaryota > Metazoa > Chordata > Lepidosauria > Squamata > Anguidae > Elgaria > Elgaria multicarinata. The sequence continues at coordinate 157,647,710 of NC_086172.1, read as the reverse complement.
TCCTTCTTTCCATATGATCACCCTAACTAAAGGTCTATCTAGTCAAGCATTTTGTCCCACTAGCTGCCCCCCAGTGGCAGTCCACAAGTACAGCAGGAATGCAAAAACATCTTCCTGCTTGTACTACCCAGCAACTTGTATACGGAGGCATAATGCCTCTCATGCTGGAGGTAACAGATAGCCAGAGCCGTCGTAACGCATGGGCACACTGGGCAGTTGCTCGGGGGCCCCACGAGCATAGGGGCCCCATGTTAATCTATGCACAGACCACACAAATCACAAAGACCTTGATTATGATGACCTTTTAAATGAATGTGAGCATCTCAAGCAATACATCGTTCTTGATGAAAATTGCGATACTCTCCCTGCATTGTACAGAAAAATAATTTCGGACAACTTGACATCTGTGTTTCCCAATGTTGAAATTGCACGTGCATGATGGTGACCAACTGTGCAGGAGAATGTTCATTTTCAAGACTGAAACTTTTTTTAAAAATCAGCTTCGCAGCACAATGGGGCAGCAGCGTTTGAACTGGCTTTCACTCATGTGTATGGAAAATGACATCCCTGAAGACCACTGACTTCAGGCCAATTATAAAGGAATTCTCTGCAAAGAAATTTCGCAAATGTTTGTGTCGAACACTTGATCAATAATAAAAATTCATAGTAATTTCATACTGTGTGCCTGTGCCATCTCCGTCAGTATGATTTACCAACGAAGTACCATTTTTATGTTGAAATTTTTGTTTTTCAAGTTCAGGCTCATGTTATTTTGTCCAAACGTTTGTATTGATTAATCTTTGCTGTACACAGCATGTTTTTTTTAATGTCAAAACACTGATTTTGTTGGAGGTACCAATAAATATAAGTTTATTTTATCGATAATTTACATTTTTATTCCTTGAGTGGTTGTCTAGGCAGGGCCCAGTGCACTATTATTATTATTATTATTATTATTATTATTATTATTTATTTATTTATTTATTTATATAGCACCATCAATGTACATGGTGCTGTACAGAGTAAACAAATAGCAAGACCCTGCCGCATAGGCTTACAATCTAATAAAATCATAGTAAAACAATAAGGAGGGGAAGAGAATGCAAACAGGTACAGGGTAGGGTAAGCAGGCACAGGGTAGGGAAAAACTAACAGTAGAAAGTAACAGTAGAAGTCTGCACAACATCAAGTTTTAAAAGCTTTAGGAAAAAGAAAAGTTTTTAGTTGAGCTTTAAAAGCTGTGGTTGAACTTGTAGTTCTCAAATGTTCTGGAAGAGCGTTCCAGGCGTAAGGCGTAAGAGCGTTCCAGGCGTTCCTGCTTTGCCCAGGGCCCATAATGCTGTTAAGATGGCCCTGCAGATAGCCATCATGACTTTGGGTGCAATCCAATGGGGATGGCCATAAACCTCCAAACTTGGAGCCTTACAGCCATCCAGTGCAGAGTGGGAGGAGCACCGGAGGGAATGGAGTGTAATCCATTGGGTAGAACATGCACTTTGCATCTAGCTGGTCCCATATCCGATCCCTCTCCGGTTGAGGGATGAGATGGTAGGTGATGAGAAAGCCTGGGCCCCTGGAGATAATACCGGTACAAGACAGCTTCATACGATCTATTCCCAAACAAAGGCCCACAGGCTACAATGACAATGCAGAGCCTAAGGGCACAATCTTAGGGATGTTTAAACAGCATAGCTGGCTGGGGAATGCTGGGAATTGTAGGACTTTTTACTTTCTAAGCATGCATAGTATTGCACCGGTAGTCTCCTAAAATCCCCATCTACAGATACAAATACTTCCCATTTTCGCAGTCTTCCAGATCATGTATATTTTCCCTTTGAAGGGTGGGGGGAAGCACCTGCTTTTTAAAGCTGGTAGTTCTGCCACCTTCCGCTAGGTGGTGCACAAACCCCAAATTTCTGATTTAGCCTTGGATCTCTAGCAGCTCCAAATCCCTTTTAGTCTCCGTGGCTCCAGTAGGGAGTGATGAATACTCACTATGTTTGGAAGGTGAACAGCAGCTTCCACTTTGTGAAAGCTCTGTGGGGCCTTGGGGAGGGGGAGGGATGGAGGCTGGGGAAGTCTGAGAAGTCCTCATAAACTGGGCTCCCCTGTACCTTCCCCTTCCCGCCCATGGGAACGCCCCCTTTCCCATTGGGAAAGTTGCCTCCAGTTGGGGTCCTGGTGTTGGCAAATGCAAGCACCCAAACACTGAATGAATCTGTTCAGATGAGATGCTAGGCCATGGTGGTTAAGCATTTTGAGCTAAACATTATGGCTTAGCGTGTCGTGTGAACCATTCCTAACCACGGTGGCTACATAACCATGATTTAAACACGCTCACTAACCATTTGCTACAAAAGGGTTAGCGGCCTAACCATGGCTTAGCTTGTCGTCTGAACAGGGTCAATAATTTGCAGCGTGAACGGACACAACTGGAACGCATTGTGACTGAGATGATATGGAAGTTGCATACGGCATTATGTCTGTGATTCACCCATCAAAGTCACTGTTTAAAGGGGCCGTCATTAAGTGACAAAGGTACATGTGTGGACAGGTCCTATTTTGCCTTATGTGTGTCATGCCTTTCCACTCTTTGTACAGGAGACAAATAGATGGGGGAACTGAGAGAAAGGGTTTACCTCAGGTCTCCCAGTGAGTTAATGGCAGAGGTGAGATTTGAACTGGAGACTGCCTGAACTCTAGCTCAGTCTCTTGGCTACCACAGTAACAAGTGGACCTTGTTCAGTAGTAGGGGTGTGCACAGACCCCGCGCTCTGCTTCACTTACAGATCCGCCATTTTCGGAGCGGGCCCACTCCGCCTGTGCCCACTCCGCTCTGCTCGGAGCTCTGGATCCGGATCGGAGCTCCAGACCGAGGACGGAGGCAGGTAAGGGAGAGGAGGGCGGGGGGGTTACTGGGCCCTGCCGCCATCGCCGCCCATGCGGCGACGGCGGCAGAGCCCGGTAAGGGACCAACGGGGAGGGTGGGCCTTACCTGCCTCCGTCCGTTGCCATCTTCAATTGAGCCCGTGGTTCCAGCAGGAAGTCTGGGCCGCAAGTGCGGCCCAGACTTCCTGCTGGAACCACGGGCTCAATTGAAGACGGTGATGGACCCGCGGACGGAGGCAGGTAAGGGAGAGGAGGGGGGGTTTACCGGGCCCTGCCGCTGTCGCCGCATGGGCGACAGCAGCAGGGCCCGGTAAATCCCACTTACCTTTCCAGCAGAGCTCCGGATCGAGGCGAAGGATCCGCCTTCACCTCGATCCTCTTCGCCATGCTCCGCCGGCCCCCCAATCCTCTTCGCCTCCGCCTTAAGGGCAGGTGAAGCCCCCCGCTCTGCTTTTGCTTCTCTGGTCCGATTAGAAGCGGAGCACATCCCTATTCAGTAGCCCAAAACCAACGCTTCATCATTAAATTGTTCAACAGGCAAAACCCATTCTCTTATCGGCCACCCTGGGGCCATCTGATGTCCTGTGAAGGTGATATCCCCAGTGGCTACTTGTGGCCAGTCCCAGTGGCCATGCTTTCTTGGGCCAGTATATAGGTGCAGTCTTGTCAGAGAATATGCCAATTAGGATTAGGTTCCAGCAATCCTCGGGAGCAAAGCAAAAAATAAAAATAAAATAGTGGGCAAGAAAATTGGCAACGGGCTCCTAACTGAGGAGCAGAGACTTTTCTGTGGTGGCATACTGACTTTGGATGCCTTCCCAAAGGAGATACAAATGGCACCAACTTTGTTTTCTTTTCAGCACCAAACTAAAATGTTGAACATTTAACATTTTAATATTTTAGAATTTAACATTTATATTTATTTATTTATTTATTTATTTATTTAAACTGCGTTGATGGTTGTGTTTGAGTTTGGCTTGCTGGTTGAAGAATTGTTTTCATTTCTCTTTTAATGTGACATTGCATGGTTTGTACATTGGATTTCTTTGTTTTAAAGTTGCATGTCTCTAGTGCAGCCTTCCTCAACCTGGGGCGCTCCAGATGTGTTGGACTGCACCTCCCAGAATGCCCCAGCCAGACGAGCTGGCTGGGGCATTCTGGGAGTTGTAGTCCAACACATCTGGAGCGCCCCAGGTTGAGGAAGGCTGCTCTAGTGGATGAAGGATGGTTTATAAATTGGAAGGATGGAAGGAAGGCTACACACACACACACACACACACACACACACACACACACACACACACACACAGAGTTTTGTAAGGGAAGCTGCCCACACCCATTCCTGCCAGCAGTATACAACAATAGCATCCCTCCCTCCCTCTCTCTCTCTTTCTCTCTTTCTCTCTCTCTGCAATAGCAAGACCCTGGAGCTCTTCCATACCTTCCCCCAGCTGCAGAGCTGGGTCCATGAGCTCCATCATATACTCCACATTCAGAAGCATCTCTGTCAGGTCGCTGCGAGCCAGAACATACATGAGAACCGGAAGGAAGTCATCTGCTCCATAAGGCTTCCCTGGAACAAAGAGAAAGTTGACTTAAACATCTGAAAAGCTGCACGCGGCAGGCGAAGGAGGGTAGCCATGGAGGCACTTCTTTCCTCCTGTGCAACCTGAAGGCCGGGCCCAGGTGTGAACCAGCCTTTTTCAGAGCTGTAGGAGAGCAGCTGGCTTCCAGAGCTGCCAAAATACAGATTAGAAACAGGGCTCACAGTGATGTAAATGTGAAAATTGATTTGGCAGCAATGCAGGTTTCAAGACTCCCCCACTGGCTTCGTCGCTGGGAAAAACCAAACAGCCCACCTTTTTGAAAATTATCTTATGAAACTAATGTAAGAAGATCAGGATGTAAAATGAAGCCGCTGAATCAAAGGCCCACCTAGTCCTGCATCCTGTTTGCCACAGGATGCAACCAATTGTGTCTCAGAAGCAGGCCAGAAGGGCACGACGGCAGCAGCCCTCTTCTGCTTCCAGTTGTTCCCTAGCAATTGGTAGACTGCCTCCAATCTTGGAGATATCATATAGTTATCAAGTCTAATAGCCTTACCCTCCATGAATTGGCCTAATCCCCTTTTAAATCCATCCGAGATGTTGGCCATCACTACATCTCATGGTAGCAAATTCCATAGTTTAAATATGCATTGTGTGCAGAAGTACTTTCTTTTGTCTATCCTGAATCTTCATTGGATGACCTCAGGTTCTGGTATTATGAGAGAGAGACCAAGGCCTTAGCTAGACATAAGGATTATCCCAGGCAAATGGAGGGGTCATCCCTGCCTGCTCCCGGGATCCCCTGTGTGTCATTTGGATGCACAGGGATGATCCCGGGATATAGGCCAGGTCTAGCCATGGCCCAAATAATCTAAATTAGGGGTGTTGATCTAGGGTGACCATATGGAAAGGAGGACAGGGCTCCTGCAGCTTTACCTGTTGTGATGAAGAGGGAATTTCGCCTGGTGTGGCATGCATACAAATGACACCTGCTGAAATTCCCTTTTCTATACAACAGTTAAAGATACAGGAGGCCTGTCCTCCTTTCCATATGGTCACCCTAGATGATCTTTCTGCCTGAGCGCTGATTTTTATTTTGGAGAAGCTTTCACAGGGACTCACATTCCAGTGGTGGGTGAGGCCAAAATCAAAAGAGTGAGGCCACAAATACCCAAAATTCCAGCATAATTTAGTTTAGTTACCTCCAATCACTAATCATTAGGAGAGGCATTTCACCTTTTAGAATGGGGGAAAACTTCAAAAATCCAGGAAAATACCAAACAATTGGTGAAAAGGGAATGGGTCAGGGAAAGGAGGTGTGGCCATCTCTGGAAACCTAAAGGGTTAGGGTTACACACACACACACCCAGGTCTGAAGTTCTGCACCCCTGATCTAAACAGACTAAATAATGAAGCTCCTCTAAAATGATATCAACAGGCCAAAGGCCAGCACAGACTTAAGTGTGCTGAAGCCCAATGAAATCAATGGCCTTAACCATGCTTAGCTGTACATTGGCTTGCGGCTGTTGGCTTGCTAGAAGTATCTCCTATGAAAAACATTCCCCTTATATGTCAGGCAAAGTCAACAGAGATTTCCTTTGAGGTTGAGAATTCTACTCAGCTGGAGCCTTAAATAAACACTCTGCAGTTCCTCCATCAAAAATGTAAACTTTAAATAAACTGGAGAATGTATAAAGAAAAGAAAAGCCATTTCAGCTAAAACAAAGTGGCAGAACTTGTGCGTGTTAAGGCTCCTTTTGTAAACGGCAGCCAATGTTGTTATTAGCATAGCTCTGAACATCATGGGAGCCAATGGTTTCCTCGTTTGCACACACACACACACACACACACACACACACACACACATATACACACACACACACACACACACACACACACACACACATATATATAGCCAGATTGCCAAACAGAAAAAGGCTTCATTGTGCATTGAGTGTTTGGAGAAATATTCCTTTTGTACAGGGTTACCACTTTCTTTGGTACAGAAGAAGTCTCAAGTGAGTGTTGGCAGAAGAACCAAAGTAAAGCTCTAAGATAGTCTTCCCCAACCTGGTACCCTGTAAATGTACTACAGTTCCCAGAATTCCTGACTAGTAGCCATGCTGGCTTGGGTTGATGGGAGTTGAAGTTCGAAACATCTGGCAGACAGCAGATTGGGGACTGTTGGTCTAAGAAGTAGGCACCAATGCAGGTACAGGATCTGCAGTTGCTATGTCCAATGTATTTCCTAGGATCTACCAGCTGGGTGTCAGTCCCACCAGCCACATTATGTACTGATCAACGATGCATTCCAAAATGCCATAGATACCATCTGATACCATCTGATCAACCAGGATGATCAGGGGTCTGGAAACAAAGCCCTATGAAGAGAGACTGAAAGAACTGGGCATGTTTAGCCTGGAGAAGAGAAGATTGAGGGGAGACATGATAGCACTCTTCAAATACTTAAAAGGTTGTCACACAGAGGAGGGCCAGGATCTCGTCTCGATCCTCCCAGAGTGCAGGACACGGAATAACGGGCTCAAGTTAAAGGAAGCCAGATTCCAGCTGGACATCAGAAAAAACGTCCTGACTGTTAGAGCAGTACGACAATGGAATCAGTTGCCTGGTGAGGTTGTGGGCTCTCCCACACTAGAGGCCTTCAAGAGGCAGCTGGACAAGCATCTGTCAGGGATGCTTTAGGGTGGATTCCTGCATTGAGCAGGGGGTTGGACTTGATGGCCTTGTTAGACCCCTTCCAACTCTGCTATTCTATGATTCTATGATATGCTCAGTTACATTAGGATCATCATGTGTGGAAGCAGGGGACATGGGAGACAAAGGAGGATGGCCAATGTCATGCTTTGGTACATTTCATCCTCATAACAAACCTGTAATGTTTGCTGAAGGCCCTCCAGTGAGTTTCGTAGCTAAGGGCTCATTACACCAAGCAGGATATTCCACTATGAAAGTGGTATGAAAATGGTATATAAAAGGCAGGAGCCACACTACTGCTTTATAGCGGTATTGAAGTGCACTGACAACCGTGGGGGCCTGCTTTCATGCCACTTTCATGGTGTTATATCCTGCTTCGTGTAGATGTGTCATGGGCCCCAACAATTGTCAGTGCACTTCAGTACCACTATAAAGCAGTAGTGTAGATCCTGCAGTGCACTTCAGTACCGCTATAAAGCAGTAGTGTGGCTCCTGCCTTTTATATACCACTTTCATAGTGGAATATCCTGCTTGGTGTAGATGAGCCCTAGAGGAAGAGTTCTACCCTATGAGGCAAAAGCCGTAATGCTAGTGCAAAGGAAGAGGCTCATTTGCAGGGGGAAATCTGGGGGTGGGAAAGGGTGCTTAACCCTTCTCCTACCCATTGATTCCCCCTGCAAATGCCTCCCTGACCCCAGTCATTTATTTTAGTTCCTATTTGGGATCTGAAACTGGATATAAGTCTGGGTGAGGGGAAACCGCCTGCCAAAGGCATTTGCAGGGGAGAATCAGCAATCCTGGGAGGTTTAAGCATACCTCCCTTCAACCACTTTCCCCACCAGACAACACATTTCTCAACAGTGGTGTAAAAACTCCACCGTGGAGATCTAAAACCACCGTTGAGAAACATGTTGTCTGAACTGAGCCACTGACTGGAGGTTCATCTACACCAAGCAGGATATTCCGCTATGAAAGTGGCATGAAAGCAGTATATAAAAGGCGGGAGCCACACTAGTGCTTTATAGCAGTACTGAAGTGCATTGACAACTGTTGGGGCCCACTGACACAGACCATATACCATTGTGCATATATAACCCACTTTCATACTGCTTTCATAGTGTTATATCCTGCTTGGTGTAGATGTATCAATGGGCCCCAACAGTTGTCAGTTCACTTCAGTACTACCATAAAACAGTAGTGTAGATCTTGCAGTGCACTTCAATACTGCTATAAAGCAGTAGTGTGGCTCCTGCCTTTTATATACCACTTTCAAAGTGGAATATTCTGCTTGGTGTAGATGAGCCCTGGGTTCACACAACATGCTAATCCACACTCAGTGGTTGAGTATGGCTTGTGTAGTTTGGCTCCAAATGATCATATCAGTGACAAAAAAGTGTGTGTGTATGATGAGAGAAGTCTGTGAATCCTTAAAAATGAGACCCATTGCTTTGCTGGCCCCTAATGCATTGCAGACTCAATATTTGCACTAGCAAAATGAAGTACTGATTTTGCCTCCCATAACAATCCACTGTAGTCTACAAGCTTTTTCTTTCTTTTACACAGGAGCTCAGTCCTTTTGTGATGTGCATATAAAATCTACCTTGGTTAGAATGTTCATTTACATTACAAATACCTCTCTTCTCTGCTGTCTCTCCCACAGCTGCATTAGCGATGATTAATATAAGTAATGAATGAGAGATTTGAAGGCAATTTAAGCCTGGCACAGGAAGAAATCTCCTCTTGTGCCAGGGAAATGGGAGAGACAAAAGGTGAAAACACCAAACTAATTGCTGCAGAGAACAAACTTAGATCCATTCTTTTCACTGGATCTGCATTTAACTGCAGTGAAACAAGGAATACTTTAGTAAATATCAATTCCTATTAACTCCACATGCCATTATAAATTACCAATCTCTGGAGCGCAACCAATATCCAATGCCTATGGCCAGAAGGCCAGGAATGATCTGTGCAAAGTGAGGTGGAGGAAGGGCGTGAACAAAATGGAGTCAAATACAGGCTGCTCAAAAAACAGGTGTGCCAAATGGTCCAAAGTCTCTAATGATTCAAAATCTGGACTGCACTTCTGGAACCTGGGCTCAGATCCACTCATCGACCTTGACAAGTCACCTGCATCTTTGGGAGGTTCAGGAATGAGTGTGTGTGTGAGAGAAGGTTATCAGTACTTTTTTGCTTGTGCAAATATTAAGTATGGGGATCACTCATGGGTTCTTTTTACCTATACACTGTGGTGTAGTGGTACATTTTGAAGTGACAATCCCCAAGGGGAGTCCAAGACATCAGGCAGCTGTGCTGATCCATATCACCAAAACAGTCTTCGCAGTTTTCCTCTCCACAGGAGCAGGTCTTTGGTAAAGTGAATGGATTTTAATTCGCTTTAAGGCCAAGAAACCCCAAAATACTTTGCATTACAGCTGGGAAAACTATATTGTGGCTGGGAAAATTCTTCCCCCCCCCCCCCCCGCTACTGTGAAGGTTGCATCTAAGCTCAGAGAGAATAGCAAATTTTGAGGCAGGTGGCACACACGTCAGCATCCCTGCTAATCAAAAAGTGCTGTCCCTGTGAGCCCTGGCTGCGTTATACCACTGGCTATATGCTTAAAAGAAGAAGAAAAGGCTGAATCCAACAGTGTCCTGCTGTTCACAGAAGGATTTTTTTGATCTAGCAGAGGCCTCCGCAAATGGAACAGGAAAGGATTGTTACTGATTCCCCCTTCCTCCTTCAGCTCCCGGCTCCCTCTGGGGGCGAGGCTGGCGGGTTGGGACAGCTCCCAAAATACCATGAAAAGAAGTATTAGGGGCTGCAGAAGAAAAAGGAAAACACAGTAAAAATCACCTCTCCTTCTCTTCCGTTAGTAGAGGCCTCCACTAGACTAAAAACTCTTCTGCAAACAGCACAACTCGATACAACTGAATGTGTTCGGCATCGTTCTAATTCTTAAAAAAAAACAACTCTCAAATGCTTAGAACCACTGTTTTATAGGCAAGAGTCTTGGATATGAATGTAATATTTCAGTAGTCTTTGTTTTTACAAAGGGATTTACAGAAAGAAAGAAGTTCACAGATCACACTAACACATAGTGGGTGGCAAGCTACATTGGGTAGGTGGTTATGCAAACGACCTACTGTGCTTGATAGTCAGGCAAACAAGCTACACAGGCCACAGCTAGACCTAAGGTTTATCCTGGGATCATCCAGGATTCACCCCTGCCTGAGCACTGGATCCCCTGTGTGTCACCTGATCCAGGGATAAACCTTAGGTCTAGCCTCCTCCTCTTGTGGTCCTCCTGCTGAGCTGGGCAGTTATCCCAGCTGTGGGAATAGAGATTGCTTGAGAGGAGCAGAGTGGCGGCAGAGTTTTTGGCTGCTCTTGCCAAGCTGCTCTGTAGGTAATCTCTGTAACCCCTATCCCAGACCGTGGGTTCTCAGGGTTGCTTATTTGGGGAAAATACCCCACCATGGGGGAGAATAACATCCCATAGACAACAATCTATTCAAACATGGTTTGTTTTGTAAAATAAACCATCATGGTTTAGCATGTTGTGTGAACCCAGTCACAGAAAGATGGACAGACAGACGAAAAAGAGAGCGAGCGAGAGCGAGAGCAAGATTCTGGGTAGGTTTGATTGTAGCCTCCACATTTGTCTCCTGCCTCTCACCAAAGAGAGCTCATTAGCAGCAGACAGCGCCTCATTGGCTGCTTCAATGACATTGGAAATGGTCTCCCTTGTTCAAGGTGGAATTGCCTTATTCCAAATCCAGCGTGCCTCCTCCGTTTTCCTCCCCAATGACATGAGACATTTGCTTCATAAATATCTATAAGAGGCTTAAAATAAGCCCTCTCCTGTGCTACAAACCCTCATGCTATTATAGTCCTCTAGGTAAGCGATCTGCAGCATCCACTGGTTGGGCTACAGTGCTTGAATGAAATTGGTATTGAATAATTGAATGCAGAGTTAAAAAGGAATTGGAATCTTTCCCAGACCTCCATAAAGAAATTAAGGCTCTGGATGGACAGGGCTTGTCCCTCGTTTCTGTGGCACAGCGGGGCAAATAATCCATCATTAGTGGAGTAGATCCCATCCCCATGTGAAGATTGCAAAACACATTACAAATACCATTAAGCAAACCAATCAGATGTCGCCCTATCCAGGAAGGGCATTAGTCTCACGAAATTTTGGTATCTTGTCTTAAACAATGCAGAAATCAGCAACAAAATCAGATTAAAATCAGATCCAGATAACCATAAAGAACAGACTTAAGCTGCAACACTCTACATACTTACCAGGGAGTAAGCCTATTTCTGAGTAGGCATGCATAGTGTTGCACTGACAGTCTACAATCCTAAACACACTTACTAGGGAGTAAGTGCCGCTAAGCACAGTGGGAATTACTTCTGGATTAACAACATAGGTAGCGTTGCACAATCAGAAACAGTGTCCTTATTGTCTGATTTAGAACTCAGGAGCCCTCCGCTGAAATGTGCAACCCACCCACTCCAATGCACATTTTCATGCTTTAGCCTATAGGGAAAATGCATATTTTCAATTGGTGTTTTTTGATTTTATGTATTTTTCTACAACTGAATTTACGTAAAATTCCAGAAAGTTTTTTTAAAAAATAGTCTGCAAACCTGTGGAATCTGTGTGGCTTAGGAAAACCTGGTCTGCTGTGGAATCTGTGGGTTAGATTCATAGAAATCTGGACTCAAATGATTCCACTGTGGATTTCTGTGACATCCCTAGCTATGGATCACCATATTTGGGGGCTGGAGTTTTTTTGTTTTTTTAAAAAAAAGTTCAAAAAATAGGGAGCAAATGTCTCTCTTTCTACATAATCTCTAATCACAGAAAAGGGTAGCTCTTCAAATTCAAAGGGAATGGCTTAATTAAATATAACTAATGTCCCAACAGGATTGACCAAATGTTTTTAATACAGGCAATATTGTAGAAATCCTTTAACCTTGTTCCAAAAGGAGTTGCTAACACCACCAATGTTCCTGCAACTATTTTGGGACCTCTATTCTCTTTAATTAAGTTGTCTGTCCACAACATGGTGGCCTTTTGATGATTTAGCCTACCACTCCCATCAGCCCCAACCAGCATGACTAACAGTTTGGGATGTTTGGAGTTGTAGGCCAAAATATCTGCAGGGTGCCAGCTTAGGGAAGGCTGAATTATACTAATTCCATCAACCTGTTCAGATATCTCTGCTACGCTTTGGGGGCAGATCTACACCAAGCAGGATATGACTCTTTGAAAAGGGTTTGAAACCTGTAGATGGAGTGTATTCTGGGCCCCAACAGTTGTCACTACTAGGGGGCTTCCACACACAGTCTTCGGGGCGCCCCGAAACTCCTAGTGTAGCTACCTGGTCAGAAGAGACGGAGGAAGAGGCAGCGGCGGCGGCGGCGAAAAGTTCCCAGGGCTCGGCGGCTTCTCTGGTGAGTCCTTGCTGCGGAGCCCAACTTCCCGCTGGCCTCCTCCTGCTGCCGGCAAAAGAGCCACCCAGGTTGGAGAGCTCGGCGGAAGAAGGCGGGCTCTCCAACCCGGGTGGCTCTTTTGCCGGCAGCAGGAGGAGGCCGGCGGGGAGTTGGGCTCGGCGGCAAGGAAAGCCGCTGAGCCCTGGGAACTTTTCGCCACCGCCGCCTCTTCCTCCGTCTCTTCTGACCAGGTAGCTACACTAGGAGTTTCGGGGCACCCTGAAGCGCTTTCGGGGCACCCCGAAGACTGTGTGTGGAAGCCCCCCTGGTATAAACCATTTTAAAGCAGTAGTGTAGATCCTGCCAAAGTCTCCATGAACAAAACTTCAGCTGTGGTTTCAGACTGGCTGCAGCAAACTTGGCATAATGGTAATACAATTCTGAACCAGCCAACATAAATCATTTTATAACTATCTGGTTCCTCTGTAATCCAGATAGATAGATAGATAGATAGATAGCAGGAGATTTGGGGGTTATCCCACATTACCTGGGTTTCCCTGAGACATGGAGTCATAGATGAGTTTGCAGGATTTCAGTAGGATGCTAATCTTTTTCTCTGGAGAGTAGGCTTTGTGCATGCTTGTGAATTTGTGTAGGATTTTCTCCAGCAATGTAGATTCAGGCACACTAGTGGTGACTCCCAAGTCGGTCGTCGTTGTATTTTGTATGACTTGCTGGTTTTCCTTCAGGAGCTTGAAGGATCCGTCTTTGCTGTGTATTTCCCTTAAGTAGGTATCGATGGCTTCTTTTAAAGGCTTCAAGACACACTTGTGCAAAGCTGACTCGACAATCACCTCTGGAAGAGCGGGAATAACATGTAAAAGAAATATGTGTGAGAAGTCGACATAGAATTGATAGATTCAGAATTGATAGATTCATCCATCTAAGAACTGATAGATTCATCCATCTAAGGACCAGCCTAACTGCACATTCACACAACTTTTCACTAATCTGTCATTTGGTCTACCTGCTTTGTCACTCTACAAAAAGATAAGAAAATATTTTCACATCAAAAGTATGAAAATATTTCTGAGAGCTAGACTAATTATGACAGTAAGGTTTAACCTTAGTTTTCTCTGCCACCTTTTCTGTGTCCCTCTGCCTTTTAATAAAAATATTTCTGGAATTTATAGTCAAATTTGAGGATCTAAGTTTTGGGGGCTGTCTTCACAGAGCTGAGTTGGTGCCACTCTGCTGCCAAACCCTGCAGTATCGCTGCTGCAGAGTGGCAGCAAGTTATACGGATGAAGGGAGGTGTTGCAGGCTTTCCGGGGGCCACTGGGCTCGCCAGGCACACCCCTCCCCCTCCCGTAGCTTCCGGTGATCAATGGCAGGCTTTTCACCCAGAGATGCCCCCAGATCAGTGCCCGAGTGAGGACAGATGGGGAAGACCATCTGTCCTCTTGGGCAGGAAAAGTCTTTTCTGCTCTGCATCTTCGGCTCTTTGCTCCGGGGTGGCTCTGAATCGGCGGCTGCATCATACAGCCGACGCAGCATGGATTCGGAGCACCCCAGGGCAAAGACAACATATGGACAATTCCCAGGTGAAACCAGATACAGATCTTTACCATCTAGGACAGCCTTCCTCAACCTGGGGCGCTCCAGATGTGTTGGACTACAACTCCCAGAATGCCCCAGCCAGCTGCTGGCTGGGGCATTCTGGGAGATGCAGTCCAACACATCTGGAGCGCCCCAGGTTGAGGAAGGCTGATCTAGGATCTTTTTAGTATCCATCATCTAAGCTAAAGCTGGGCTTTGGTGAGAATACACTGCATGATTCTCTTATAAGCCTAAAATTGCTTTCCTGAGTAAACTGTTACCTTATTTAAGAATATCATTCAGCCTGGTCATACAACACGTTAAGCCACAGCTAGGCCACTAACCCTTTTCCAGCAGATGGTTAGTTAGTGGGTTAAAGCTGTAGCTATGTAGCCACCATGGTTAGGAATGGTTGACAAGACACGCTAAGCCATAAAGTTTAGCTCCAAATGCTTAACCGCTGTGGCTTAGTGTGTCATCTGAACAGAGTCATAGTGTTTTGTCTTGTGAATTCTGAAGCACTATCCTTGACCCTCATAACCCTTAAACCCCTTAAAATACCTGTTACATGGGTATTATTTTTTAGGAGTCTAGCTTGTTCATAGAGATTTTTAGCTAGGTCTAATGTAAAGGAACTTTCTGTTTTGACCCACTCAAACAATCCATGATTCTCCCCTGCAGGTTTCACCCATACCTACTGGTAGAAGATAAAGATTATTCCAGCAAAGGCCTAGTGAATTAACTGAAAAAGCAGAGGGATGACCAGAAAATAGGCCAATGAGGAGGTTTCTGTATTTTTGGTGTAAGCATGGACAAAGGCTTTAGAGGAAAAGCTGGATTTTGGAAATGTTAAGGAAGGAAAAAATGGAGCGTGGTCTTGACATGAGAGGAAAAGTGAGGTTGAGGAAGAGAAAAAAAAACATCATTTCTTAGAAATTGGTACCTTCCAGGGAAGTGGAGATACATTCCAGGGAAGTGGAGTGTTTCAGTAAAAAAGATAAGGACCTCAATCGTCACCAAGTTTAGTTTGAAAGAGCAGAGGTCATCGAAGAGGAAATGTCGACAATACTGCTGTGTAGAAAGACTATCTACCCAGGGTTGATGTGAGGTGAAGTAACACTTTAAAACTTTTGCTTCCCTATAAGGCCATTGTTTGCTTTGACTCCTTCAGTTCTGCTGAGTACAACCTGCTACAGTGCTGGATCCTATTAATGCACATGCGGCAACATCAGACTACTTATTTGGCAGTTTAGAGCACTTCTGTTCCTAGTCTACTGAGGCTATTGCCTAATGCTTGCTTAACATCCAGCAAGTGAACAAAACCGTCCAGAATATATATATATATATTTCCATCAAACTTGCAAAAGCACAGCAAATTGCATCACACAAATTGCATCTGTCCTGTTGTCACCTCTAAAGGGGCTACAATACAATATACATCTTCTTATGTAGATGTATTCTTCCTAAATCTGTTTTGGATAGTGGCCCAGCGTATCTGCTGGTTTGTTGCAATGGAACCATGGGATAACAATTGCATTACATGACATACACATGTCCTTATGCAATCATAAAGCTGGCAACGTTTCCTCTTCCCCCAGAGAACTAATCCACACCCATCTGAACTTGACGATTCTAAGACAAATGAAACTCTCCATGGCACTAATTTGCAACGCAGCATTGGAGGCTATGTTGAGACACTGCAATCCTAAAAATGTTTACTCAGAAGGAAGGCCTAGTGAGTTCGATAGGGCTTACGACGAAGTAAATGCGCCTAGAATTGCAGCCTAAAGAACATCCTTGAAACTCTATGGGTCTGAGTCAGCAGTTATTCCAACAGAAAGCTGGGTCGTGAAAAGTTATTAGTTGCTAGTAGACGATGAACAGAAAACACTAGGTCCAAACAGAATAGCCAACTCTCCCCCAACCACAACCTTTTTTTTAAACTAACCTTTCTCTTGTGTTTTTTAAAGCAACCAGATATGCAGAAATTTAGCAGGCAAGTCTTTTCCCATCCTCTTTTATACATGTCAGAAAAAGCCTCACCTGTTAGATTTCTGTATACTAGACTGCCTAGGAGAGCTCCGGCTATTGGACGGTATAGAAATGTAATAAATAAATAATAAATAAATATGAGTGGCACTAGTCAAATAAGTTGGCAACTCTACTTCCTAAGGGTCCACAGTCATCTGTTGCATTTATTATCATCATCATTAACAACAACAACAGCATTTTTAGGTTGCCTTTCAAGGTACAAAACTCTCTGAACATAGTACAAAGTTGGTTTAATCTATGAATGGCTATGACTGAGATCTTCTCCGAATTAAAGGCTATTCGGTCAACTCAATACACAGCAGAGTCTGGTGCAACACAGATGACTAATCTAAGTGAGCACCAAGAGTTCAAGGGAGCAACTCAATTCTCCAGAAAGTCTACTTTCTTTCTTTCTACGCAGCTGAACCAGTTGTCCTCCCTCTCTCTCTCTCTCTCTCTCTCTCTCTCTCTCTCTCTCTCTCTCACACACACACACACACACACACACACACACACACACACACACTGTTCTTGTATAATATGTTCTATTTCAACACCGGGTAGAATAAAACCAAGAAGGAAAAGGTCTGTGGGGAAAGCAGGCAAAATTGAAGAAATTAGATATCCGTGATTAACACTTTAGCTGTGACTTCAGCTTGATCTATATGCTCTTCCTCTCATACTAACTAAGAAACTAACAATTATGCTTCGATGATCTCATAAAATTGATTACGCCTAGAAATGGAGGAGGATATGAAGAAAAGTCCACAGACCAGTTTAAAAAAGTAGAATAGCAGCATTGTGACGTGGCAGATTGAGTTTCAAGCATTGAAGTTGGCTCTTTGGCCTGAATCAAGTGACAGTTTCTTCATCTAGCATTTTGTAAAAATGGGTTAGCCTCATGCATGTCAGTCTCAACCCTTTGGAAGAAGGGTAGGATACAAATACAATCAATAAACAGGACACAAGAATACAGCCCAATCAGCAATTCCACAAGCTGCCTTTTGAAGCATTGCTGATTCAAATAATAATTGCCTATTATTATTATTATTATTATTATTATTATTATTATTATTATTATTATTATTTCAAAAATGTTGATATTAGAAGGAAAAATGAGAAAAGAAGCATGCTTTGCAAACCTAAAAGTCTGGGCCTCAGCAGATGCCTGTACATGTCAAACACAGGAAGCCGCTGACCCAGTTTTCCGACCCATTTCCCAAGGTGTCCCCTCCCCATGAATTTATTTATTGCATTTATATCCCACCATTTTTCCTTGAAGGAACCCATGGCAGTGTACATAATTCTCCTACTCTCCATTTTTATCCTCACAACAACAAACCTGTGAGGTAGGTTGGGCTGAGAGTCTGTGACTGGCACCAAGTCACCCGGTGAGCTTCCATGGCCGAATGAGGACTAGAACCCGGATCTCCAAGTCCCAGTCCATCAACACACCATGCTCGCTTCTCATGTTCTGACCTTGCTCTGCTGTGTCCCAAAGAAGAGTAGAAATGGGAACACTCACCTACTTGCTCGTCTGTGTGAACCGCCTGGTCCATGAAGGGCTTCAGCTCTGTGCTTTGTATCAAGTAGCTCTTCAACTGCGTCATCATTAAGCGGATCTCTTGCAGCATTTCAGTGCTGGAGCTCTGCTTGGCCATCATCTCCAGACTGTACGCTTTATAGTCCTGCACCAAGTTGCCAAAGTAAGAGTCCTTGTCCTGGGCCAGCTCCACGATCTTCTTCTGGAGCTTTCGGTCGGCAGACATGAATGCTGTGAAGACATGGCTCAGGCTAACCATGGACAAGCGGTGCTTGGCCTTGCCTAAGATCATGGATCGGGTCTTCTTCACAGAGGGGCTGGTCACGGACTCCAGCTCATCCTCGGTGCTACTTGTGGAACAGGAGTCCGGCTCAGAGGCAGGCGTTTGGGGCCCCGCGTTGCTTACTGGGCTGTGCACTGAGTCATGGGAACCTTGAGAAACTGATCTACTGGCAAGCTTACAGACCGATTTTGATTCCCGTTTTGCCTTAGAGCAAGCTTTTGCTACAGGCTGTGTGTTTTCTTCTGGACTCAACACTTCCGGCTCTTCAGGGCTCATGTGTTTTGACTGGCAAGAACTGGCAGAGGATGGCTCCCTGGAGAGCCTCTTCTTCCGAGGGGGTGGAACAGGAGGCTCCGTCAGCTTCTCTGAGGGCTTCCTCTGCACCTCAGCTGGCTTCTTCTTATGCTCACTCCCTGCCTTTACTTCTTGACAGGGTGCGGGGTTCTTCTCCATCCCCTGCTCAAGGGCCTCTGGAGCCTCAATGCATTGGAGATGGTTCACACAAGCTTCATTCCCATGCGTCTGTTTTTCTGGCTGTTCCCTTCCTATCTGTTCCCTTTTGAGCACTGGGCATTTGTCAAGTTTAACAAAGCAACCCTTTCTAGCATATCTTTCAGAGATGCACCTCCGTGGTGGAATGGAAGGAGGAAGACTCTTCTTTGAATTTATGGATGAATGGTGATCCGGAGAAAAAGACTCGTGGCTGTCACCTTCCTTCTCTTTGCTAACTTCAGTTTTCATCTCCTTTTGGTTTTTCTCAATAACCTGAAGCTGGTCGTCTTCAGAAGTGGTCATGGGAGGTTTCTCAGGCTGCTTCACAGCATGTAGAAGCAGAGGTGGCGGTGGAGGTGGGCGGCTGGGAGACTGCTTTGGAGGTCTGGTCACAGTGTCTCTACTAAAAGAAGGACTCTCCCTACAGATCTCCGGAGGAGGGACATCTGGGGGAAACCGACGGCTTCTCTCCTCTATAAAAATAGGATTTACAAACCACAGCCTGTCATTTCCTATTGACAGCTCAATTTCACATGAACAATTGTTCGTGCTGCTTGCAAAACACTGGTTGGAGTTTTTTACTTTTTTTCCCAGAGCTGTGGTGAAACCAGAGCCTTCCACAGAATGGGGAAACCTCCCTCCTCGCCTTTGATTTAAAGACGAGTCCCAGAAACCTGTCAAAAATATACATGTTAAAATATAGTTAAGCATCGGAAAAGAGAAGATTGAGATGTTTTAGGCCCAGATAAAATGCTAATAGTTTTAAATAATATTACTTGAAAAGTTGCATTATTCTATACAGCACTGAACATGAAAGGCAATATTGCCTTAGAATTTACAAAATCAAATAGAAACCTTATATAAAATATACAAGAAATAGTATTACCACTCTATTTAGTACCATGAAGAGTAAGATTCTGAATGTGTCTGCCCTTAAAACAACAACAACTAAACCATGTACATTTTATGGTCTACAGTGAGCTCTGAGAGAAAAAAAGAAAAGATCTCTCAGGTTCTCAGTGTGTCAGAGAAAAGCTGTTAATGGTGGGTACACATTGGCTAGCATTTATGTAGTCACAAGAAATTCTCCATCAATACCCTGAGTAGATTTGCAACTGCCCGTGATTTGGTTTTATAAAGGAAAGGATGAATGCCATTTCAAATATATATGTTTAAAACTTAAACCGCCTTGTCTGAACCCAAGGAAAACAACGCAACAGGGAGCTGGACCAATGGTCTCAATTTGCCACCCCTGTGAATGAGTCCCGTCCCTTCCACGGAATGTGTACAGAAAAGAAGATGGCTACCTCCATGTGTCCATGAGGGCAGCCATCTTTTTCCCCATTCAATGTCAACATATGTAAGTAGTATAATGACACGGCATAGGAAAAAAAAGATTACTGTTGGCATGGGTATATGGGGGCAGCCATCTTTTATGCTGTACAAGTTCCCTGGAGGGAATGGGACCCATCGTTCCTAAAGCCAATTGAGACCTCTGTTTCAATGTGCATGGCAGTAGCTGTATTTTCTAGCCATTTAGAGCAGCTATTACCTGATTAAAAAGAAGAAATGTTGTTCTAAAGGAAGCCCTTGGACCATTTCATGAAACGGTAAGTACTTTTTTAGTTCCTTAATAGTAAAATTTTGTGCATTTTTTAAAAAAATTGCAAGTTAATGTGGAAATAGGATAGAACAGACTTTGCTTTGAACACATCTGAAAGAAAAACAGACCCAGCTGAAACTCATACTACTTGGAAGGTGTTGGACTCTTCCTCATTAGAGATCTTATGTTCTTGTGGATTTGTTATTATCTGTTATTCCTTTGTAAGACTCTTTGAATACTATTTTATAGAAAAGCAAAATATACATTTTGATAATGTGTGTGTGTGTATGTTTATTGCTTACCACTTTGAGCTTTGGAAAAACAGTCTATGAATAATGTAACTAAATAAAAAAATCTGATTTTAGTTGGCATTATCTTCAAAGAGAGATGAGGGAATTGAGCTACTTTCCACTAAGTATGGAATGTAGGACATAACGTAAGTTGGAGAAAAAGCAAGTTAAGGTGCAATCCTGTGTATGTTTAGACAGAGAAAAGGCCTACAACTATGCTGGGGCATGCTGGGAATAACCCCCCTCTCTGTCTGGATCGAGGTGGGGACAATAAGTATAAAATACATAAAACTGAATTAAAAACATAGCATACATTATTAAAATCCTAAAAACATCCTAAAATTCCACTGGATAGGCCTGCTGGAATAGATCAGTCTTTATAGCTTTCTTAAATTCTAAAAGACTGTTAAGTTGATGAGTCTTCTCCGGCAGGCCATTCCACAGTCTTGGAGCAACAGAAGAGAAGGTCTTCTGAATAATACTTGTCAGCCTAATTTTGGCAGACTGAACCTTCTCTGTCTAAACCTATGTAGGATTGTGCCCTTAGTGTTACGTTCTGTTGACATTTCATTCCAAAGTACTGCATGATCTCCGGCAACGGCCTTCTGTATGAGTTGAAAAAGAGAAGGTTGCAGAAGGACTGTCATCCTGAGGAGAAGGTCCTCCCCACATCACTGTTTTCTCAGACACTTCTGCCAAGAAAAGGAACCAGCATTCAAGATAAACTTCATGGTCACCTTCTGGAGTGGGGAACCTCTTTCAGCCAGAGGGCTAAATTCAATTTCACAGAAGATTTGGGCGGGGGGCAACATTCTAGTAGTAGATGAAACCAAAGCTAAAGGAGGGCCCCCAAAAATTAAATAAAAATTAAATTAAATTAAAGCTTTTAGTGCCAGTAGCTGAGCCTTAGGAGAGGCATTTCAGCCTCCTAGAAAGGAGGGCAGGGAAATGGACTAAAGCTTGGAAACCATCAAATGATTGGCAGTTGGAGGAAGAGAGGAGGGGTGTGGTCAACTAGGGAACCCTGGAGAGCTTGACTGGGCCCCCAGGAGGGCCAGATTTGGCCCTCGGGCCTGTGGTTCCCCACCTCAATGCTAAAGACCACATTGTGCACAGGATCCAAGTCACTTGGAGATCGAAAAAGATCAGAAGTGTTTTATTGATTGCAGGATATATACGTCAATCAATCAGTGGTTGAGTGTGGGTTGTTGTTGAACCGTGGGTTGTTTGTTGAGCTGGTCTGAACCCAGGACATTTTCCGCAGAGTGTCTTGTTAACCATGCCGTATGGCTTATTTTTCTTGAACAAGCCACCTTGAGAGCCCATGGCTTGTGTTGGGTTGTTCAGTGTGGTTAACAAGCCACACCACATGGTTAACAAGACATCCTGTGGAAAATGTCCTGGGTTTAGACAGCATGCAAACGTATGAATCAACAAATAACCTACGGTTCAGCAAACAACCCATACTCAACCACTGAGTGTGGGTTTGCATGTTGCTTGAACAGCTCCATTGGGTCCCATGAAAGAGAGGCTTTGGCCAGATCTACACCAAGCAGAATATAACACTTTGAAAGCAGGTTGAAAACAGCATATGGAATGTATCATGGGCCCCAACAGTTGTCAATACTGTTATAAAACCATTATAAAGCAGTAGTGTAGATCCTGCCATAGTTGAAAAGGATCAATGTGGTATTTTCCCCTGCCACTGGCTAGACACCAATTAATAGACATAAGCTACAAGCAAGTCAGTCTCATCCACAAGTCGAGATCCAGAAATAACAAATTATCCAGCCATGGTGTTTTAATATAAAACAGAATTATACAAATGCTATTGCAGAGGGAGGTGGGAATAAGAGTTGTCTCTAGGGCCGTGTGTATACAGTTTGGAAGTGTCACTACAAGACGGGGAATTCCTCCTCCTAACAAAATGCATGATTCTGGAGGAAGTGGAAATTGACGATAAACAAGCATTTTAAATTATGAAATCTTTCCTTCTGGAAAAGGACACGATCTGCCCACCATCTTCTCTTTGAGTTGATTAGGTTTGCAAAAGAAACAGAATGAAACACAATTCAGTAGATCTATTCTTTTAGCTTGACTTTTTCTTAAAGGAAAGCTTAGAAAGGGCCATTGCTCAGGTGTTTAGCTGCTGCTTTCATAGGCATGCGCAGCACATTTCGTTGGAGTGCGCGCCCAGGAAATTATATATTTTTAATTTTTTAAGGGGGACATTTATTTTTATTCATTTATTTATTAAACACTATAGACGCTGGTGCCCTACTCCTGACTTGCTTGACTGTGGGAGGCCCATTGCGGCTGAGGGATGGGTGGGGCTTTGCAGTAGCACTGGCTGGAGGAGGGGCTTACGAGGTGATATTAGCCTACAGGGGCCCTCCTCCTGGCTTCTTTGAAGCGTAGCTCCCAGCAGAGAGGCTCCCAGCAGAGCAATTCCTTTTCTCTCTAGCTGCTGGGAGCAATGGTGCTCTCTGAGAAGCAGCGGTTCTTCACATGATGGCAAAGCAGCCGAAGGACCGTTCACACTGCATCTGGATCCCTACTCAATGGCCCCCTCAATTTGGCGCTTATTGCTTGAGACATTAGGGTGTGCCTGGGCACACCCACCACACCCTTTGTGCAAGTCTATGCCTGATTTGCATACAGAACATCCCAGGTTCAGTCTCTGCCTTCTCCAGGTAGGGTTGGGAAAAGGTTCTGTCTCAAATCCTGAAGACCTGCTTCTAGTCTGTGTAATGCTGACCCAAATTGGGGCCCTCCAGGTGTATTGGGCTACAACTCCCATTACAAGTCAGGGGATTGATACCCTGCTTTGGGATCACAGGAAGAAAAGTGGTATACAACATCCGTAGAAAAATCAAACAAACTGAAGAAGCAAATACTCCATATATCCAAAAATTGGGCTTCTCCAGTATTAATTACTTGAAATCCATTTCCTAATGGAGGCCAGCTGTGCAGGAAATAAAGGCATATGCATAACACTGGTCTGCAGTGACCAGTTATTCATCACTGAAAAAAGAAGACAAAAGGGGACACAGAATTTGCATGGAATTTTCAAGAGCTCTTTGATGTGTACTGATATAAATGTGTACTGATATAAATTTAGAAATTATCATTGGGATTTAAATAGAAGCACAAGACATCTCACCATAATGGGGAAGACTTGTGGACCTGCTTCATCTGGGGGGTGTCTATACCACGCTGCCTTAGAAGGGCATCAGCTCAAAAAATCACAACATCGCCGCGGTGAGGCTAAACCAATAACGCTAGACGGAGGCAGGAGGGACCACAGGTTATCTGGCCAAAAAAAAGCCCGCCCTCTGCCTCCTGCCCTGCATTCCCGCGCTTTCCCATCATCAACAACAAAAGACTCAGACTCTCTTTCCAGTAGCCGTTTGGAGCTTTTTCGCAATGCCCACTGGATAACTTGGAGCAAACGTAAAAGTTGCCATAAATCGGTACTTAGAAAATGTGCAGTTTCGGTGGTGGTGGTGGGAATCCGGATGTGGCTGCGAATTGGTGGCCACATCATTTAAGCAACGCAGCACCACTGTGCAGCCACTATGGGGTTACAGACACCCCCAAGCTGTGTATGTACAAAGGCTCCTGCTGCTCTGCCTTCTTACTATTCTTTATCTTTAAACCATATGTGGACTGGACAACCCTTGAAACAGAGGGTGCCTTCAAACATAGCACTGTCCTCCGACAACCCTTCAAATACTTTTGTGAAGTATGGGACAAACTACACGTTGTGCTAATTATACAGCGTATAGCTGTGGCTTGTCTTACTTTTCATTGTCGCATGCAAGCATGAGCAGCCCCAGTGCAGGAGGGGAGGGCTAAACCTTCCCATCCCCCCTTCCCACATGGGAAGGTTTTTAAAAAAGAAAATTATCCATTTTCTTCAATGGAACCGCCACTATTTTTAAACCCCCCCCCCCATGTGGCATGGCGGGGGCAGGAAAAAAACAGCTGAGGAGGGAAGATTTCATAGAATCACAGAATCATAGAATGGTTGAGCTTGGAGGGACCTATAAGGCCATTGAGTCCATTCCCCCTGCTCAATCCACCTTAAAGCATCCCTGACAGATGGCTGTCCAGCTGCCTCTTGAATGCCTCTAGTGTGGGAGAGCCCACAACCTCCCTAGGTCATTGGTTCCATTGCCGTACTGCTCTAACAGTCAGGAAGTTTTTCCTGATGTCCAGCCGGAATCTGGCTTCCTGTGACTTGAGCCCGTTATTCCATGTCCTGCACTCTGAGATGATCCTCCCCTCCCTGTGCACCATGGTCCCAGTCCCAAATTAGGGCTGTGCATGCTTACACAAGAATAAAAAGAAAGTCAAGCCCCAGGTACACGCTAGGAGGTTAGTGCAAAGTGTAGCTTTGCTTTAGGGCAATGCACACCCGAATCTATGCTGCAATTTCTCCTTTTCACAAACAGAAGCAACCTCATATTGTGGAAGCAGCAGGAGCAACATGATGGAGTTGCAGGGGCAGCTAGGGACATACTTATGCTTGCAGAAAGCAATACTATAGGTTATCAACTCTTATCTTTAGAGAAGCACTGAAGTTGCTACAGGTCTTTTAAGACGATGTTTCCAATGCAACTTACCTATCCCCAAAGTAGAGATGATTTCTAGGTCTGTAACACTATTGGCCTCCAATATTGCTTGTGGCAGTCTTAGCGTGAAGGGAAGCAAATCTCTAGGGAGTGAAAAAGAAAGAATTGAAATGCAGCTGCATGTGGCTCATCAGAAAAGAGTTGTGTATGTGTGTTCCCCCTCCCTGATTATTTGAAGTTATTTTTTCTCTCTTGTCTTAAACCAGGCACTTGGAAAGACTTGCTCTTCGGTGTAAGTCACCTAGAGAACTTGCGTTATTGGCAGCCTATAAATAGTCTAAAAATAAATTATTAAGAAAGTAAGAACAGCACAATGATTTCAGTGGAACACACCTCCAAGGAAGTCCACACCTGACCTGAAACATTTCAAAGTTAAACATTTTAAAGGTGTGATGGACTTGGAGCAGGGAAAAGGTAAAAAAAAAATCCACTCAGACCTGGAGCTCTTTAAGTGACCATGAGCCAGTCCTGCATTTGAAGCTTAGACTTCCTAACAAAGTTGTTGTGAGGATAAAACAGCATTGCCCCCATGTACACCCTAGAGCAAAGGTGGGATACAAGTAAATGTAAGCCTCATTGATCCAGGTTTCAGTGGAAGTAGGTCTCACCAGGATTCAGTCCCAGGCTATGTTTCCACATCAAGGCCAAGCACTGGAACATACAAGACCAACTCATGATGTTGCTGTGTGGTAGGAGCTACAGTGCTGACTCAGGAGACCTGGGTTCAAATCTCTGCTCAACCATGGACCTCACTGGGTAATCTTGCTTCATTCACTCACTCTCTCAGCCTAACCTACATCACCGCAATATTAGAAGGGGAGAGTTGGGTTGAGGAGAGGAGAGGTATGTATATTTTGAGTACTGCAAGGGTCACACAGTCAAAACAGAGCCACTGGCCATAGCTAGACGGGGCTTTATCCCAGGTTGATCCCCGTGATCATCCCTGTGTGTCCACATGATGCAAAGGGGATCCCGGGATCAGGGAGGGATGATCCCTCCCTTGCCCCGGGATCTCGCCCTCCACTTTGGCCCAGGTTTTTCAGGGGTCCCGGGATGAGCCCAAGACCGCAGAACATGTGGCCTGGTGCCGTGGGTTGACCCAGCTCCATGCGAGCTGGGAGGAGCACTGCGCCCATCGGGGGTAGGGTGGGGGGAGCGGGGAAAGTAATTTAAATTTAAAAAATTACTTACTGTTTGCGCACGTGCGCTGCTGGCCCTTTAAGTTTTTTTTTAAATGGCGGGCACGACGCCTCTCCTTCTGAGGTCGTTGCGTGTCGTATGTAAACGGAGGAGGGATCTCGCGATAAACACATCGCGAGATCTTCCCTCCTCCGTCGCAGGCTAACTGGTAGGTCTAGCTAAGGCCACTGTTCATTTCCAAACCAAGGTCAAATACGATTCTTTTAAAAACAACTTGGAATACACTAGTTTCAGTTAGCGTTCTACGTTAATAGACTTGGTTATAGCTTCTTGACACTTCAGGAAGTCTTTTTTCCCCTTCTTCACATGACTGCCACGAGTGTTGAGCAAACTGCCTGCCTCGGCAGATCCCAAAATGGCTGGGAGATGAACTCATGTAGGCCTCCCCCTGCTTCCTGCTTAGCTAGCATGTGTCTTAAGTTAACCAAAACCGCTCACACCATTTTCTTTAGGAAGTGCTCTCCTTCAAAGGCAATTTTACTCACCACACAGTTCCCTGAGTCTAGTCAGAATACTTTTCCCCCCTAGATCGGTCTTCCCCAACCTGGTGCCCTCTGTATGTTTTGGACTACAACTCCCAGATTTCCTGATTATAGGCCATGCTGGCCAGGGCAGATGAGAGTTGAAGTCCAAAAGCACTGGAGGGCACCTGGTACAATAGATGCTTAATATTTTTGCAGGATTTATTTTTAATCCATACATAAATTTGTGTCTCCCTTTTACCAGGGCTTCATCTTGACAAGCTCGGGAAGAAAGCTCACTGCTCTTATTCTCCGCAGTATGATGAAATTGGCTCTGCTCTATCAGTGTTATATGGAAGAGCTGGCTGTCTCTAAAATCTGGATTTTCAGTGCCGGGCGGCGGGAGGTGGGAGTAATAGCTCCCCTCAACTCTCATTATGCCCACTCTTCTGAGAAGAAGCAAAAATTCCAAGTTAGCCAGGGCAGGATCTGAAGGGAGTATCTGCACATTTGTGGAGGGAGCTTTTATCCTTTACTTTGCTGATGCACAGCTGCGCAACTCCAGTGTATAAAAATAGAGTTCTACAGCCTTTCCTGAGTTTGCTGGAATGGGGTGAAATGGGGAGTGTTCTCCCTATGAGAGCACCCCCACTCCAACTTTGCTCCATTAGAGCAAACTGTCAGGGAATGCAACAGATCTCTAGTTTTATAAACTGCAGATGCACAACTGTGCATCAGCAAAGTAAAGGATAAAAGCTCCCTCCACAAATGTGCAGTTTCAGATATAAATTGGGGTGAGTTAATGCAGTATCAGAGAACTTAATTAACACAACCCTGCCCTCTGCCCGACTTCTGGCAACCTATCAGGGGTCGCCATCCACCCCTGGCTTGACCCTGGAGCAAGATCACATGGCGGAAAGGCCCTGGTGACCTCGCTTTGAAGAAAAAAGACAGGGTAAGTTCCCGGCTTTTTCTACTGCGCAGCTTCGACAAAAAGGCCCATGGTGGCTGCATGTAGGTGGCTGCATCATATAACTGACCCAATGCCACTGCATTCATAAATATGACCCTCCCATCTGCATCCTGAAGTGGTGTTTCATCACCTGAGCACTCTCCAACCTCATTCTGCTGCATAGACTATGCCTAAGAACAGGGCTGGCCCTACCATTAGTCAGAATGAAGCAGTCACCCCAGGTGGCAGATGCCAGGAAGTGGCAGCAAGGTCTTAGAAAGGAGAGCTATGGGCTTTGTGGCTTGCTTTGCAACCCCTACGCTAGTAGAGGAAGATGCTGTCCTATTGTCAGTGTTGAAGAAAGATTCAGGAGGCTTTTGTAATGGGAAGGGGTGGCATCTTGTAGTTTGCCTCACACAGCAAAAAGCTGCGAGCCAACTCTGCCTAAGGGTTACACTTTTATGAGCTAATTTGGCCTATAATCCCACCACCACACTACTACGTGTGAACTGATAACAGCTTTGTATTTACCCACAAGCCTGGCTGCTAAAGGTGACCAGGAATTCTGTACAGGTGAATGAGCAGACTGATGGAGGAGGGATGGAGCTCTCCATTACTGGAAAACATAAATTCAACTTACCTACTGACACAGTAGAATGCAACCAGTTTGAAGATATCTTCAAACACAAGAAGAGATCCTTCCAAGTACAGTACTGATGAGAAACAAGAAAAGTATTCAGGGACTGTTCTCATTAAATCAGAGAGAAAGATACATGGGGGTGTGGGGTGTTGGAGAAAGAAATGGCAAAAATGATGATTATATGACTTCATTTGCAGAGGACATTTAGAAAATAAATAACATTAAAGACAGACAAACATAAATCTGTTTGTTTTGTATTCCCAATTCCACAAATTCTTCGCTACCACCATGCAGCCATATTTATCAAGTTAGAATTGCAGTAGCCAATTCTGTTCTATTCTATTTCCTGCTCAGTCACTTAAAACCTCTATCCCAATACAAGAGTCTCCCCTCCAGCATAAATCCCAATTCATCCTGAAAGGGGGTTGTGAATACTACCATACATCTATAGTGCACTGGCAGGCCTTAATATAGTTGAATGAAACTGTGCATTCTGTAGCTGAATATAATCATTACAGTGGGAATAAAACCAGTCCCCACAGTCCACAGAAAACACAACGTTCCGTGTTTTGGAAACACCTGCTGGAATTCCAAGCAGGCCCACCTGAAGCACAAGCTGTCAGTTCTAGAACTTCTTCAGACACGGAGGGTGGAGGGGTGGGGGAATTGGGTTTCCTTACTGTTGGTTCTGAAGCTGCATCTCTTCCACTTCTGCAACGAGGTGCAATTACATTAGGAAGAGAAGCAACCACGTGGCTTGTACAGCTTCAATGCAGTTTAATGGGACACCGCCTTCTAGTGGACATTTTATAGAGAAACTTCTCCTGCACATGGCAGGAAATAGTGACAAATGTCGCTATAGCTCAGAAGAGTTGTGGTTTTGGAGGACTATTTTACAATGAAAAAAAAAATGGGAGAAGGAGTGGGAGACCAGCTGGAGACAAGGAGGAGGAACGCGTCCTCGTCAAAATGACCCACTAAGATCCGTGAGTGGACAAGTCTCGAGCATGCGATAAAATGCTCATCTGAAGAAGTTCCTCAAGTGAGAAGAAAGCATGATTATGGGCAATTGTTAGTGGCAATTGGGAACAGGGAGATCACTGGATGAAGAGAAATTTAAAAGCCCCATCAAACCAACTGTTTACAGAAAGAACTCTACATAATCTTTGTTTTTTCTTTCGAATGTAAGCCTATGTGGCAGGGTTTTGCTATTTTATTATTTTACTCTGTACAGCACCATGTACACTGATGGTGCTATATAAATAATAATAATAATAATAATAATAATAATAATAATAAAAGGAAACACAGCTTTTTAAGCATGCTGCCATATTCACAACGGTGCTTGTGCCCAAGTCTAAAATGCAAAGTGTAAATCAACTAATATCTCTACTAGCATGTATTTATAAAATAAGCCTTTAATTAAAAAATCGTTTTGCTCCTTTCGCCCACAGTTAGAACACACATACAAAAAACCTGTACACCCACCAACTCAATTGCTTATGTTAATTTGCTGAGAGAAAACCTTTTTTATCAACACAGTCTCACCTCCAAAACAAGAAGAGTTCAGACTGACTTAAAAACACTACATGGAAGCCCTAAAAAGGTGTTTCACACAAGAAGCCAAAAGTGGTTTTTGCATTTCCTAGGCCTGTAATGCAAATGTAAAATCTACACTGGCTTGAATGAACCATCGATTTAAAAATAATTGCCTTTCATTTTCTAATTGACTTAAACAACATTCACAGATGGGCACAAGCAGTGCAAAAGTGGTTTTAATTTCACAGGTGAAAAAAAATGTCCGTCATAACTGATTATGAGCTGGATAAATATTAATCCAATTGACATTTTGTGGAGAACAGCTGCTTCCAGACTAACATTAACCATCAGAATGGCATTATGGTTCCTAGCATTAACCATCCGAATGCACGGTGCAGGTATTCGGTCTTTTCTTTCTTAAAAGATTTTCTGTGTTAAGCAAAGAGATGGAAGAAGCAGTGGGAAAACACAGGAGGATTATGGGTGGAAAGTGATGTTGAGCGTCCTCACACGGGGTGGGGGGGAATCGCATTTCCTTACCATTGCTTCTCTGCCCCCATTTTTGTGCCTGAAGGGGAAAGAGGAAGTAAGCAAAGACCACATGGCCCATTCAGGGGCCGTTTTCATCTCACAGCTTTTCTTGCACAGAGCAGGAGATGGCGGCACATTCCTTTTTTTTAAAGTCACATTAAAAGGGGTCTATTTTGCAAGTGAAAAACGAGTGGAAGGAGCAGGAGGTTCGAGGGAGGCAGACATGATAGTCTAAAGGACGCACAAACATCCGTAAGTGGCAGTAGCGAGTGTGCGATAAAATGTTTGTCTGATGAACTTCGTGGGCATCTATTCTGAACCCCGTAAAATGGTGTGAATGGTTCAGGGTGATGATGGCACGATAAAGGCCTATTCTGGAAACACCCCCAGGTACTGAATGCACACAACAGGAGCAGCAAAGTGATTATCGCTCGAAGTTCCTTACTGATTAATTACAGGAAGGGCTGCGTGTGCATGTGTGTTTAAACCTTTCCCGCTCAAATATCAACTCAATTATTAGAGGGAAATGATTAGCATGTGCACTTCTGTTTCTGTTTCATGCTCACCTCTCTGATCCCCATACAATTTTGGTGATCAAAACTGAATGCTTTCCATTTCGTGTAGGCCCACGGGGACTGCACCATAACAGGTCTTTGAACAGAGGAATTATGTCTTTCACACCTTGAAGACCCCATCACACCATAAAGATCCCCAGAGGAAATGCCACATATTTTGGCTATTCAGGAGAGGAACCAAGATGGCTTTCTACAACCCAATGAAGGGATTTGGGTTTGGTGTCTGTGCGTGAGGGGAGAGAACATGCCCTCCAACCACAAGGTAACACTACCCTGTTTGGCTTCTATTGACTCTTTCACTGGTATATCACCCAGAATGTATCTCCATTTTAATGTCCACAGTGCCCCTGAGCAATGGGATGTCAGGTTATGAATTAAGATATTGGCTCCTCCACACCCAGCCACCACCAGAGAATGCCCAGCAATGTAGGAGCAGACCCCCCATCCCAGGAGGACACCTTCCCAGGACCCCCTGAAACCTGTTGTATCTTCCACATTCTTTAATATGTGTCTATATATGTATGTATGGCTTGGGACCAGGTTATCTAAAGGAACGCCACTTCTCATATGTACCTGCCAGGACCCTAAGATCATCTTCAGGGCTCCTTCTCCATGAGCTCCTGCCTCATGAAGTGAGGCAGGTGGCGACCAGGAGGAGAGCCTTCTCTGCTGTGGCACCCCAGCTGTGGAATGAGTTCCCTAGAGAGGTTCACCTGGTGCCTACGTTATACTCTTTTCGACCTTTTTCTTTTCACAGTATTTTAACATTTTACCATCTTAGTCTTTTAACTTTCCTGTTTTAAATCTGTATTATAAATCTCTGTATTGCTGCTCGGCTCGGTTTTATTCTGGGTGTACTTTTATACTGCACTTTTTATATTGTGTTTTTGCATTGTGGTTTAAGTTTTATACTTTAAATTGCACTTTATGGTTTTGATTTTTGTGAACTGCCCAGAGAGCTTCGGCTATTGGGCGATATAAAAATGCAACAAATAAATAAATAAATAAATAAATGTATTTGAGTACTTATTAAGTACTTACTATAATAAAATCTCTAAGGCATTTAGATTTAACTATTAAAAAACCATGATTTAAATTACACCATTGTTTCCGGAACAAAAAAAACAATACAAAGAACTGTAAGATGGAGCAGCGATATAATTAAGTGCAATGAATGACAAACCAGAAGAAGCCTGGGTGAACAAGTGCGCTTTCAGGAGACGTTTAGATCGTGCTGCATATTCTGTCTCCCGAACCGCATGGGGAAGGTTGTTCCAGAGGGTGGGTGCCACCATTGAAAAGGCCCTGCATTGTGATATTATGTGGCAGCATTCTATTGGTTGCACAGGCAACCATAGGATCCCTGATTCAGGGTAGAGCCATGAGACCAGGGCAGCTTTTCCTCCCAACCTCCAGAGTATTTACCCAGTATGGTACTTAAATATTTTGCCCCATGGAACAAAGAGTAGCGCTGGGCAGGGTGCATTTTAAAATGTGTTTTACAGGTCATACAGCCTAACCTAATTAAGGATGCTATCCTATGGGGATGTTTTGCCAGGAAAATGGGCTACACTCCCAGCATGCTGACTGGGGAATGCTATGAGTTATGGGCCTCTTTTCTGTCTAAGCATCCATAGCATTGCACTTGAAATCTGCATTACCATCTTCTCCAGTCCGTCTTTGTTCTCTGCCCGCACCCTCCCATCTTAAAATGATTACAGACTGCGGAATGGGGTTCTCCCATCAGGTTTAAGAATATATTCCAACCCCCTTCCCCTCTGCACTAAATAAATAAAACCAAGGGTCAGAGGGAAAGAACTCTAAATGATCTTTCTTTCTTTCTTTCTTTCTTTCTTTCTTTCTTTCTTTCTTTCTTTCTTTCTTTCTTTCTTTCTTTCTATTTAATTTCCTACCTGAAGGAGAACTCTAGTGAACTCTCAAGCTTGCTCACTATTTTGTGATATTTACTTGTGCATCTTTTCCTAGCAATATTATGTGAATTCTACAGAACAGCCACACCTGTGAGGCAAAGAAAGCAGTTCCAAAGAAAACAGAACAGAAAGGAGGAAACTGTGTCTACTTGGAAGAGGCAGGGTTTTTTCAGGAACTTAGAGGGAAGGGATGAAATGTTCAGATGGAAACTCTTCATGCTTGCTGGCTCTTTCAATAACTGCTGCAAGTTGTGCTTGAAATTGCCAAGGCAGAGTTACCATCATGTTTGCAGGGCAGTATGGAAAAATCCTTACTGCTATCCTGTGAATCAGAAACAATCTCTCCTCTGAGAACATGGAAATACCCTGGCCCAGGATACAAAATGGCCCCCACCCCTCCCAACAGCAAACCCTGTATTCTAGGATAGATCTACACTACTGCTTTATAGTGGTATTCAAGTGCATTGAGAATGGTTGGGGCACAATACACATTCCATATACCACTTTCATAGTGTCATATCATGCTTTTTATTCCACATTCGTAATGATTTGACACAAGGTATAGATCTAGTTGGAGACAGACCATCACATGCCACCCTCTGACCCCAAGATGCAGACAAGCTGGAGCGTGTTCAGAAGAGGGCAACGACGATCAGGGGTTTGGAAACAAAGCCC
Organism: Elgaria multicarinata webbii; assembly: GCF_023053635.1. Classification (NCBI taxonomy): domain Eukaryota; kingdom Metazoa; phylum Chordata; class Lepidosauria; order Squamata; family Anguidae; genus Elgaria; species Elgaria multicarinata. The sequence continues at coordinate 157,614,137 of NC_086172.1, read as the reverse complement.
TCTGAAGAGAGACTGAAAGAACTGGGCATGTTTAGCCTGGAGAAGAGAAGACCGAGGGGAGACTTGATAGCACTCTTCAAGTACTTGAAAGGTTGTCACACAGAGGAGGGCCAGGATCTCTTCTTGATCATCCCAGAGTGCAGGATATGGAATAATGGGCTCAAGTTACAGGAAGCCAGATTCCAGCTGGACATCAGGAAAAACTTCCTGACTGTTAGAGCAGTACAACAATGGAAACAGTTACCTAGGGAGGTCATGGTCTCTCCCACACTAGAGGCATTCAAGAGGCAGCTGGACAACCTCTGTCAGGGATGCCTTAAGATGGATTCCTGCATTGAGCAGGGGGTTCAACTCGATGGCCTTATAGGCCCCTTCCAACTCTTCTATTCTATGATTCTATGATTCTAATTCCACACCCACCCACATTCATGCAAATTCATTCTCTAATACATCCTTCCCCAACCTGACACCCTCCATAGGTGTTGCACTACAATTCCCATGTCAGCTGTGGGATGGTGGGAGTTGTAGTCCTGCACACCTGGAGGGCGCCAGGTTGGGGAAGGCCAATCTAACATGCCAGGTCTGTATTAGTTATCCTGGAACTCCCATGCCGTGGCTACCGCCTGGGTCCGTTTCCACCCTGGCTCCACAGAGCAGCTGTACACGAGGCTCCCTCGGCAAGCCTGCCACCTGGTTCAGCTCACCTGCTTCAGCTCCTCTTGGCGAGCCTAGAACTTCCCGGCTCATGTGATGGGGCTGTTGGGACTGAACCCAGGGCCAGATCCACAGAGAGAATGAGGGGAGGGGGGGATGAAGTCAGAGGGTAAAGGGGGAAGATCTCCCCATCTCTCCTTGCCTTTCTTTTTTCTTCCCCATGCAAATATTTTTCACAGAGCTACAGTTGTCTATTTGTATGCCAACCTTCAGCTCAAAAGAGTTCACAGTGGTGTCATCCAGTTAGATCCTCAAACGGCTTCTCTACATTAAGCAAAACCCTGCCTGCAGCCTTATCAGGGTGTTGTCTTCAGAGACTCTGTGGGTTATAATCGGGACAATACAGACGCCCACCCACCCCCACAACTGTTTTTGCTGGTTCTTTCCCATATATTTCATTTATACTATTGTCAGAAGGCACTGCTCTATTTTGTTAATATTCATAATAATAAAAAAATGTTAAAATACTGCACGATTTAGATTTATTACTGCATTTTCAATGACTTATAAAACGTTTTCCAGCTTGAAAACGATGGGAGAGGCGTCTGTGGTTGACGATGCCATGAAAAGGACCCGCGAACATTCGTGAGTGAACAATCAGGAGCGCACGATAAATGCCCCGCATAGAGACAGCCAAAAGCAGTGGTGGCCGAAGACATTTTGCTCTCTGAAGCAGAGCCCAAATAGCATCCATCTCCCAGCTTTTAAACTAACCCTTTTAAAAGTCTTGCTGCACCATTCAGACACCAATTCCTGCCTTGGTCTATTCCCACCCTCCTCCTCAGGGTGCCACCTGAGGCAGGTCCCTTCACAGTACTGCATACCAGGGCTGGCTTGCTCACAACAACCCTGTAAAGTAGATTAGACCAAGAAATAGAAAATCACGTGGTGGAGAAGGGATTTCAATCCAGGTAGGCCCAGTCAATGTCAAACATATACATTCCATGGCACATGCTTTTGGCCCCAACAACAGGGTTTGAGGCCATGCAGCTACAAAGAACGATCAGGAATGTTTCTCTTGGAATATAATTCAATACTAAAGGCATATTCCTGGTTACATCATTTGAACGTCCTCTCCGTGTTTACATGAGTTAATAGTGCTAACCTTAAAATTGACATTTGTTAGCGAACATCAAGGTCAGTTGAAAGAATCAGAGTTTAGCTCAACTAAATCCTTTGCCTTTCATGTCTAATCCACATACAGAGTATTCTGAAGCCAATTATCTTTGCTAAAGCAAAGCGACCCTTTAAAAAAAATTGACTTAAACTGCAGGAAATCTATTGGGTTGCTCTGGCACACAGGCATGAGCAGTTCAGTTTTATTGTTTCATCAACTTAAATATTTTAGGAATAATTTCTTGTTTTAGTTATGCAGATAACTCACTAGCAGATACAGCAAGATGGGCAACTTACCCTAAATGAGGAAGGGAAGCAGAGGCACGACCCTTAGTTTGCTCCTGTGTGCTGTGGTCAAAGTTGCTAAATATGGAGACCAGGCAAAGCTATCTCTGGCACATCACTTGAGCTAAAAATACAGTGAGTCACCATGATTGGAATGCAACATTTCCAAGGCTCCAGAGATCATTTTGCATGTCTGTATTGGTATCTTCTATGCATCAAATCGAATCAGCTTTGGAAATGTACTATTACCACCACCACCCATGCTACTCTATACTGCACTTAACTCCTTAGCGTCACTGACAGGAAGTTATACAATAGTATTGCCATGCTTTTCTTTGTCCACATTTGTAAGCATAAAACTCTAACTGAATGGTTAGTTCACAGTGCTTCCCTGATTTGGGTACCCTTATGTATCCCAGCCATGATCCATATCCTGTTCTTGTCCTGGGGCTGCTCCTATCTCCTTTGCATACTACGTAATTAATTTATGGAACTTGCTGCCATATTATGGCTTAGCGTATCATGAGGACCATGACTTAGTGTGTCATGTCAACCATTCCTAACCATGGGTGGCTACATAATCACAGTATAAACATACCTGCTAACCGTTTGCTGCAAAAGGGTTAGCGGTCTAACCAGGGCCAGGATCTCTTCTTGATCATCCCAGAGTGCAGGACATGGAATAATAGGCTCAAGTTACAGGAAGCCAGATTCCAGGTGGACATCAGGAAAAACGTCCTGACTGTTAGAGCAGTACGACAATGGAATCAGTTACTTAGGGAGGTTGTGGGCTCTCCCACACTAGAGGCATTCAAAAGGCAGCTGGACAACCATCTGTCAGGGATGCTTTAGAGTGGATTCCTGCACTGAGCAGGGAGTTGGACTCGATGACCTTATAGGCCCCTTCCAACTCTACTATTCTATGATTCTATGAACAGGCCTTATGTAGACAGTGCCCTAATAGACACCAAGCAGGATATTGCACTATGAAAGTGGTATGATTGTATGATTGTACTACAAGTTCAATCGCAGCTTTTAAAGTTCAGCTAAAAACTTTTCTTTTTTCTAAAGCTTTTAAAACTTGATTTTGATCTGACTTTTTTACTGTTAGTTTTACTCTACCCTGTGCCTGTTTGGTGCATTCTCTTCCCCTTCTTATTGTTTTATTATGATTTTATTAGAATGTAAGCCTATGCGGCAGGGTTTTGCTATTTTATTGTTTTACTCTGTACAGCACCATGTACACTGATGGTGCTAAATAAATAAATAAATAAATAAATAAATAAATAAATAATATGAAAACAGCATATAAAAGGCTGTATGAAATTATGAAAATGGCATATGGTATGAGTCAATGGGCCCCAACAGTTGTCAGTGCACTTCAATAATGCTATAAAACAGTAGTGTGGCTCCTGCCTTTTATATAATGCTTTCATACCACTATCATAGTGCAATATCCTGCTTGGTGTAGATGAGGCCAGAGTTGTCCCCTTCTCTTTCTCCACTCCTCATTGGCCACCACACACACCCTTCCCCTGACATTTTGAAGCGGGTGCACTGCTGTTTTCAGTGCGATCCATGAATTAAATAGGGAATTAAAGTGTGTGGGCTGAAGAAACCTCATTCCAGGGAGCTATTGTTTATGGTTGAAAGGTGGTAGATCAGGGGAAAGGATGTGCAATGCAAGACACAAAACGGTTCTGAAACCAGAAATGCACCGCCAGGAATAGAGCAAGGAAGGACATCCCCAACATGGCAGCCACCTTTCCTGGGCACAACTCTTCCCATGGTGCCTCAACTGCACATTTTCCTGTCCACACCTGCTAAAAGAGACTGCACTGCTATTTTGCTCTTTGCCACTTTAATGGTTTTCCAGCAGTAAGAGGAAAAAGGAAGAAGCAGTGGGGAATCTGCATCAGAAGAAGAGGTGAGCCAGCGAAGCCCCTTCCATAGGCCCAGCTGGGACCAACTGTCTCTTGGCTCCTCTGCTCCCACGGCTGTCTCCACCTGCACCCATTCCAGCCAGCTGCAGCAGAGGGAAGAGGTTAGATGGTGAGAGCCCTCCTATCAACCTGGCTTCCCTCTCGCTCCTGTCCTCCCAGAATGGTCTCGGCTCTGGCCAGGGTACCCACATCAGGGCTGGCTCCTGGCATAGGGTGACCATATGAAAAGGAGAACAGGGCTCCTGTATCTTTAACAGTTGCACAGAAAAGGGAATTTCAGCAGGTGTCATTTGTATGCATGTCTCACCTGGTGAAATTTCTTCTTCATCGCAACAGTTAAAACTTCAGGAGCTATACTGCAGCTATACTGTGACCAGATTTAAAAGAGGGCATGGCACTTGCAGCTTTAACTGTGGTGATAAAGAGGGAATTTCACCAGGTTCCCCATATATACAAATGACACATGCTGAAATTTCCTTTTCAATACAACTGTTAAAGATACAGGAGCCCTGTTCTCTTTTTCATGTGGTCACCCTACCCTGGCAGGAAGATGATACTAAATGGCGCAAATAAATAAATGCAGCCCTGCGCTCCGCAGAGGGAGAATGGGATACAAATGTAACAAATTGCCCCAAGGGGCAATTCTATTACCGGCACAACGTTGCAATTACTTTAGGAGACATTTCATTAAACCTTTAGTCGTGGAACAAAATAATTTAAAGCGTGTGGTATCTATAGGCTTAACGATGCAGTTGTGAATAACACCAAATTACTAGGAGTTTCCAAACCAATCCGGAATTAAGCGGAAGCGAAATTGTCTGTTCAGTCGAAGAATAAAGCTGCCTTTTGTCAACTGCTGCCTAGTTATCCCCTCCAATTCCCTCATTAGCTTTCGTATGAATAATGCATAGATGCTACTACTGATAGTGTCATAACTCCTCAATTGTTCAAGCTAATTTAACACTCTCTGAATCATGATATGCCGTAAAGCCCATGAATATTCCCCAAGCACTTACACAGTTCTAGGCATGAACTGTTTGCAATTCCAGATTTTCAAAGGGGTGGGTGTGGGTGTTTTTTAACCTTTCCAGAAGTTATCAGTGAGGCAAATATGATGGCTTGGAATGATGGCTTATTAGAAAATGAGATCAATTACTCCAGAGTGCGTCAAGAGTAAAATGGAACCCTCATTTTATTTTATTTTCTACAGGGAGGGGAGAGGGAGGCTGTGAAGTTCAGATCATTAAATGCTGCGAAAATTATATATATATCCGCACGCGTTTAAAACGTTTGACCTCTCTTTGGCGCAATTCATTACCCTTGCGGATGCAGATTCTGAGAATATTCTATGGGAGAAATTGCATCTGCAAGAGGTCTATTGTGTGTCAGGCTGCACAGAGCACAGGGTATTGCATTCGGTATGCTTGTGGCACTCTGGGTATCCATTAGCATTTGAATTCACTTAATAACCTTATCAGCAGGAACTGTGAGCACTGACGTGCAGCAATGGCTTATATAATGAAAGCCTGCACAGAAAATTGCCAGGAGTGTGTGTGTGAGAGAGTGATTAAGGGGGGGGGCACAGGTCCCACATCAAATAACAACGGAGGAAAATGCCGTTGCTTGCCATATAAGCAAGTGGGCCAAGCTGATGTAGCGGGGTGAGCTGAGCAAAGTTCCTTCCTCAAACTTTCCCTCTTTCGTTCTCTCTGTTTTATTTTGTGCATCAGTCAGTTTCAGAGTCAGTAAGCCTATATAAATCCAGTATCAGAGGCGTGCCAGCAACTGGTGTGCCTATGTACACCAGTTGCTGGGGAACATGAGTGGGAGGGTGCTGTTGCACCCACGTCCTGCTTGTGGGTTCCTGGTCAACAGCTGGTTGGCTACTGTTTGAATGGAGTGATGGACTAGATAGACCTTTGGTCTGATCCAGCAGGGCTCTTTTTATGTCCTTATGTCTGACCCAGCAACAAGGTAATTCTTATGTTCTGAAGTCACTACCACACAGGTATGGTTGTTGCAGAGAAATCTGGCCCTTTGGGGGCTTGCTGGGATTTCCCTGGAGTCCCTGGCTAGGCTTGCATTTGCCAGCTGAGCTGTGGCCTTTATTCCCAAACCCTGGAACTTCCTTATTTTGTTTTCAATTGCCATTTAAGCAAATTGCTAAATTTGTGCAAATTTTGGCTGTAATTGGCTTAATTTGTGGAAATTCCAGCTGTAATTCGCTTAAGTTGTGCAAATTTCAACCATCATAGGCTGAATTTTGTGCAAATTGCAGATGCTATCATTTATTTATTTATTTATTTAAAACATTTATATCCCGCCCTATATCATTAAGATCTCAGAGCGGCGTACAGATAAAAGCATACAGTATAAAACAATAAATATGCACAGTTAAAAACAAATTAAACCATGAACCAAGTTAAAACAATATATAATTTAAAAGCAGTAAAAGCAATTAAAACAGTTAAAACAATGTGCCAGTGAGTTTAACCATTGTTAAAAAGCCAATGTTTTACTTGGAGTCGAAACGAAATCAGTGTTGGTGCCAATCGGGCGTCCAAGGGGAGGGCATTCCACAGTCAGGGCGCCACAGCAGAGAAAGCCCTCTCCCTTGTCCCATCATAGTGTATATGCTATGTTTAAGTTATCTTAAGCTAAACTATGCTGGTAGTTCTGGTGTTTTGCCATCAGACTGCAGTCCTTGAGAGTGTCTCTGAAATGGAACTTGGCCCTCACACTGAAAGAGGGAGGGCATTAGGTGCTGAGGACAGACAACACAGGAAGGCCATCATGTTCATGGGTTGCTTCATGAATGACAAGGAGCTCCTAGCCTAGCAGCTGCTGAAAACTAGGGTGGCCACATGTTCAACCATTACCTATTTAAAAGGTCCGGGCCTCCTCTATTTGAAGGTAATCCTCTATTTCAAAGGCTATCAGAGTGCTGTCCTCTGCTGGAAACTAGGCACTCTCTATTTAAAGGGTCCAAACTCAGTTTATAGATGAAGAACCATCAAGAGGGAGTCCAGCAGAGACCTTGAAGTCACCCATCAACACTGAGCACCTGGGCCACAGGCTGAGCAGGCATACAGTCTATGTGAGCAGGTCACAGTCTATGGTGAGACATATCGTATTTTTATTTCTAATTATTTCTAAATATTTCTAAATGTGCATCTATAGACATACTGTACCTTAGCATATGCACATTTTATGCAAATCTGTGTCCTCTTTTGATCTCTCTCTCTCTCTCTCGGTGAGGTGTTTCCCCCCTTTTGGCAACACATAAATGGCCACCCCACTGGAAACAGAAAATGGGACTGGATAGAGCTCGTTCTGATCTGCCCAGGCAATGCTTATCTTCATAAAGGTGCTTCTGCCTTATATCTTACTCTGGTTTACAATCCCACGCTACTCACAAAACCAGTCTTTTGAACCCACCTTGTTCTGCTCCAACAGTCATTTCACAGAACACCACCACTGTGTCTCAGAGATGTGGTGCCCAGAGGCATTCTTGGACATAAAGATGATGCTAGAGGCTGTTAGCCTCCCAGTAATCTTTTTTAATTAACATATATTTTAAAATAAAACAAAGTTCAGGATGGGCACCACGGAAAAACCGGGGCCAAAGTGGAGGGCAAGATCCAGGGGCAAGGCAGGGATCATCCTCCCCCCTGATCCCGGGTTCCCCTGTGCGTCATGTGGATGCACAGGGACAATCCTGGGGATCACCCCGGATAAAGTCCCGTCTAGTTATGGCCCTCACCTCCCTCATTCTGACACCCTCCAATTATGTTGGATTACAACTCCCATCAACCCTAGCCAGGATGGCTATTGGGATGGTGGGAGATGAAATCCAACACATCTAGGTGAATCACTAGATTGAGGAAAGGTGATCTAAGCCTTTGGTTATTTTCTAAAAACTATCAAAATCAGCAAGGAGTCCATTCCTAAGCAGAGCCACAGCTAAAAGTTCCTACTCCAGGCAGATAGCAATCTCCGTCCTGACAAAATAGATCTGAAGATCCTAATGAACAAAGATGCAAAAACCAAGGGGGAAAAAGACCCAGCTCTGTGCCAAGAGAGAAAGATAAGTAGGGATAAGTGAGAAATTAGTTATCATGAATTTACCAAATTTGCACTTCCTAAATATACACATAAATATTTGTTGTTTATTCGTTCAGTCATTTCCGACTCTTCGTGACTTCATGGACCAGTCCACGCCAGAGCTTTCTGTCAGCCGTTGCCACCCCTAGCTCCCCCAAGGTCAAGTCTGTCACCTCCAGAATATCATCCAACCATCTTGCCCTTGGTCAGCCCCTCTTCCTTTTGCCTTCCACTTTCCCTAGCATCAGCCTCTTCTCCAGGGTATCCTGTCTTCTCATTATGTGGCCAAAGTACTTCAGTTTTGCCTTCCATTCCCTCAAGTGAGCAGTCTGGCTTTATTTCCTGGAGTATGGACTGATTTGATCTTCTTGCAGTCCAAGGCACTCTCAGAATTCTCCTCCAACACCACAGTTCAAAAGCATCTATCTTCCTTTGCTCAGCTTTCCTTATGGTCCAGCTCTCGCAGCCATAGGTTACTACGGGGAATACCATTGCTTTAACTATGCGGACCTTTGTTGTCAGTGTGGTGTCTCTGCTCTTAACTATTTTATCAAGATTTGTCATTGCTCTCCTCCCAAGAAGTGAACGTCTTCTGATTTCCTGGCTGCAGTCAGCGTCTGCAGTAATCTTTGCGCCCAGAAATACAAAGTCTGTCACTGCCTCCACATTTTCTCCCTCTATTTGCTAGTTATCAATCAAGCTGGTTGCCATAATATTGGTTTTTTTGAGGTTTAACTGCAACCCAGCTTTTGCACTTTCTTCTTTCACCTTTGTCATAAGGCTCCTCAGCTCCTCCTCGCTTTCAGCCATCAAAGTGGTGTCATCTGCATATCTGAGATTGTTAATGTTACACGGTGATATTCACACTTTTCTGAATTTCGCAATGCAGTTTGAAAGTTATGCACAAAAATGCATACAACAGAGGAAATGTGTGCACAAAACTGTGAATATTAGGGAAAAGAGCACACAAAACACATTATTTGGGGGAAATGTGTATATCTGAAAAACTGTGTACAAAAATGTGTATATTAGGAGAAATATATACAAAAACATGTAAAAATTTAATGTGGATCTTTTAGATATATTTTTTAGCAAACAAATATGAAAAATGGAACAAACAAACAATGTAGGAAAAATGAATGGAATCGAACCGTACAGAGTTATCCATCCCTAGATCTATGTAGAGATTTATTGTTGTTAGGAAAATAGTTTGGTTTAGGAATAAATTTCAACATTAGGGATACACTTACATGCTTTTTCTTCTTTAATCTTGTACTCCAGAACCCCAGGAGTTTCCGCCTGGGCTGGAAAATGAACTGAGAGGAACAGATTTTTCAGGGTCTCATCTTTCCTAATCATGAATATCTAAACAGAGAGAAGAGGGCACATGAAATTGTATGATACCCAAAGAAGGGTCATGCCTGACCTGTTCAATAATCACTGTATCAAAACTGGGTCAAAATTTCATAATGCAATTACATTTTTTTTAATCAAGACCATTTTGTCCCTACGAAGGCTAATAAATGCTTTTTAGTGAAACATATTTGTTTGTTTTTTGGTTAAAGAAATTAAATGAAATGAAAAGAAAAGGGGACTGTCACTAGGAATTGGTTTACATTCCAGTCCTAGAAAATAAAAGAACGCAAACTGAAGTGGTCTCCCTGACTTATAAGGAAAACTCACAAGTGTCCCTACTAACCAGAGTCAGCACAACAGAATGAGTGAGACAAGGTCAAGAACAGCCGGCAAGTGTAACCCTATTGACTCGTTGAAATCATCTGAATGCTCAAAGTGGGAATGGGCTGTGGGTGCCAATGGCAGCCTGGCCCCCAACACCCCCTGTGTGCACTGGGGTTTGCTGCTTCATTCCCTGACCTTGGCCATATGGAGTGATGTGCTCAGAATAGAGGTTCTAGTAAGGTGGCCATATGAAAATGAAGCCATGGCTCCTGTATCTTGTATCTTTCACAGCTGCATAGAAAAGGGAATTTCAGCAGATGTCATTTGCATGCATGCAGCACTGAGTGAAATTCCCTCTTCATCGCAACAGTTAAAGCTGCAGGAGCCCTGCCCTCTTGACCAGCATAAGAACATACCGTATTTCTTCAATTCTAAGATGCACTTTTTCCCCCATATAAACATCTCTAAAAATGGGGTGTGTCTTAGAATCGCGGGTGCGTTTATTATTTCTTAGAATCAAAGCTTTTTTTCTGTTGGTGGTAATGAAATTAGTGTGCGTCCTACAATCTTAGAATCGAAGAAATACGTTAAGTGCCATGCAGGATCAGACCAAGGGTCCATCTAGTCCAGCATTCTGTTCCAGGACATGGTGCAACAGCACCCTGTCACCCATGTTCCCCAACAACTAGTGCCCACAGGTTTACTGTCTCTGATTCTGTAGATTGCACCTAGCCATCAGGACTAGTAGCCATTGATCCAACCCCCTTTTAAAGCCATCCAAATTGGTGGCCATCACCACATCTTGTGGTAGTGATTTCCAGAATTTAACTATGTTCTGTGTGAAGCTTATGATGAGGGAGAGTTAGGTCTTTTCTCCCTTAGCTGTGACTTCCAACCAATTAACCACCTCATGTTGCATTTACGTTTGAAAAATATCTTCAATGCAATGGGAGGCTTCTTTCAAACTTAACTGCTGTGGGGGTGAGGGAAAGGGGCTGCGGACTAGTCGGAGAGGCCCCAGAGATTGCATCTGGCCCACAGACCATAGGTTCTGCATCCCTGGTATAGACAATACTGAGCTAGATGGACCAGTGTTCTGACTCTATATATTCCCATGTTCCTAAATGCATGTGCACAAATGTTAAGACACTGCGTAGAGTGCAGCTGTGCCATTTCACACACTGCATCTATGGAGGCATTTTCTAAGTCATTCATAACCTTCTGCAGGACGTTTATGCTTTTCTCCTCTGTCTTCACCCAAAAGAGCAACTCTTCTTCCCACCCTAGCTTTTAAAACCAGCATAAGACTGACTGTTGGGGAGCAAATAGTTGCAGCATACATAAGACAAAGGAGAGATTTTGGCACAGAGTAGGATCTGGGTGGTCCATGCAGTGCTCCTTGCTACAAGAATTCGAATGTCCTGCCCTTAATATTATCCGTGAAATATTGGCATCTCTGTGAAATGAAACGCCTCCATGCCCCCTACTTGGGTTTTACTTTCATATTTGGCTGGTTCATATTTGAATATCCCTCACCCCATAAAGTAATCTCCAGAGTTTCACTACTATATCCCGTCATGATAAGCTTCCTATTAGAAGCTATAGCTCCAGAATCCCTTATAGCTACTACTTTGGGAGGGGTTCCATCCCCTATTTCGAAGAGGTCAAGCTCCTTGTGAAGAGTGAATCAAGGAGACTTGTGGCATTTTTGTAATATCTGATGAGTAACAAAATACAGAGCTTGGGTGGATAGTGTCATTGTATCATTTAGTCACTAGGTGGCACTGGACAGAGTTGGATGGAGTCAGGAGTTTCTGTTCTATTCTTGTTGAAGAGAGGCAATAAAGTTCTTGTCTACTTCCTGACTGGTGGATCCCTGCCCCATCCATGATACATGTGGACCTGATAGGAAGTGAGCACTCAGACCTGGCTATCGTCACTCAGGCCCTGGTCACACCCAGATTAGACCTCTGTAACAGGCTCTATGAAGTGGGGCTGTGATGCTTTTGAACAATTCTGGGGCTGAAACCCAGACACACCCTTTGGCCAAATTAGTTGCATTCTGAGCAGAAACTAGACCTTACTGGGAACTCCATGTTTCCCTCATGAGCCTAATGTGGGAGCTGAGGGAGGGGATATGGAGAGAAAATAGTGAGTTTGAGGTAGATGCTTAATCCTTATCTCATCCACTGACTCCTCCCTGCAAATGCCCCCAGTCCTCCCCCCAATTTTAGGGGTGTGTGTTTTCAGACAACATCACCTTCCACTTACATCCCTCCTGTGTTTTCCCATTGCTTCTTCCATCATTTTTCTTACCATGGAAAATCCATTCAGAATGGGGTGACAGGGGGGTGGACAATACTGCACAATGCCTTCTGATTGGTAGCACTAGTCTGGAAGCCTCCCCAAAAATGAGAACTGAGCCCAGCTGTGAGGGAAAAGACCTGGGGGTGGGGACCGTTTACAAGAGAGAAATGGCAGGTACAGGGTGTAGTGTTCATGGTAGGCTCATTCCTTGAACCAGGTCAGGATTTCTGAATGTCCTGGATTGGACACAGATAATCCACCCCAGGATTTCTACCAGACTGGCAAAGCAAGGGGTAGTCTGCCTGTGGCGGTATGCAAAGAAGGAACCCTAAAATAAACTATTAATCTCTTACATTTTGTGTGAAACCAGATTCCTATTTCCAAGGGTCCCGGGTCCCTGGACACAACACATGAGACGTTAAGCTCCCCTTCCTCTCGCTAAACTATAATTCCCTGTCACTGGCATCTCATCCGCACATTCCCCTTTGCAGACTTCTACTGTTACTTTCTACTGTTAGTTTTACCCTACCCTGTGCCTCCTTACCCTACCCTGTACCTGTTTGCATTCTCTTCCCCTCCTTATTGTTTTACTATGATTTTATTAGATTGTAAGCCTATGCGGCAGGGTCTTGCTATTTACTGTTTTACTCTGTACAGCACCATGTACATTGATGGTGCTATATAAATAAATAAATAAATAATAATAATAATAATAATAATAATAATAATACTTTGGTGAGGATGGGATAAGTAGATGATGTCTTCCTCGACAATTAGTATAGCGTGTTTTTGTGTGCTTCTAATTAGAGTTCAGTATGACAAATAGCATCAGCTTGTGCCTTAAATAGAAAATGAAGTTCTACAGTTGACTTTTTTGCTTTGGGGAAAAAAATGAAAGAAAAGAATGTCAAGAAATGTATAAAAGTGCTTTTAGATAAATGTACCAATTATAGACTATTAGGCCATAGCTAGACCTAAGGATTATCCCAGGCAAATGGAGGGGTCGTTCCTGCCTGCTCCTGGGATCCCCTGTGTGTCATTTGGATGTACAGGGATGATCCCGGGACGATCCCAGGATATAGGCCTGGTCTAGCCATGGCCTTAGTTTTGTTACCAACAAAGAGGGGAAAGTATGAGCGTGTAAAATTAGTAATGATAGTGATGCAATGTGTATCTATAGCAAAGCATTAATTTCTTTGCAACAGAAGGTGAAAGGAACTTGTTTGACAGGTGACAAAGCAGAGTTATAACACTGCGAGGGATCTGTGTGAAGAAAGGAAGGGAGCTTTCACACACACACATGCTTAAAATTCTAGTGATAGCAAATCCTAAACTCCCATTAGGATAACTCCCATTCCATCCCACTCATTGCTGCAACCAGAACTTGATAGCTTCCCATTGTTTACAGCTATGGATGCATCTGCACTTTCACTGTCATGGCGAGGAAATGTAATCTCCAGTCTTCCGCTAATGACATGGCGCTTCAAAGAATGCATGGCCATCTTTGCAATATAGATTCTGGTGCTGAAGAAATGGGGTTTCAGCCTATGATCAGGGCTGGCCCATAGGTAGCAGTCTGAAGCAAGTCAGGAGCAATCAGGATCAGAGAACCAGTGTGGGGTAGCGGTTAGAGTGTTGGGCTGGGACTTGAGAGATCTGAAGTTCAAGTCCTCACTTGGTCATGAAGCTCAGTGGGTGACTTTCAGCCGGTCACTGACTCTCAGCCTAACCTACCTCACAAGGTTGTCATGAGGATAAAATGGAAAGGTGGATCATGTATGCTGTCTTGGGATCTTTGGAGGAAAAGTGGAATATAAATCTAACAAATAAATTAAATACCCTGAATACCAGTGTTGCTAAGGGCACTTTCCAAGAATTGGCCATGACAGTGGACCATTGCAAGAGGAAAGAAGGTGGGATATAAATGTAATAAAAATATATTATTACATTATTATTATTATTATTATTATTATTATTATTATTGCTATTATTATATCCTGCCCTTTCCCCAATACTGGGACTCAAGGTGGCTTTACAAATTAAAACATGTACAGTTAAAACAGAGAGAGATATAGAAAAATTAAAAAAATATGAAACATTTAAAACATTTAAAATACGATTTTTTTAAAAAAAAAATCCAGTTTATAAGCAACACATAAACAGAGGTCCAGACTGCTCCCCAAAGGCCAGCCAGAACAAGAAAGGTTTTGCCTACCTCTGGAAGCTCATCAAGGTGGGAGCCAGACTAGCTTCCCTAAGAAGGGAGTTCCAGAGCCCCAGGGCAGCCACTGAGAAGGCCCTCTCCTGCGTTTCCACCAGGTGGGCCTGTGATGGTGATGGGACCAAGAGAAGACCCTCCCCTGAAGATCATCCCTGGCCGATGGCTGGTTGGCCACTATGTGAACAGAGTGCTGGACTAGATGGACCCTTGGTCTGATCCAGCATGGCACTTCTTCTGTTCTTCTGTTCTTATCTCAGAGTACGGGCAGGCGCATAAGGGGGAATATGGTCTTTCAGATAACCTGGACCCAAGCTGTAGAGAGCTTTATAGGTTATAACCAGCACTTTGAATTGTGCCCGGAAACAGAATGGATACCAGTGGAGCTGTTGTAATAGGGGAGTTGTATGCTCCCTGTAACCAGCCCCAGTTATCAATCTGGCTGTAGCTCTTTGAACCAGCTGAAGTTTCTGAACACCCTTCAAAGGCAGCTCCATGTAGAGTGTGTTACAGTAATCCAAATGGGTTGTAACTAAGGCATGTGTCACTGTGACCAGGTCAGAATGGGTGCAGTGGGCGCACTAGCTTTAACTGTGCAAATGCAATCCTGGCCACAGAAACAGAGGGCAAACTAGAAGGCAAGAGTAAGACCACATCAGAGCACAGGTAGACCTTGTTGCTCAAGCAAAATTTGACAGAGAATGTGGGTGGTAGGTTAAGAACAAGGTTAGGACACAGTCATATTTTTGTGAACCGCCCAGAGAGCTTCAGCTATTGAGCGGTATAATGAATAAATAAATGAATAAATATAAATAAATAAATATAGTACATTAGAAGCTCTTAACTATCTCAACTCCTAATGTCTTGTAGGAATGGCACTATCCTCATGTTGTAGAACAAACACAGCAAGGAACATGAAAGCTGGCCTTAGGCCTCTAATGGAATATTAGCACTCTGGCATAAATTAAATAAAATGTCCCAGCAATGAGTGGATCCTTCACTTTTTAAGATTACCCAGGGAAGTGGGTCTTACTCGTACTGGAGGGTAGGCAGAATGAGAACACAGTTTCAGACATGTGCTAGAACTGAGAAGAGATTTCTAAATCAACTGCTTGCTAATTAATGTCCCAATCCTAAAGCTTTCTGTGCCAAGTACATCTAAATCTAGAGATTTAGGATTTGCCAGGATGTTATACCAGCATTGTAGAGATATTGTACCTGTGTCACTTTCTGATTCAATAGAAAAATTATTTAGGGATCAAGGGATAATCAATCAAAAGTGCATTTTCCCTTTCACCCATCCTCATTCACTGCGCACAAACTGTCCTTTAAAAGTCTAAGGAAGTGACAGCAGTGGAAGGCAGGAAAAACCTTCCCAAAATATGTCAAATATGTCTCAGTTGAAATGTTTGATTCAGTGTCAGACTCAGACTTTGTGGGTGGAGGGGTGGGGGACGGATGGACAATGAGGCCTACAAATCATCTTTCTCTAAGAGCAGGAAACAGCATTATCTAGAGAAGTGTGACGTACCCCTGCTGGCTCTTTGCAGAGTATCTCAGCAGCCTTTTCCTGAGTGATGCTCAACACAAGCCAAGCCGGGCAAGTTTTGATGAGCTTCTCAAGGACACTGATGCCGGGTGGCAAAAAGCAATTCTTTGGAGCGATCGGCTGGCTCAGCTGGGTCTTATCTTCCTCTTCTTCACCGCTATCTGTGCCAGGCCTGCAAAAACACAGAAGCAAACCCGTATGAAGGATATGTGACAGCTTGTATTGAGCAAAGAAGTATAGAATGAAATGCACAGAAAACAATCATGATGCAGTTATTTGGCTGGTATTCATTTCAGATCCACGTAGCTTGCATGCCTTAGTTACACGGAGGAATCACTGGGGACAGAGGAGGCAAATATAAACATAAGAATATAAGAAGAGCCTTGCTGGATCAGACCAAGGGTCCATCTGTCCATCACTCTGTTCGCACAGGGGCCAACCTGCTGTCGACCAGGAACCCACAAGCAGGACATGGGTGCAACAGCACCCTCCCTCCCATGTTCCCCAGCAACTGCTGTATATACAGGCTTATTGCCTCTTATACTGGAGGTAGCACACAGCCATCAGGACTAGTAGCCATTGATTCCTCCAGGAATTTATCCATCCCCCTTTTAAAGCCATCCAAATTGGTGGCCAGCACTACATCTTACCTTATGGCAGTGAATTCCATAGTGCACAATGTGCAAATCCCCCCCTTCCCCCAATTGTGCAGATCCCCAAAATGTGCATTTTCATGCTTTCATCTATGGGGGAAATGTGCAATTTTGGCCAATATTTTTTTTTTGAAAAATTATGTATTTTTGTATGACTAGAATGTCATAAAATTATGGAAAGTAAAAAAAAAAAAAAAAAAAAAGCTCTACAAGTCTGCAGAATCTGTGTGACTCGCCAAAAGCCGGCCCGTGGCGGAATCTGCAGGTGAGATTCATAGAAATCCAAACTTGTTTGATTCCATTCCAGATTTTGCTGACATCCCCAGTGGCAAAAAAGTCCTCACTCCCAACCCCACTAGTGTGAGTTAGGTCAGCATTTTCTGATATTGCAGTTTCATCGTCTGACATCTATTTTGCATATGTGTGTGCACAGAAACGCACAGATACACACGCCAGCTTTCAACAAAGCCATCTTCCAAACCCCTCCCCCCCCTTTTTTTTTTTGGCGTCTAATTGTATTTTCGGAAGACATTGCAGAGGGCAGGTTATAGCAGGCAAGAGCTTAGCCAAACAAATGCACTAGTGAGTCCCTGCAGAGGCTCCGCGAGAAGATCATTAACACTTTAAAAATAAAACACTCAGATTGTTTTCTCTCTAAAGTTAGATCGGTTCACAGATGCGAGGAGCAGGTGGAAGAGCATTTTGCAAAGAGTGACATTGTATAACCTCCCCCTGCAATGTTATTGCAAGAGGAATGGCAGAGCACAGCCTCCCCCAACATGGTGCTCTCTAGGTATCTTGGAATGAAACACCCATCATCCCTGATCAGCACAGTCGAAAACATCTGGAGGGTATCCGGTTGGGAAAAGGCTGGCATAGCGCAACATGCAAGCCTGGGGATTAGCACTCTGCTGCCTCTGTTTTTGGAGGAGGGCAGGGATTTGGTGCTGAAAAGCAATGGGGAGGGAAGGAGGGCTCCATCTTTTCTCATCTGCCAATTCCCTGCTCCCAATTGCTCACCCCATGCAGAACAATTTCCCGCAGGGAAATAGTGAACAGGGGAAAGGAGGAATACCCCCCCACACACACACACTGTCTTTAACTGCATCTCCACTTGCAATTCTCCCCATCCAAAGTGACTTTTTTTAAAGGTGTTGTTGGGGGTCTAATACAGGTATTTGCACTTACTTGTAGGGGTCAATCACATGTTATATTCAATAACATGTAATAACCCCATGGCATTGATAAAGTTTTCCACCTTCGCTCACCTAGCCAGCACGGCCTGAACCTTGGGCCTTGGAGGCAGGCTTCTCACCCCTCCCAAGATGGGATGGAAGGAGAAGATGAAGATGAAGGACTTGTAGTGCCTGTCCTTTGGTCCAGCATGAAACATTTTGCCACCTGAGGCACAGGACAAGATGCCCCCTTCCCTGCTCCATTCCACATACAGCAGCCATCTGGATTGGCAGCTGGATCTTACTTCAGTGTTGGCTAAAGGACAGCACCTTCCACCATATCTAAAGGCAACAGGGTGGATTAAAGGGTGCAGGGCAGGCTGTGTGACTCCCTCAGCTCTGTCCTAGGGAATGGCTGGGAGCCTCAAGCTGTATGCCCAGACACTGCCACCCAGCAACTGCCGACTGCGGGCCGGACCCTGCTGTTCTCTGTCCAGTACTCTGATTGAGAGGCCTTTCATGGAACGCACCTACAAAGGGCCATTCCACAGCAAAAACCGCACGTATGACAAAAGGACAAAACATAACAGCATCAACCTTCTAGTGAAGCCAGATGTAAATTTTAATGCTATAAACCTTGCAGTATTACAAAGTAGGGGTGTTGTTGACCCACTTCCAACATGAGGGTCAAACTCAATTCCAGATAAATTCTCAAGGGTGTTTGTGTTCAAGTGGTATGTGAGGCCAAGGGGGTGGGCCTAACAGGATGAGGCCCAAAATCCCAAACACCAGCATATTTTAGCTTAAAGCTCTTAGTAAGGCCCTTTCTACACCTAGAGGTGTAACTAAGGCCCTTTCTACACCTAGAGGATTATCCCAGGAAAATGGAGGGATCATCCCTGCCTGCTCCCGGGATCCCATGTGTGTCATTTGCATGCATAGGGACGATCCCAGGAAAAAAGGCAGGTCTAGAAACAGCTTAAGAGAAGTGACATTTCAACCATTTAGGCCTTCGCTAGACCTAAGGTTTATCCCGGGATTATCCCGTGGTCATCCCTGTTTTACATGAACAGGGATGACCCCAGGACGATCCCGGGATAAACCTTAGGTCTAGCTAAGGCCTTAGAATGGGGAAAAAAGTGACTGGAACATCACCAGTCTTAAAATAATAGCACTGGCTGCCTATACGCTTCCTCTCAAAATTCAAGTTGTCGGTAATGACGTTTAAAGCCCTGAATGGCTTGGGACCTCGATACTTAAGGGATCGCCTCTCCCTCTATATGCCTGCCTGAGATTTGAGGTCTACTGGAGGAGCCCTCCTCTGTGTCCCACATTAGGGTGAAAGATGGGAGAGGGTTTTCTCTGTTGTGGCACCCCAGTTGTGGGATGCCCTCCCCTTGGAGGCCTGACTGGCGCTGACATTGCCTTTGTTTTGGCACTAAATTAAAATGTGGCTTTTTATCAAGGCCTTTGAGGGCTGAATTTCCCTAAAGCTGCACATAGTTTTAATTACTTTTATTGCTTTTAAATGTTCTACTGGTTTAGCTTGTTAATGGTTTAATATGCTTTTAGCTGTGTGCGTTATTTATTATTTTATACTGATTGAATTGACTTTATTTGTATACTGCCCTGAGATCCCAATGATATAAGGTGGGATACAAATGTTTAATAAACTAAATAAATGTGCAAAAGTTAGGAAACTACCAAAGGATTGTGTCCGGCAGGGGAAAGGGGATGAGCCCAGGGGAAGGGGACATGGCTACCTGGTGGAATCCTGGAGGGCTGGATTGGAACCAATTGCATTCAAGAGGCAGCTGGATAACCATCTGTCGGGGATGCTTTAGGGTGGATTCCTGCATTGAGCAGGGGGTTGGGCTCGATGGCCTTATAGGCCTCTTCCAACTCTACTATTCTATGATTCTATGGATTTCACCCAAAGCTCGAAGGTGTACAACGCTCTGGGGTTGAAGCAGTACTACCTTGGATAGCTCCTTCAGAGTTCTGTTTCTGACTGAAACCTGGTAGGGATTCACTGCCCCACTGAAATCAGAGCCACTAGCCTCCACTGGCTATGAAGTATACTCCTTTCTTTTTAAGAGCTGGACAATAAGCAGAGGTACAAATGTAAAGATATGTGGCATAAAGGAAAACCGGGAACAAAAACCATAATAGAGTTGATTTTTTAAAACTAATTGAGTTTAGTGTATAATGAGTAATGATTGAAAACATTTCTTGAATGAGTTCAAAGTACACAAGGAAGAATAACTTAGATAATGATACAGTCACATTTCAAAGTAAGAGAATTAAGGATTTGAACATGCATTTAGATGGGCACCACCCAAATATATATAGATTCAACGGAAATGCAATTTTACTTAGATATTTCCTAGTTATAGATTGGGGGGGGGAAGGTTTTAAAGAGACAAATTCAATAAAGAATGAACTCCATATAGAACAATGAATGGACTTTGGCCTTAAGCTGTTTTTATTTATTTATTTATTTATTTATTTATTACATTTATATGCCACCTTTTTCCGCCAAGGAACCCAGGGTGGCATACATAATCCTGTGAGGTAGGTTGGGCTGAGAGTATGAGTCTGGCCCAAAGTCACCAGTGGGCTTCCATGGCCGAGTGGGGACTAGAACCTGGATCTCCCGAGTCCCAGTCCAACACCTTAGCCACTACACCACAAATGTATCAGTGGGACTTCTGTATAAACATAAACATACACATGACGGAACTCGCTGACTCCAAAAGTTTTTGGGACAAAGGTTTTCTATGGATCCCCCCGCCCACCCCCCGATCAAGGCACTCAACCTTTAAAAGTGGTGTGACAGGTAAAACTCTTTTAAGTCAGGGGTGTACAACCTGCAGCACTTAACGGCAGCCACCCTTCGGAGTCTTTCCTCCTGTCGCCACTGAATGTCCCCACCACCACTACTGTATCTTTAGCAGTTGTATAGAAAAGGGAATTTCAGCACGTGTCATTTGTATGCATGCAGCACCTGGTGAAATCCCCTCTTCATCACAACAGTGAAAGCAGCAGGAGACCTGCCCTCTTTTGTATCTGGTCATTAAAGCTGCAGGAGCCCTGGCCTCTTTTGTATCTGGTAACTCTAGTATAGCTCCTGTAGCTTTAACTGTTGTGATGAAAGAGGAATTTCACCAGGTGCTGCTTAAAAAGACAACAACACTTCAGACAAGCTACTTCTGGATCCTGGAAGGATGCCCGTAACAACTAAGAACATATATTTATTACAGTGACCAACGTAACGGAAATATTAAAACCTTAAAGCAAAATATCATCAAACTGCCACATCAGTTTGATTCACATCAGAGCAGGTGATGAAGGCAAATACCAAAATGTGTTACTTTAATATTTATTTTATGTTAGTCACTGTAAACACACAAACACACGTAGCATAGCCGTAAAATGGGCCTAATTCAAGATCCCCTTTCAAAGTTTTCTAGAAAACTCATCTCTTGCTACACTTCTTCAAAGGGACAACGCGCACAGATGCTGCAGATGGAAAGACAGTTATAATTGGTCTCTCCCCGCCCCCTCTCTAAATATACAAGTCTTAAGTTATATTGGTTTGTGGAGCCAGTGGGAGCAACATTTGGCCTCTGCATTGCTCTCAGCAGGTGGACACATCCAGAGGCCGGTCTGTGAAAAAGCTTAATCAGCTGTTTAATCTGATTCTACTGCAAACACCACAGGTGGCTGCAGAGAGAAAGGAAAGGAGAAAAATGGGACAGCTTTTGAGTTCCCTTGCCTCTGCCAAGTTTCAGGATTTGTGCCGAGAAGAAGTGGGTCATTTCTATTTACTCCACATGCATCTAATGGTTTATATTTCTACTTTGTGCTTTGAATAACATCCTAGGCTGACAGCTCCAACTAGTCAGCAGGAAGGAAGGCCTTTTCCCCCTGATCAAGCAAGAAAAATCGCTGTCGTTTTATGATGGATTTATGGATGGCATTATCCTAAACCCAAGGCCCTATGTATGGCACGGGGTGGGGGGCAGGAGGGCAGCTACACTGGCCTGGTTCCCTGAGATACATTCCAGTTTTCATCTAAGTGTTTAACCACCGCCCCCTCCTTTATTTACGAGGTTATGGAGAAAAACATGGAAGTGGCTTTCAAGCAAACTGCTCAATATGAAGAAAGCCCACTCACAGCCTCTGGCTAATAAGTGCAAAAATACTAGCTAGAATGGATGACAATCACTGGTTCACACAATCGGACAAGCCAGAGTACAGGTTGAGTGTCAACTGTTGTTAAATCATAGTTCTTATTGAATTATGGGTTTCTGTGTTGTGTGAACCCAATTGTGCTAACAAACCATGGTTTGTTAACCATGAACAAACCATGAAGAGAACCCATGGTTTGTTATTGGGTTGTGAAATGTGAGTTGTTTGTGGTTAATAAACCATGGTTTGTTAGCATGGCTGTTTTTTTAATGCAACAGTCCACAATTCAACAATAACTTGTGGTTCAAAGACAACCCACAGTCAACTCATACTCTAGCTTGTTGTGTTTTGTGAACCCAGCCAAAAGGGTCACTCCTTGATACAAATTTCACACAATTTTACAAATTTCTCTTTGATAACAGGCTTTAAATTAGCATAGCAGAGATAAGAAGATTGTGTTATCACATATTACTACTGTGTTGCTCTTCTGTATTTTTAAGCTGTACACAGACATCACATAGAGTGTGTACACCAGCCATCCACAACCTGGTGCCCTCCAGATGTTTTGGACTTCAACTCCATCAGCCCCAGCCAGAATTGCCACCAGTCAAGGACGCTGGGAGTTGTAGACCAAAATATCTGAAGGGCACTAAGTTGGAGCAGGATAGTGTACATGTTTTGGCCTCACTGCTTAAGATTGTGTTCCATATACTTCTGTGTGAATGCATGAGAGAGCATGAGCACACCCACTAGCCATACCTCTGATGCCAATGCACCTATTGACCATGCCCCCAGCAGTTGCACATTCACTGTCAGTGTGAAGGGGGCTATGTGAGTACAAACTGTGGGGACAGTGTCATTATCATACAAACTGTGGGGACAGTTCTCTGATCCATTAGGGGGAGTGTAACACCCCTCCAGAACAGGTTGAACACCACTCAGCTGGGCAGTTGAACCATCCGCAAAGAGTACCTCCATCTTGTCTGGACTGAGAATTGGTTTATACCCCATCTTAGATACGTAGGAAGCTGCCTTATGCTGAACCAAACCATTGGTCCATCTAGCCCAGCATTGTCAACACTGACTGGCAGCAGCTCCCCAGTGTTTCAGGCAGGAGCTTTCCCTGCACTACTTGGAGATTGGACCAGCGACTTCTGTATGCAAAGCAGATGCCCCACCACTGAGCCATGGCCCCTCCCCTGTACCCTACCATATTAATGGTTCCCCCTCACAAGGTTTGGCTACAGCTCTGCCTGGAGAGCTACCAGCTTCCCTTACTGCCAAGGAGCCCCTAGCTGGCTACCTCAGGACTACACTTCTGTAGCGACTTGTTAGGGCAGCCTGACTTTAGCAGAGGAACTGAACGATATAGCTTAATTAATTGCACAATAATTACATCAAAGAACTGTACTTTATTTGACGTGCGTTACAAGACAGCTCAGCTGGAAGCCAGAAGAAATAGCAGGATAATTTGCCTTTGGGGTTCTTGTGGTATCAACGCAATTAGTCACATCTCTGCCATAATGTATTTCCCTCGGAATAAGCAGCCAAATTACATGCTGATTTACAACCTTCAGCATACCCTCTTCAATCCAAGGGGATGCTGTGGGACATGAACCAGGAAGAATAAGATCCTATTCTGTTTACGTGGTACTAGGAGAGGCCTTTCATTTATGGGAAGTCTAACAATGGTAGAGGTAGACCTCACTCTCCGTGGAAGTGGGTCAGATGTTGTGGTTTCCCGGGTACCGGGAAAAGCCAGCTGTGAGGCCCTGGGAATCCATTGGGACTCCCCTCTGCACCCCCTGAACTTGTGAGTTGGACTTATCTGCCATCCCCTTGTGCTCAGCAGCCATCCGTCCTCCACGAGAGCTGCCATTGTCAAGGAAGATGGGGGCTCTGTATTTTCCTAGATCTAATATTGCAAACTCTGGAGGCCATAAGGCGCCATTTCCAGACTCGAAGCAGTGTGCGGGCCTAGTTCCTATGATCATAAGCTGCCTTGAGTGCCATTTTCAAGGTAGAAAGGTAGGCTACAATCATTTCATTTCATTTATTCCATTTTTCATCCATACTGCCCAATAGCTGAAGCACTCTGGGCAGATTAGAAAGATCAGGTAAATATATGAAAACAGTTAAATAAATAAATAAAATGCTTGGAGATGGCAGTATTGGCTGCAGGGGTCCCTCATGGGCCACCCTGTGGAACCCAACCCATATATGGTGAGAGTTGCCACCTCACAACCGGAACACGATGGGGCAACTGAGCTTTACCATTTAATTATTATTATTATTATTATTATTATTATTATTATTATTATTTATTTATATAGCACCATCAATGTACATGGTGCTGTACAGATAACACAGTAAATAGCAAGACCCTGCCGCATAGGCTTACAATCTAATAAGTTGTAGTAAACAATAAAGAGGGAAGGAGAATGCAAACAGGCACAGGGAAGTGTAAACAGGCACCGGGTAGGGTGAAGCTAACAATATAGAGTCAGAACAGACTCAATATTTGAAGGCTATAGGGAAAAGAAAAGTTTTTAGCTGAGTTTTAAAAGCAGTGATTGAGTTTGTAGTTCTCAAGTGTTCTGGAAGAGCGTTCCAGGCGTAAGGGGCAGCAGAAGAAAAAGGACGAAGCCGAGTAAGGGAAGTGGAGGTCCTTGGGCAGGCGAGAAGCATGGCATCAGAGGAGCAGAGAGCCCGAGCGGGGCGATAGTGTGAGATGAGAGAGGAGAGATAGGCAGGAGCTAGACCGTGAAGAGCTTTGAAGGTCAGCAGGAGAAGTTTATATTGGATTCTGGAGTGAATTGGAAGCCAATGAAGAGATTTCAGAAGTGGAGTGACATGGTCAGAGCGGCGGGCCAGGAAGATGATCTTAGCGGCAGAGTGGTGGACAGAGACCAGCGGACTGATGTGAGACGAAGGAAGGCCAGAGAGAAGAAGGTTGCAGTAGTCCAGTCGAGAGATAACCAGTGCGTGAACGAGAGTCTTGGCAGAAGAGACAGACAGAAATGGTCGAATCCTGGCAATATTATATAGGAAGAAACGACAGGATTTAGCTACTGCCTCGATGTGAGGCGTAAAGGAGAGCGAGGAGTCAAATATAAAGCCAAGACTACGAGCTTCCTTGACCGGAGTAAGCGTGACATCGTTGACAGTAAGAGAGAATGAGAGGTGAGGAGAAGGTTTAGGAGGAAAAACAAGCAATTCAGTCTTTGCCATGTTAAGTTTCAAACGACGATGAAGCAGCCAGGCTGAGATATCTGAAAGACATGCCGAGATACGATCGTGAACATCTGGAGAAAGTTCCGGAGATGAAAGATATAATTGTGTATCATTGGCATACAGGTGATATTGGAGGCCGTGAGATTGAATAAGCTTGCCCAAGGGCAGCATGTATAGAGAGAACAACAACGGGCCAAGCACCGAGCCTTGCGGAACCCCAACTGAAAGGGGAAAAGAGGAGGACGAGCTGCCGTTAGCCGACATGCTGAAAGAGCGACCCTCTAGATAGGAGGCGAACCAGTTATAGACAGAGCCACAGAGTCCAAGGTCATGGAGGGAATCTAGGAGAAGATCGTGATTAAACCTCCTGATACAAGGAGACACAAGGCAACTATCGCTCCTCTCCCTCATACCCTCTAGGTCTAATCCTGTCATCAGCCTCCCTGCCCTCACCAGGGCCAGATCTACACCAAACAGGATCTAACACTTTGAAAATGTTTTGAAAACTGTATATGTAGTGTGTCCTGGGCCTCAACAGTTGTCACTACTGTTATAAACCGTTTTAAAGCAGTAGTGTAGATCCTGCCCAGGGCCGACCCACAACAATGATCACCCTCAGGTGGAGGACAAGATGGTGCCCTCCCCCTGCCTCCATTCCATGTACCGAAGGTGACTGGACTGACAGTTGAATCTGTATCAACACTAGCTATGGGATAGAGTCCACCAATGCACCATAGTGTGAAGCAGGCTAGCTTAGGGAATGGGCTGGTAGGGCAGGCTGTGTTGCAAACAGAGACCCGTCTTCCAACACCTTGCTGCAACTCCCTGCACCAAGCATCTGCTGCCTGAAGTAGCTGCTTCATTCTGCCCAATGGTTGGGCTGGTCCTGCCCCTCATTCATTGGTCCATTTAGTCCAGCATTCTGTTCACGCAGTGGCCAACCAGCCACCAATGGAAAACCCACAAGCAGGACATAAGTGCATCAGCAATAATGTTTCTAATTCCTGTTGCACAGTGTCCCTGGTAGACCGAAAGCTCAAAACGGTATGTGAAAAAGTGCTAGCAGAGGAGGGGAGGAAGTAATTATTATTGTCAATACAAATCAAATGATGCCTTCCATACAAAGATGACATTGGTGTCAAGGGATGCTTAAGAAACAGAAAACTTTCCCCAGCTTTGGCTGTTGTTGTAATTATTAGTTTTACAATGTCAAATGCCTGCATTTCTTTTCTGTCTCTTACATTTGAAAATGCCTTGATTTGAAATGAAGATGTCATTATGAGGTCAACGTACCAGAGAGAAAATAACACTTTGAGGCCAGGTTTAGCAGCATCCCTTTAAAGCCAGGCCACGGTTGGCGGCTCCACAATGATTGCCAATCTGTGTGTGTCTGAGATGGCAAAACGCAACAGCTGTCACCAATGACTTTTGCAAGAAAGAGAATGACAGATTAACCTTCAGACTCCAAACACTGAGTACCGGGCGGATGTAATCTAAGATGGGCTAGTTTTGTGCCAAAAGCAGACACGTGCCACCGTGAGATCTCTGATGGCAGCAATACCCTCTGTCTCACACAGACTGTTTGTTCTGAGCAAGAGATAACACCCTGTGGGGCCAAAATTGCAGCCCTTTTTGAGTTAGGTGGAAAATGCTAGTACTTACATAGATTTCTCCAATGAACACATGATGACTAAGTGGGCAGGAAGAGAGGTGGTTCTGCACCAGCAGCAAATTCAAAGGTTTGAACATAGGAAACTGACTTATACTGACCAGGTTCTCACGGAATGAGAAGCCACTGTGGGTGAATTTCCCCGTGGGGGTTCTTGTCACAGCAGTGGCCATCATTTTGAATATTTGGGGCATGGCGGAGGTGTACTGTAGCTTTTTGTTACATGCAAACCTAGCAAGGGTGGGTCGTTGGGATGGTTGACAAGCCATCCACAACTCTAAAACAGCCCGTGTGTTCCGGTGGCTTGTCAACCATCCGAACAACCCACCCTCACCAGGTTCACACACAATGGGAAGCTGGGGCAGTGGCTCATCAGATGGGGCATTGCAACCCACCATACCTAATAATCCATGGCAGGTTGCAGTGATCGTGCGAATCAGGTCACTGAGTCAGACCACTGGTCCATCTGACCCAGTATTGGTGACATTACTGGCAGTAGCTCTCCAGGGTCTCAGGCAGGGTTTTTTCCTGTCCTACCTGGACATGCCGTGGATCGAACCTGGGACCTTCTGCATGCAAAAGGAGGGGGGGCACATCAATTCTGCAGGACACCTGAGAAACAAGTACATTTTATTTCAGTGGTTCCCAGCTTGGGGTCCTCAGAGGCTGTTGAGCTACAACTCCCATCATCCCTTGGCCACGCTGACTGGGGATGATGGCAGTTTTAGCTCAACAACACCTGGGAAACCTCAGACAGAGGACTTCCCTGCCACCTGTTCCATGATTCTCTTAACTGGAAGTGCCGCAGATTGACGCTGGGACCTTCTGCATGCAGACCATGACCTGTGGTCCCTCCAGTCCCTAGAGGGTTTTGTAATCAACCTTAAGAAAAATATAGCAAACTGTGGTTGCAGGCAGCGCTATGCGTACCTCCCATCTCACATTCTTAGACTTGCAAAGGGCTTTGGTATGTTACTTGCCTGTACTGGAATGGGAAGTGTGACCTGGACATCTTATTGCCCATGTAATATTAGGCCAGAAGATCTGTGCAAGTTTCTGATCCCATACTCCTCCGCCATGCAAATACCACTATTCGCAGCACAAAATAGGAAGCACATCTTACAGCCACAAAAGTCAGAACTTGACTTTTCAGCATAAATGCAAAATAAAATAGATCAGAGTCCTTTCCCCTTTTTTCCTACACGTATTTAGGGAAGCGGCTGGAAAATGCCCAATTAGAAGTAATCAAATGCAACAGAGGGCTGAGTGAGATATTACATTATACGTGGAGGCATCACTCATGACTTTGAATTACTGCTAAATGAAAATGCAACACATATGGATCTCATCTCACATAACAGTGATTTTAATTGTAAATACTTTTATTTGGAAATACGTTTTACTGATGTTATTGAGACTTCTGACTCTAAGGCCTGATGCAGTTGTAAACATTTAATAGGGTTCAGGAATTGGGAGGACCATGGGTTTAGATATCTCTTCCCCTGATCTTATTTATCTATTTATTGAAAGCATTTTACCCTGCTTTTCAAACCCAAAAGGCTCCCATAGAGTCTTCCAAAGATTAAGATTAGCCCCTTCTGTCAGCCTTACAAGCTAAAAGACACAGCGGAAAAGGAAAAGGGATTGGGAGGGTGGATGAAAAAGCAAACCACTAGATCTTAGTTATAAAGTTCTTATAAGGGTTCTTTGTTGCAGGGAACAAATATGTTACATGATGCCCAGTGGACTCTGGTGGCTCTGATGTCCGTGGGGCGGTGCATCTGCACTGGGTTTCAGTCAGAATTCAAAAGGAGCTTTCAAAGGTGCTTCCGGAATGAAACCCGGAGTGGATGCACCGCCCCACTGACATCAGAGCCACCAGCCTACACTGATGATGTCCATGGTTGGAGGCAGGAGGAGCAGCCTTCCCATGGTCCTCAGTCTCCAGGCCAATGAAGAAACCAGAGTGTGCTGCCCTTCTGCTCTGCAACCCCAAGGCAACTGGCAGCTGAAGCTATGTGTTCTTTCTGGCACGTGGTCCTTCTCTGCCCATTGTATGAGGCTAGGTTGCTCTCCCCTTTGCTGTAATGTTCATCCTGGGTGCAGTCTCTCAGTGGACCTTGATCCCCATTGGATGAGACCAACTTGCCCTGCAGCTCTTCTTCTTTGGGACATGAATTTGCTCTGCCTCACTGGGTCTGGGTTTGGGGTCATGTGTGATTGTTGCTAGGCCAGATCAAAGTGATTCTAGAGATGGTACTAAATCCTTTTTGTGAACCTAGCTTTAAGCACGGTGCTCAAAGGTGGTTTAACAGCAGCATCCCATGGTTCTATTTTGACAGCAGAATCTCATAGTTCCATCCCATGAGAGGGCCACAGCTCAGAGGCAAAGCACATGCCTTGCATGCAGAAGGTTCTAGGTTCAATCACTGGCATTTCCATGTAGAGCTAGGAAGGAATCTTGCCTGAAACCCTGGAGAGGTGCTGCCAGTCAGTGTCGACAATACTGGGCTACATGGACCAATGTTTTGACTGGGGCCTTAGCTAGACCTAAGGTTTATCCTGGGGCCGTCCCTGCCTGCTCCCGGGATATCCTGTGTGTCATTTACATGAACAGGGATGACCCCAGGAGGGTCCCGGGATAAACCTTAGGTCTAGCTAAGGCCTCAGTATAAGGCAGCTTCCTATGGTAGGTTTAGTCGTTCTCTCATGTTCTGCCTATTGGGACTTTGGAGTCCTATTGATTTCAACTAGAAATCAATAGGACTCCGTACTGTAAGTCTAGGCTTAATTCTTCCATTGATATCAAAGGGACTTATACAGTAGGTGCTCATCTTTAGCTGGATCGTGCCCCCTCTTTGAAGTCATTGCAAAATGCTGCTTCAAGGTTTTTTCTTCTCTCTCTCTCTCTCCTTTTGTAGTTCCCTGCATTTTTAGTAGTGTTTCCTAATTATAGGATATCTGAGGCAAAGACAGAATTGTTAGTATTTCAAAGTACTGTGTTAACATTAACCCCTGGCTGTATCTCTTTGGAGAACTGTCTGTGTATTATCCCTTGTGACAATGAGCAATCAGCACTTCATTAAACAGTAGTAAATATTGTTTCTCAGTAAGGGCAGATAGCATGAGACAATGAGTAAAGCAGGTGGTCAAGAAGAGCTAAAGGGGGAATCAGATATGATATAAAGGAGAAACAGACATCTATGACCTTCTCCCATCACAAAGTAAGTCATGTGTCCCATTGGTTGAATTACAACGATCTACAAACTACACTTCACTCGCCACACATGAGCTGTTTCTAGGCGAAATTTAAACCATGGCCCAAACCCAACCAATTTCCCATCTGTTAAGCAAATGCAGTGCCATGAGCATTTTCTGTTTTCCCTTACAGAAGACGTCTGTAGAGTCATCTCAGAAAAATGTGTCCCTTGCACTTAAGGAGAACAGAAACTGCATTGCATTAACTTGAACAGATGGGAAATGGTTTGGATGTGTTGCCAACGGGTGGGGTGTAAGGGAGGGCCAGTTCCCAAAATTAGCCAAAGGGGTGTGGTGTAGGGATGCCGCTGGAGACAGCGTGATGCTGTATCTAAGACCGCCGGAGATTCAGAAACCATGATTTTGCTGAGCCAGCACCCTTGGGAGGGTAGCATTGCCAAAAAAGAGAGGAACTGTGTCACCCAACAGATGAAGAAGAAGGGGGAGATGACAAAAGAGGAAACCCATTTGCATTGTATTTCCATATGCAGATTTTTAAGTATGGGTGCACATTTAGAAATATAACACTACACCCCTCTCCATAGTGGAGAAGATTGATCAGGTGCCTGTTCAGCCTTCTGACCGGGTGCCCACTGTTGATGGGCAGCTTCAAGGCCCCTCCTGCTCTCCCTCCTTATGGTTCTTTATTTTTAAACCTGGTTTTGACTGGGCAGCCCATCAAGGAGAGAGCTGTGTCCTCTACAAGGTACGACACTTGGCCACCTTAAGTTCCTCGGGCACTCATTTGGTACTTTTGGGGAATCATTCTAGTCCTCAAGAGACCTAGAGGATTTGCTCTCACTGGGCTCATCTACACCAAGCATAATATTCCACTATGAAAGTGGTATGAAAGCGGTATATAAAAGGCAGGATCTACACTACTGCTTTATAGCGGTACTGAAGTAGACTGACAACTGTTGGGGCCCATGACACATCTACACCGAGCAGGACATAGCACTATGAAAGCGGTATGAAAGTGGTTTATGGTATGTGTCATGGGCCTCAACAATTCTCAGTGCACTTCAATAGCGCTATAAAGCAGTTGTGTGGCTCTTGCCTTTTATATTCCGCTTTCATACCACTTTCATAGTGGAATATCCTGCTTGGTGTAGATGAGCCCACTGTCCCTATTTTGAGAGAGAGAGAGAGAGAGAGAGAGAGAGAGAGAGAGAGAGAGAGAGAGAGAGAGAGAGAGAGAGAGAAAGGGAGGCCTGATTTTCGGCTATGTGTCCCCTCTCTAACTTTTTGGAGAGATTGTAAAGATGCTTTTGCAACATTTTGTTAATGTGCCATTCAGAACGTAAGAAGAGTCCTGCTGAATCAGACCAAGGGCCCTTCTAGTCCAGCATCCTGTTCCCACAGTGGTCAACCAGCTGCCTATGAGAAGCCCACAAACAGGACATGTCAGGATTAGTGCAATAGCAGCCCCCCCCTTGCATTCTCCAGTGACTGCTATATAGAGGCCGACTTCCTCCAATACTGGAAGTAATGTATCACCATCATGACTAGAAGCCACTGACAGCATTATCCTTTGTGTTTTAGCCCCCTCCTTTGAGCATCTAGGAATTAAACCTCCAAGTGGAGAGTGATGTGCACGGAGTACGCAGAGTGCAATTTCATATGCTGAATCATTTAAAACATATAATAATAATAATAATAATAATAATAATAATAATAATAATAATAACAACAACAACAACAACAACAACAACAACAACAACAACAATAATTTGTTACCCGCCTCTCCCTCTGGATCGAGGCGGGGTACAACACAAATAAAAACACCATAAAACACATACATCTAATTCAAACATTTAAAACCAGTGCATCATAGAACAGGCATCATAGAACAAATATATCTGTCTAGGTATAGACATAGCTATACATAACATACTAGTCCAACTTTATTCAACCCTGTGTTCTCCAGATATTTTGGACTTCCGCTCCCATCAGCCAAGCCAGCATTGCCAATGGTCAGGAAACCTGGGAATTGTAGTCCAAAACATCTGGACACAGCAGGTTGAAGAAGGTTGTATTAGTCTATCTTGCCAAAAAACAGCCCCACCCATATTTGCTTTTAGATCATGTAGCCATTAGTGTGTTCTTACAAGGTAAAAGCAACAACAGCAACAACAACTTTTACATGCTAATGGAATCTAGGTCAGGGGTCCCAAAAGTTTTTGGGTCAGTAGAAACATTTGGAATTTTGGTAGACTATTGTGGACACTCTCACAAAATGGCTGGCATTTGGGGGGGACTGTTGCTCATTCATAAAATGGTTCATGGTGGGCAAGGACAATCACAAAACACTCAGGTTATCTGGAGAACCATCTCTTCCCATATGTACTTGCCCAGACCCTAATGTCATTTTCAGCGGTCCTCCTCCAGGAACTCCTGCCAAAGACAGTGAAGCAGGTGGCTACCAGGAGAAGGGCCTTTTCTACTGTGGCACCCTAGTTATAGAATATACTTCCTAGAGAGGTTCATCTGGCACCTAGGTTGTGCTCTTTCTGGCGCCAGGTGAAGACTTTTTTTAATTTTCCCCAAGCACTTTTAGCATTCCAATTTTTAGCTCTACTGGTTTAAACCTGCTATGACATTTTAAATCTCTTTGAGGTGGCTGCAAGATACAAGGAATCAGTGTGTACACACCACAGTCACGGATGGCTCTATGCTACCATCTTCTTCAATTCTCTTAAAATTCAGTCATGAATTCAAATGCTGAGTATACCAGCTGCTTTGGAACTGATGAAGTAAAGTATTTTATTATTTATCATGCCTCTTAACACAATGAGTGTAAATTTCTTTCAGAAGATGGACAAAGGAAGTGTGCTTGCAGGCAGTTGTGGTAGCTGTGACTGCACCGGTGCAAAACTTGTAGAGATGCACCCAGAACTGAAGCCATGAACTCTGTTGGACCACAGCGGTTTCCTTTACTGTTTTATCAAGACTTACAAAAGCCACATTTTATCTTACAAAGGAAAATAATGTAATGAAGAATCCTTGCCTTGAAAAGCTATTGTACAGGATGGGCCTGGTTCTGAACTTGCCTGCATCAAGAGTAAATCCAGTGCTTTAGCTGAATATCTCTTAGATTACACCGGCATTACGTTCCATTGTAATAATATTAAACACATGAATTAATACTGAATCAAAGCTTATAGGAAGCTAGAATTAGGTCATCTGGTCAGAGTTTTCCCCACTAAAATTTAAATTATAGTAATCCTTTCTAATTTTGCCGCTATACACATAAATTAGCACATACAAATGTTATGCAAATTGGGGTCTTCTTTTGTCCAATTTGGAGTGGTTCATTTCCTCTTTTTTGGTGATGCATAAGTCACACCTAATTGACCCTTGAACACCAGGTTTTAGCTGAGGGATGAGCATGTTTTCGATGCCATAGTCCTTGCATAACTGTATCCTATGGTGAAAGTGAGTTGTGCAATGTGCACGGTTGAGAGCCAAGTGGGATGCATGGGCTCAGAGAGACACCTAGATCAGGGAGGGAGACACCGGCTCAGTTGACTCAGTCACAAAGCACCACCGTCTCACAGCCTAACCTACTTCACAAGGTCATTCTGTGAATCAAATTCCAGTGAAGGAGCCGTGTATAGTATTCTGAGCTTCTTAAGAAATCTAATACAATGAAGGTGGAATCCCATGCATGTTTAGACAGAGAAATATCTTACAACTCCCAGCATTGGCTGGGGAATGCTGGGAACTGTAGGATCTTTTTCTGTCTAAAGATACATAGGATTGAACCCTTAATGAATAAATAAAAAAAACTTTCAAACAGGATTTCTGACTCTGTGGTTAGAAATCTCTCTCTCTCCCTCCCTCTTTTCTTTTAAATGAACACACAGGTGCACTTCTTAAAAGTGGAGTACTTACTAGTCCAGAAGCAAATATAGGCCACCATATTCAATCTGCATGTTTCCTCTTGCCCCTGGATGCACAGTTCTATGTGTGTCACATTTCCTTTTGAACTCTGCTCATAATCAAGTCTCAGAGCTGAATCACACTTCACATTTTGCAGATGGATACAAAAAGGCCCTTCATCAATACGACCATGTTCGAAGAAGAGTTTTTAAAAAATGAGCCATGGCGATGAGGTCCAATGGGCCCCAGGAATGGGATCCTATGGGACTCATGCTACTTCCTATGTGAGGCAAGCAATTGATAAGGAAGTGAAGCCAACAGCTTGAGCAACTGATTCACTCTTCAGAGGCACAGGTGAATAGAGCTGCGGGAATCAGAAGGGCTGGATTTGGCCCACAGGCTTGAGGTGTCATACATTGAAAATTGCTCTCCACTATCTGGGCCTGCTTACCCCACCCCAGGAAAGTGAAGATGCCCCGCATGCCTTGAAGATGCCACGGGTGCTCTGTAGTGCATAACAACTCTCTTTGGTTCTTGGCTACGGTTGCCTCTCTTTCACCCCAGCAAGTCCCACTACCAGCCTTTGACTCTCTCTGAATAGAAGCGTCTGCTAGCAGCCTGAACGAGTGGAACAAGTGTTCAAAGTCTCCTTCAGGCACATAGTGCAACAGCTAGGAAAGCGAGACCCACTGCGGAACTCCATTTTGCTTATTGCACACATCACCTGTTAAGTTGTGTCTTGAACTAGTCCATATTCAGGGAGGTACAGTGAGGACTCCTGCTCCAGTTTCAAGCCCTGGCTTTGAGTTTCCCAGCCGACTTTTTGCACATTCCACAATTTCTGGAACAGGCTCCTCCATATCAGTATCAGTCTTTCAGGTTGCCCACAAGAGCTCTCTGGCTTTTTGGTACTCAACAATAATTTTTATTGGGTCTTAACAACGTAGTTGTGATATTAACCACTTACAAGTCACTATATTTTGGTAAAACAGAGTAAAACATTGACTATGGTTATATTGTTTTGTTTTTATTTGGTTTTATTTTATTTATCATTGTAGCATGTGTGTATAATCGGGGAAAGGAGAAGGCAATGCATGCCCAACTTTCTACAGGCCAGATTAGGAGCCCAGGTTGACAGAAGTTGCCCATCCTTACTGTGTGGGTACATAATAAATCCACACACACTTTTAAAATAAAATGTTAGAAAAATCACAAGCAGCCATGAGCCTTCCTCAGAGTTATCCAGGAACTAACAGGCACTGCAGCTGACTTTCTTTTTCTATCACTAGACTAAAAAGCACATTTCCATTCTACCTGACTCAGGGCAGGTAGATAATGTTCACACATGTACATTCAGCACTTAAGCCCTTTTCAGATGGCCAAAGCACATTGTGAATGTGAATAGGGAAGGGGGCAGGGATTGTGTTCACAAGACCCTGTGCACTAATAATATTTACACATGTAAGCGTGTCTATGGTTGGGGATCTGGTGAACTTGCCAAGCTCCCAGCTGCACATCCAAACTATGCGCCTTTTATTTTTGAGGAAAACGGTTACATACCACCCGTGAGCATAGTTTCCCTTCAGGAAATGTATTGCATTTGAAGGGAAGTGAAACGAGATCAGTGCTCTGTCTTTGGTGCTCAGTGTTGCAATATTACATGCAAGTCATCTCCGGACGTCATAAAAGTCATCAAATGATGTAATATATGCATGAGAACTTGCTCCAAGTGCTACAAACAAAGCAGGACATGGTGCAACGGCACTGTCCCACCCATGTTCCCCAGCAAGTGGTGCCCACAAGTTTACTGCCTCAGATACTGGAGGGAGCACCATCAGGGCTAGTAACGATTGATAGCCTTCACCTCCAGGAATTTATCCTACCCCCTTTTTAAAGCCATCCAAATTGGTGGAAATCACATCTTGTGGTAGTGAATGCCATAATTTAACTATGCGCTTTGTGAAGAAGTGCTTCCATTTATTTGTCCTGAATCTCCCACCAATCAGCTTCATGGGATGACCCCAGGTTCTAGTATTTTGAGAAAGGGAGAAAAATGTCTCCCTATCCACATCCTCCACACCGTGCATAATTTTGTACACCTCTATCATGTCTCCCTTTAGCCTCCTTTTTTCCAAGCTAAAAATCCCAGCTGTTGTAACCTTCCCTCATAGGGGAGATGCTCCAGCCCTTTGATCATTTTAGTTGCCCTTTTCTTCACCTTTTCCAGCAATATACTATCTTTTTTTTAGGTGTGGTGACCAGAAATGTACACAGTATTCTAAGGCCTTGGCTAGACCTAAGGTTTATCCCGGGATCGCCCCTGCCTGCTCCCGGGATATCCTGTGTGTCATTTACATGAACAGGGATGACTCTGGGACGATCCCGGGATAAATCTTAGGTCTAGCTAAGGCCTAAGTGTGGTCGCACCATAGATTTGTATAAAGGCAGTATGATCCTGGCAGTTTGATTCTCAATACCTTTTCTAATGATGAGATCCCAGTGATAAAGGGAAGGATACAAATGTTTTAATGAATAAGTAATAAAATAAAATGCAAAAGAAAAGAAAGAAAAAGTTGCTGATGCAGTTCTTTTGCTGTTCCAGATATTTTTTGTGTACCTCAATTGAGCTCATCTCATTTTAAGTCGGCCTTCCCCAATCTGGCACTCACCAGATCTTTTGGACTACAACTCCCATCAGCACCAGCCACTACGGCCAGTGGTCAGGGATGATGGGAGTTGTGATTAGAACATCTGGAGGGAACTACATTTGAGAAGGCTGTTGACACATTTCCCTACTGCTAACAAACGTGACTTCCTGGATTCCCCTCCCAGCTATCTGAATGATATCTGGATGAGAAAGGACAGTTGATCACTTCTAAGAGGAGAGATGTTGGAATTCTGCTGGATGTCATACCCAATCCCCCAGAAATGCTTGTGGATTGGCTAGAAATTGGCTAGTTGGGGTGGGCAATCTACATATTGGCTGGGTTCACACAACACGCTAATCCACACTCATTGGTTGAGTGTGTTTTGTTGTAGAACTGTGGGTTGTTTGTTGAATCATGGGTTAGCATGTTTCCTGAACCCAGGACATTTTCTGCAGAGTGGCTTGTTAACTACGCAGTGTAGTTTATTTTTCTTCAAACAAGCTACCTTGAGAACCCATGGTTTGTTGTTGAGTTGTTCAGGGTGTGTTAACAAGCCACACTGTATGGTTAACAAGCCACCCTGCAGAAAATTACCTGGATTCATACAACATGCTAATCCATGGCTCAACAACTACCCATACTCAACCACTGTGTGAATGCAGCCATTGACTGGGCTCGCACAATTAGGGAAGGAAAATAAGCCATCGTAGCCCATCTGTGCTGGTTGCATGTTGCATCATTACCATAATTACCCTCACTGGGCACAGTTTGCCGTGTTGCCCAAACCTGGCAAAGGTGCATGGCAGGTGAGTTTACAAACCACTCCACAACCCATGGCTTGTTCTAAGATTATCGTAACTCATTCCCTCTGTGCACAGTCACTGGGTTTGGATGACATGACAAACCATGCTCATTCTTTCCCCGATTGTGCAAACCCATCCACTGTGAGACACAGGAATGATTGGGGGTATCATTTGGTCCACATTTCCAAGTGAGCCAATGTGGTATAGTGGTTAGAGTGTTGGACTCGGACTGGGGAGACACGAGTATAAGGCCTTAGCTAGACCTACCGGTTAGTCCGCGACGGAGGGGTGAAAATCTCGCAATGGTTTTATCAAGAGATCCCCCCTCTGTTTACATGTGGCGCGTGACGACCTCAGATGGAGAGGCGTCGCGCCTGCCATTTAAATTTTTTTGTTAAAGAAGCAGCAGCACACGAATGCTCGTGTGTAAAAGTTTTTTGTTTTTTAAAAAATTGCTTTCCCAACTCACCCCACCCCACTCCCAATGGGCACAGCACTCCTGAGGAGCGCTGTGCCCTGTGCGCGGGTCCCGGCTCCTCATGAGGAATCACAAGGAGCTGGGACAAACCGTGGTGCCCGGCCACATGTTCCGTGGTCTCAGGTTCACAGCGAAAAAAACGGGCCTAAGGGGGAGGACGAGATCCCAGGGCAAGGGAGGGATCATCCCTCCCTGATCCTGGGATCTCCTGTGCGTCATGGGGATGCACAGGGACGATCCCGGGGGTCACCCCGGGATTTCGTCCGGTCTAGCTATGGCCTAAGTCTCCATTTGACCATGAGACTCAGGCTTGCACAATCGTAAGCCACCGTGCCTTCTCCTCCCCACTGCATATGTCAGTCAAATTTCCCTAAATATCCACCTTGATGCGGCTTGCCGTGCCTACGGAACCTGGGCAGTATGGCTTGGTTTAGGGGTGGGCAGCAACCCTTAAATAACCCAGCAAGCCCATGGGTTATTTGAGGGTTGCTGACCCCTTAAACCAAGCAATGCTGCCTGGGTTTGGATGACAAGGCAAACCGCACCAGCGAAGGTAATTAGGGGAATCCAGCTAGCATTCAACTGGCACACACAGCAGGATTAACAAGCCACCATAGCTTGATAACGATTCCATGATTGTGCATACTGGGTCTATACCTCTATGGATCTCTTGTCTCTGTTCAAGGCCTGTAATGCTACTTTTATTTTGCAGCATGTTAGGTGATTTTTTCAAAGTAAAATGGCAGTAAAATGAAAAGTAACGATTTCATTGCCGCAAGCCTGAGAAGAACTGTCACATGGGCAAAGCGCTACACGTGATGATCAAGCAAAAGTAAATTACACCTTTACTATAGAAACAGGAAGGTACTTTTTCCCCTTTGGGTTACTCTCAGCCACTTAACCTAGCTCACAGGTTTGTTGTGCAGATAAAGCAGAGAGGAGGAGGAGGAGGAGGATCGTGTATGTTGCCTTGAGCTCCTTGAAAGTAAAGATGAAATATAAATGCAACAACTAAATAAACAAACTGATTAGCACTTCCTGGACTAGTACACAGCTGAGAAAACAGTTACCCTTCGGTGTTTGAACTTCTCCAAAATTTACATCATAGCTCACAGCTAAAAAACTGTAAATGCATATTTTAGTACAGCCTTCCCGAAACTGGTGCCCTCCAGATATTTTGGACTTCAACTCCCATCAGCCCCAGCCAGCATGGCCAAATGGTCAGGTATGCTGAGGTTATAGTCCAAATATCTGGGGGGCACCAGGTTAGGGAAGTCTGCTTTATGGCAAAATGTGTAGAAAAATCAATACCTTAGGGTACAAGAAAAATGCCAATTTTCTTTTTCTTTTTTTTTTAAAAAAATCGCAGATTGATTATGAAACAGGAGGGAATGAACAAATACACGTGAAACTGACATGAACTGGAAATAGGCAGATCCTCCATCCCTACTGAGGGACACTGTTGCCTCTATTACATAGTTCACAGGTTTCCACACTCCAACCTAGAATTATCAGGCCAGATGGAGAAGTGTCAGAAAGCTCGACCGTACATTTTTCAGACCGGTGTGTGGGTTACCGCAGAAAAATATACTTGACAGAATTCTTGAAGCTAACTTATTTTCTTTCAGTATTGATATCCTCACAATGCCTGTGCAGTCAGGGGTTGGGGTGAGGAGGACATAACAACTGCAAATAGAGGCCAAAATTTCTTCTGATTTGATAACTTGTGGCTTCTTTCCACCAAGATGAGGTACAGTGAGCCAAAGAACAAGTCATAATTTGTCTCTCAAGGGCCCAGCGATATTAACACTGGTGCATCTGGTGTGTATCCTAAAACATGGAATGTGGACTAAATAACAAAATATTGGAAAGGTAAGTTTTAGGCCTCAAGCCATGGTCCCACCCCTTTTGCCTTTGATTCATCATCCACCACTGTGGAACAGAATGCAGTTTGGGTTGAAAGCAGTCCCCACTTGTACTTTAAAGGGTTGAGACAGGAAATAGGTTTCGTTTTATTTATTTTAAAGGGAGATGAAGGTGGGTATGACAAACCTGCCCTTTCCTACAGTGGACATACTCATTGCTACTGTCACAAGAGAAGTGGGCAGAGATGAGCCAGTAAGGTAACCATCCTGACTCAGGCAAAAATGTGTCATGCATCCAGTAGTAGTTCTCTGACAAAAGTATTGTCCAGTAGTCATGTGTGAACATGCTATTTTCGTGTGTGTGTGTGTGTGTGTGTGTGTGTGTGTGTGTGTGTGAGAGAGAGAGAGAGAGAGAGAGAGAGAGAGAGAGAGAGAGAGAGAGAGAGAGAGAGAGAGAGATTATTGTGCAGTAAAGTATGAGAAGATTATTGAGCCTCGACTTTTGGGGGGTATAAAAATGCAATAAATAAATAAATACTGGTCAATGCATTGAACACTTTATTTTATTTATTTATTTATCGTTGCATTTATATCCCGCCTTTTCTCCTCCAAGGAACCCAAGGCGGCGTACATAATCCTCCTCCTCCTCTCCATTTTATCCTCACAACAACAACCCTGTGAGGTGGGTTGGGCAGAGAGTGTGTGACTGACCCAAAGTCACCCAGTGGGTTTCCATGGCTGAGTGGGGACTAGAACCCGGATCTCCCGACTCCCAGTCCAACACTTTAGCCACTACACCACACTGGCTCTCACTTTACACTGAGATTGCACTTGTGCACATAACAAGGTTACTTAATTTGGCTCAGCTAATGTTGTGGAGGATTGCAGCCTATGTCACTATTAGTATGAACACACTTACCAGGGAGTAAGACTAGAACTACACTATTGCTTTACAGTGGTATTGAAGCACACTGATAACTGTTGGGGTCTAATCCATATTCCATATATTACTCTCATAGTATTATTTCCTGCTTTTTATTCCACATTCGTAATGATTTGACATAACATGTTTATCTAGCCTAAGGGCTCATCTACACCAAGCAGGATATTCCACTATGAAAGTGGTATATAAAAGGCAGGAGCCACACCAAGGAGGATGTAGCAGTATGAAAGCGGTAGATGGCATGTGTCAATGGGCCCCAACAGTGGTCAGTGCACTTCAATACTGCTATAAAGCAGTAGTGTGGCTCCTGCCTTTTATATACAGCTTTCATAGTGGAATATCCTGCTTGGTGTAGATGAACCCTAAGTCTCATGAGCATGATGAGACATACTTCTGAGTAAGAATGCTTACAATAGTGCTGCATATGGCCTACATGGGCGACAATTAAACCTGCATTGATTATACTGCTATAAAGTCTGAACATAAGCTATAAACAAATGTCCTTTGTATCAGCACACACACGTGTATTAATTCTTTGCAATTCCATCTCGATATTTCTGTCATTTTTGCCCCTTCCCTCATTAAATCTGTTTGCTTCATTTCACTGAAATCACATCTTTTGCTGCAAGAACTGCCGGATGAAACCAAGAAAAACATCTATCCTGGTATCTCAAATATGCATTTGTTTCCATTCCTTCTCTGTCAGTGCAGATCTTTCTCTCTTGAGTATATGGATGCCTTTCACATGGGAAATAACTTCCTAGGGTGTGTGTAAAGCAGATAAGAAATCCCTTGTAATAGTTGGCACGCTCTGTTTTTCCACATGGTTAACTGAGATTTTAGATAGTGACGTCAGCTTCCCCTGATTGTTTTAGTAGGAAACAGGAACACTTTTTAGTTTTGCTGTTAGAGTTTTTGACGGGCAAAACCCCGGACTGCGATACGGCATGACCCTCAATAACCTAATAATCCCTCACCTAATAAATTCTCCCAGTAGGGAGCATTCTGTCTCAATCCAAGCAAATCATGTCAATGATTACTTTTGAACTGTAAGTCATGTTTTGGCCTGATCACAAAGTCACTAGCCAAGATCCCTAAAAATGCTATTTTAAGTGTTGAGGAGGATTATTATTATTATTATTTTTTGCCAGAATACATGTTGCTGCTTTTGCATTTCCTTTCTTGTTCTTGCTCATAAACATGCACAAGGGGTGTGCTAGGTGTGCCCAGGCACACCCTAAGCAATAAGCACCTAATTGAGGGGGGCATTGAGTAGGGATTCAGAGGGGGATTGAGACACAGCGAAGACAGCCCTCTGGCTGCTCTGCTGCCCCCCTTACTGACAGCATACTCTTGCTCCTGGCAGCAGAAGCAAAAAGGAATCACTCTGCTGGGAGCCTCTCTGCCAGGTGCCAGACTTCACAGAGGCCAGGAGGAGGGACCCCAAAGGCTAATACCACATCATAAGCCCCTCCTCCTGCCAGTGTCACCACAAAGCCCCACCTACGCTGGGCCCTCCCAGGGTCAAGCAAGCTGAACGCCAAGTAGGGCATCAGTGTCTACAGAGCTTAATAAATGAATGAATAAAAATAATGTCCTTTATGACTGAGTATTCAATAGATGTTTGCCTTTAGAAAAGAACCCAACAACTCTGGGTGCACATCCTAATGAAATGTGCTTCACATGCCTATGCACTTGCTCCGGTTTTGCATGCCAAAACTGTGGCGACTGACATGTAAGGGAATTTGATTCTGTAGTTCATAGTATCCAGTTGCCATGTGGACCCCAGATTGCTGTGATTGCAAACACATCTCTGTGCAGGGAGAAAATCTGTCCTTTGGGTCCATCCTGAGTGACTTCTTGGAGGGATGAGACAAAGGGGCTATCTAAACGTTGTCTTTGCTCCAGGATGGCTACAAATCTGCACTGCATTGGTTATATGATCCAGCCGCTGATTCAGCACCACCCCAGGGCAAAGAGCTGAAGACCTGCAGCAGAAAAGTCGGGGATTTACCTCAACTTTTCTTGGCCAAGAGAGATCAGCACGGCTCTTCCCTGTCTGTTCTTGCTTGGGCACTGCGCCGGGGGCACGGGGGGCATTCCCGGGTGGAAGGCAACCTCTCCTTGCTCACCGGAACCTGCAGGAGGGGGTAGAGCCCCCCCCTCGGCGACCCTAATGGCCATCAGAAAGCCCACACTTCTTCCCTTTGTATAAATAACTTGCTGCCACCCCACAGCAGCAATACCATGGGGTTTGGCGGTGGAGCAGCACCATGAAGACAGTCCCCAGCTATGGACCATAAGCTCAGCTGTCATCTACCAATAATTCCCCATCCCACA
Source organism: Elgaria multicarinata webbii (assembly GCF_023053635.1). Taxonomy (NCBI): domain Eukaryota; kingdom Metazoa; phylum Chordata; class Lepidosauria; order Squamata; family Anguidae; genus Elgaria; species Elgaria multicarinata. The sequence goes on along the minus strand of NC_086172.1, from coordinate 157,571,079 downwards.
TTTTCCCAAGCCTCTGTGCAGAGTTTTGGAAGAACATTGGCAACAAACAGCATGGCATTGGCAATTGCCATTAACTGCCCAGAGAGCTTCGGCTATTGGGCAGTATAAAAATGCAATAAATAAATAAATAGCTCCTGGCAGAAGACATGGTACTGATTTTGACTGCTAATGAGGACAGATCTTTCTCCACAATGACTAGGATTTGCTAGCTGGAAGCCTTTTTAGGGTCCAATCCTATGCGTGTGTTTAGACAGAAAAAAGTCCTATAACTGCCAGCATCCCTCAGTCAGCAAGTTTCTGCCTACACATGCATAGGATTGCACCCTTAGTCCGCAACACTGCAAGCCACGTTGTTTCTGTGCCAGTATGAGCAACGTTCCCTGAAATGAAACCCAGCTGGGCCAGCTTCCAGAAACCCCAGAAAGTAAACAGTAAATAGGAGGTGGGGCATTACATGTGATTTTAAGAGCACTCACAGCAGGATCTTCATAGCTCAGTGGTAAGAGCATATGATTCGCACACAGGAGGGCCCAGGTTCAATCCCTGGCTAGGAAAGAAACCTGCCTGAAATCCTGGAGAGCTGCTGCCAGTCAGTGTTGACAAAAGTGGGTTAGTTCGACCAACGGTCAGACTCAGCATAAAGCAGTTTTCTATATTCCTATGCACCTCTGGTGTGAGCCTGACCTTCAAATTTGTCCTACACACATTAGCTTAAACTGTAAGCCTTCGGTTTTGCCCACCCCATCATACATCAGGTGGATTTTCCCCGGTAAGGTGGCACATCATATATGTGTATTTGTGAATATATTCACCATCACCTTACAGGGAAAAACCCTTCACAAACATTTAATAGTATTTACAAAATTGTCCTATGAATTGGTGTGTATGTGGGTTAGTGATGTTACTAGTACTTACCAATAGGTACCCTACTAGCTGCATATTTTGCCCCATTCAAGCTGAGCCACGCCCAAAATCCACAAACCTGTTTTCCCACCAGAACTTATTCCAGCAGATAAAAACAACAACATGCATTTGCTTACAGAACTGGAACATTAACATTGTTAATTTTTTCTTCATCCTGGACCATAAAGTTGGACACATGCTTATGTTCTCTGCCTTAAAGCTTACATGTTCAGCATTCACACTGCATTGTACCATTCTTTAGGCTTGCCAATTTGTATGTTTTGTTTACTGCTCTTGAGAAGGCTATCAATGGCTACTAGCCCTGATGGTTATGTGCTACGTCCAGTAGCCGAGGCAGTAAACCTCTGTGCACCAGTTGCTGGGGAGCATGGGTGGGAGGGTGCTGTTGCACCATGTCCTGCTTTGTTGGTCCCTTCTCAACAGCTGGATGGTCACTGTGTGAACAGAGTGCTGGACTAGATAGACCCTCGGTCTGATCCAGCAGAGCTCTAGCCCGGCATGCAGAAGTTTACCAGGTGAGGCTTTTCTAACATCATGCAGCTAAAATGCGACGGTGGGGGAATATTTCATTTAATTAGCGTCTCTTGGGCTGCTGTACAAGCCATATCAGGGAAGATGGCAAAAAAAGGGGGTAGCCCCCTACCTTTCTTTGCTTTTCATCCACATCTGTGTGACACAGCTGGAAAAATCAAAGCCTGTCTTCTCTCAGGATTCATGGAAAGGCTTTGCTCTGATCCCAGATCTACATGCACGCAAATAACTCCTTCTCCCCTGCCCTGCCCCTCCTTTTTAGGGTACATTTCTTTCCCCCACAAAGCTCCTGTTGCTTTAAATAAGCATTTATTAGCATTCACTGAGGGAAAGGCTGTAAATTATTGTCCTCATGGTTTGCCAGCTGATACCTCTACACATACAGTCTGCAAGCCATGTAAGGGAGAGAGAGAGAGAGAGAGAGAGGGAGGGAGAGAGAGAGGAACTTTTTCAAACAAGCAGAGTGAAAGGAGCAGGGGAAACACACACCTTTCACTTGGGGGGTAGAGGGAGGGGAAAAGTATAGTCGCTAAAGTTTCAGGACTTACCCAGCTGCCTGGTTTCCCGCTGATGTTTTCATCATCACAGCAAGAATGTGGTGATGCTTTTCCCCTTCAGAATCTCTTTAGATTTCCCTTGTGAAGAAAGCCATACCTTGGCATTTCCTGACAAAACCTCCACGCCTTCTTGGGTCCCCCACCCCACCGCACCCCTTCTTTGAAAAAAAAGAAAAATATAGGCAGATGATGGATTCAACACAACGGAAAGCCGAGCTTTTGCCACGGTCGTTCCAAGAAACCGGAGGCTCCAAAATGAGAATAAAGTTCCAAGTCTATGCGCTGTTACTTTGCTTCTTTCTTCAGTACTTCCTGTATTTATGTGAACGGGGGCCTTCAGGAAGAGGCAGTCCTTGGTGGTCAAGGGTGTTTTCTTTCTTTTCGCTCTTTTTTTTTTATAAACCCATATTTAGTCTTGAACTTTAGCTCAGAGAGTTAGTTAGAAAGAAGGAAGGCCCCTGTGACTGTTAGTACCTGCTTTTCCTTTCACACCAGAGACAGGAATTATTTCATCGTGCTTACAGGTACATTCTGGACGAGAGGAGTTAACAGAGTACAGTGAACACTGTAAAGGATTTTTTAAAATAATAATAATAATACGTCAGTACAGTGTCCATCTGCAAATTCCTGAGGCATGTGTATTTGTGTGTGAGAGTGAATAACTGGAACCAGATGGAGTCTGGAAAACTTCACGCTGTTTACATAGGACCTGCAAGAATGGAGCGTTTACATGCCAGAGGCGCACAACTTTCCAACAAATGTCAAATTCATATATCCCGAGCTTGCTACTGTCATGGGGGATTGTCCCTACCATTACGCAGGATGAGGCAGCTTCCCTCAGGCAGATGGTTTGAGGTGTCATGGAAGCGGAGCAAACTGTAAGCTACTTAATTTATTCTTCTTGTATTTTCATTCCCAGGGAGAGGCGCTTGTGGAATGTTTGGGTCAGGTGCCAAAATAACTATACACCTTAACTTGCGGAGTGATGCACTATTTGCTATTCCACTTCAAACCGGAAATTGTCCTGAACAGCCCTGAACTAGAGCTTTTCTACACAAACCATTTGTTGTGCACCCCTCATTCCTTACTCACTGTTGTATACAGGTTCTTTAGATGATGTCATGGCCCTCCACTTTCGCTTCTGCTTGTAAACCGTGAGGTGTTTTAGAGCAGGGAAAATGGGGGATTGTTTCTGATGGCAAAAGAAGCTAGAATTTCCTCATGCGTATTGCATTATTTTGCTATACCAAAATGCCGCCTAAAGCATAGGTGTGCACAGCACGTTTCATTAGGGTGTGCACTCAGGTAAAAAAAAATTTAAAGGCCAACATTTATTGAATACTCAGTCATAAAGGACATTTTATTTATTCATTCATTTGCTAATTAAACACTGTAGACACTGATGCCCCACGTACTCAATCATAAAGAACATTTTATTTATTTATTTATTTATTAAACACTGTGTAAACACTGATGCCCCACCCACGTTCAGCTTGCCAGACCGCGGAAGGGCCATTGCAGGTGAGGGGGGGAATGAGGAGATGCTCCTCAAGTTCCAGCATTGGTGGGGCTTTGTAATGATACTGGCCAGAGGAGGGGCTTACGAGCTGATATTAGCCTTCGGGGGCCTCCTCCTGGCGTTTTTGAAGTGTGGATCATGGCAGAGAGGCTCCAGACAGAGCAATTCCTTTCCACTCCTGTTGCCCGGAGCAATGGCGTGCCGACAGGGGCAGTGGCAGCAGAGTAGCCAGAAAGCAACTGGAAGACTGTGCCCGATGCATCTGGATCCCCCTCTGGATCCCTACTCAATGGCCCCCTCAATTTGGCACTTGTTTGAGACATCAGGGGGTGCCTGGGCATACCTAGCACACCCCTTGCGCACGCCTATGGCCTAAAGTTTATGCAGCAGAAGAGCAGGAAAGAAATCACTCATTATGTAGTATTCAGGTCTCAGTTCTGTGACAAAACCAAAAGTAGGTGCAGTAGATTAACAGCATGTAGAAAAGCCTCTAGTGTGCCATTTATAAATAACCCAGACTGGGGGTGGGTGGACAATTTACACTTTTCCTTGGGGCATGTGGGCGCCACTTAAAATACACAGGGCACAAATGATCAACCAGAAGGAGAAACAGCTTTTATATATCTAGTCTCCTTTTGCCTCCACAGGCTAGTTCAACCTCCATCACTATTTATTGTACCTCTCCCTGTGTGCCATCAAAGGTAACCTTGCACCCTTTCTCTTCTCCCCTCCTCCCATTGAAACACAATCTAGCACCTGCACCTTGCCTCAACATTCTAGCACCTACATCTTGCCTAGTATAGAAGCTCTACAGGAGAACACAGTTAAAGATCCCAACAGAATAACTTAAAAAACGAAACAAAGCCACCAAACTGTTTGATGAGCTCAAAGGAACAAGAAACATCACTTGCAAGAATGATAACTTTTTTATTGGGGGCTGTCTCACTGAATTCCTGCTTGCAGTTTCTCACCACCTCATACCTCATCCTTGTAACTACACTGCTTACTTTCCACCAGGAACTCACATCTTCTGTCTTCGTGCTGGAGATTCAACAGTCTGGCTACAAGAAGGGTGTAAGACAGCGAGGAATAGCACAGCCAGCCAGCCCCCCCCCCCAAAAAAAACCTATCCTCACAACCTCCATCATGTTTTACAATCCATATAGTTTGAAGCCAGGAAAGATTAGAAGGACGAACGACAGGCATCTGAAGGGTGCTAGGTTATGGGAGGTTGGGGTAGAGGGATAGGACCTCTCTCCTCAATGCATTCCTTCCTGCACACAGCAGAAGGGATTTCCTTCCCTGTCAGCCAGGCAGAAATGCCGTCAAATGAGCTCAGCAATAAATACAACAACAAATCATGGAACATGCAACCTCTCTACCTATGGCTGGCAATCTCATGAAGTTGCTCCCATGGCCAGCACCTTCATTTTGGAAGGCTCACAATGGGATGTAAAATGGCAGTTCACTTTTGCGCTGAATGGTTCAGAGCACGGCACAAGCCAGCTGCATACAGAATCAAGCCAAATCCCATAATCTGGGACCCTGGTCTAGCCCGTTACATAGCACAAATGTGTGGGGCAAATCTGATAAGAGCTGAGCTTGAGCTGTGGAAGCATCTTTATGGTGCAATCGCCCCAGCTCCCTGCCCTATGTGTTTGGGGGATAGTATCTGTTGGGGTGTTAGCTTGCAGTAACATTGTCAGCCACTAGTGACAGTCCTCTGAAACCAGTACATAGTTTTACAATCCATATAGTTTGAAGCCAGGAAAGATTAGAAGGACGAACGACAGTTATACACTGCACCCCTCCCCTTGCTGTGGGGCAACCCTCCCTCATGAGAATGGAGTGGACAAACATTTACCACGGGGTGGGCAATATGGCAGGGGCTGTGCCTATGGCGATGGTGGGCATGGCTTAATTCAAGGCTTCTTTAGATCGTGTTCGCTTACCGGCACTTTGCTTTTTGTTTTTCTTCCACAATTGTAATGAACTGAATTACACAGAAGGAAACGGGAGAACACACGGTCTGTAATTGAAAACAGCGCCCTCTAGTGGGTGTTTTGTAGCACAACTTCCCCTACACACAGTAAGAAATCCTGAGATAACCAGGGGAAGGAGCCAGAGATGTGCAGAAGGTTCACAATGTCATCAAAAGCTCCTATGAACTTCCATGATTGGCCAGTCACAACTGTGCCTTATTTCGCTTGTGTGGAGAAGCCCTCAGATGAAGCAGGCACAATGAGTCCAATTCTGGCTGCTGTGTAAGGGTTATTCTAGCCCATGTCCATTTGCTAGTTTGTAAATAAATATAAATGTCTGGATCCAGATTTAGTCATATCTAGGGTAGAGCCGTTGATCTAATTCTGAATCTCCAGTTCTAATCTTAAACCTCCAGTTCCCTCATTCCCCAAAGCCCAAACTCTGGGTAACTGCTGGGGTTCTTCCATTCAGAGGATTGGGGCATGAGACTGTAACAGCTTCATACGCTATCATACTGCAGAAGGGGGCCACTGGGCACCCTTCAGCTCTTGCTGGACTACAACCCCCATTATCCCTGACCCTTGGCCATGATGGCAGGGGCTGATGGCAGTTGTAGTCCAAAACCATCTAGAGGGCACCAGATTGCCTGCCTCTCTTGGACAGCTTGAAAAGTGCAGACCCAAATGGTTAATGTTTCGGAGCACCTTCTGTGGAAAGGAAACCAAAAATGCCTGCATCTGGCAGACGTGCTAGAGCCGTCCTCCAGATGTGAAGGACCACAATGCCAGGAGTTCCAACACAAAGTTGGGGAAGGCTGCAATAGCGGTTTATGAAATGAAATATGAGGAAGAGAAAGCAGACAGATCATTTCTTCTTCCTCCCTCGTATTTCCCAAGAAAACAGATCACCAGTAGATTCAGGACAGACAAACATAAGTACGTTTTCACATAATATAGAATTAGGGTGTAAGTCTATGGGAATGGCCCTAGGCCTCCAAACCCGTCCAGGTTGGAGAAGGCTGGTCTAGACAGGGCCTTAGGGTGGCCATGTGTCCTACTTTACAGAGAACAATCCTCTATTTGAAGGCTTCCTCTATTTGACAGGCTTCCCACTTCAAGTCTGGTGTAAGCTAAAGAACCATAAGTAGGGTGAGCCAGCAGAGGCCTTAAAGTTACCCATCAACTTGGACAGTAGACTGAGCAGGGACACAGGTTACGATCTTTCCCATTGTTGTGAGATGTATTGTATTTCTATTTAAATCATAGTAATTATTTCTACACTTGCATCTACACCAGATGCTTAAGTGGTCACCCTGTATGGCCTGATCCAGAAATGTGTTTTGCATGTCTCTATGATGAAGGATCGACTGTATAAAATATACATGTTATTTCCTGATACATCCCATGCAAAAATGAGAAAGTTTGCAATACCATTAGGGGAAGCCTAGCAAAAAATGCAATACCTCAGGGGCATAGACGTCTCAATTTCCTGCAAGCCACCCCCCCCCCCCCCGCAGGGGGCTAAACCTGGGAAATGGGGCTAGGTTTATTTGTTTACACTTATGCATATATTTCTATTTCTGGAAACCACCCTTCATCAAGGAATCCTAGAGTATTTAAAGCCACATATTAAAATAACCGGTACTCAACAAAAATACTACATTTTAATTATAATATTGTGATAGTTTACACACTACCCCACAATCCATAGTCCTGTACAATATACCATCCAGGTTGGAGCCCAAGATAAAAATCAACAAACTCTTTTTATGAATTAAAACAAATGTATAATAGCTAACCAGAAGGAGCTATAAACAAAGCAACAAGGAGAAGAAATACATTCAGGATATGCACTGCGGCCAACCAAGCTGTGAGCTTACTGATGTTACCTGATTGGGCATTACCTCCTCTGGGAAATCTGGGGGTGGGCATTGCCCCCCACAAAATCCCAGAGGGGGCTTGACCCCCCACCCCTGTAGTTTACGCCCCTGCAGTACCTCCCTTGCTTTGATTGCTTTTCCCAGTTGTAATAATTGCTAATGTTTCCCTGTAAATACAGCCTGCCTGCTCATCCTTCTCTGAACTACAATATACTCAGTGTGTTGTCTGTTGAAAATTGACTACTGAATTCAGGCTCAGCAGAGATATGGATTACATAACAGGGTTATTTATTAGTAGCTCCTTAGCAGATTCTAAAAATACAGGCTTGCAGCAACATGGTTTCAACCTGCCTGTACATTAAGATCATTGAAAGGTGCCCTGCTCCATATGCCATCTATAAGAGAAATACAATTTTAATCTACAAAAGCGAGGGGCTTCTCTCTGGTGGCACCCCAACTTTGGAGTACCCTCCAGTGGAAAGTGCCTTGAGCCAATGTTTTCAGTCTTTCCCTGCCTCCTGAGTTTCACAAAGCACTGTCCACAATTTCTCAAATGTTCTCTACAATCTTGAGGGCTAGACGTTTATTGCTGTGTGCATTGTACATTTTTGGTTTAATTCGAGTTGCCTGGGGAAATGTGTACATTGACTTGAATGCGCAGGAAAATATGCACAAATAGACAGTATCCATATGGGAATTTTGTGCATTGCCTGCTTAATATGGATCATCATTGGCATGATTCCCTGTTCATGCCACCCATCAGAGCACATTCTCCACAGCATCATGTGCACAAACATTGAGACGTATGCACATTTTTAACTGCAAGATGAGACTGTGTTTGTTTGTTTAAGTAAAATAAACACACACACACACACACACACACACACACACACACACACACCCCACCTTTTCCAAGCCTGCCCCTATATTGAAATCAGTGTCAGGGTTCATTCTTCAGGTACCACTGCCTTCTGAGGTCAGGTGGATGGTAAACCTGTATAGGGCCATTTTGGTGGTGACAACGCTCTTCTGGAATGCTCCTCCTGGAATGTTCTCCTGGCACCTGGCAAAACCCTTTTTATTTCTCCAGGAATTCTAATGCCATTTGTACAGGTTTTTTTTTTTTTTTAATCCTGCTTGTGTTAGCTTTTGCTGTTTTGACCTGATTTTATTTGATGTAATTTTGGGTGTGTGGGTGTATTTTTTTTTGTTTTCAATTTTTCAATTTTATTTCTTTGATTGTTTTATGATTATTTGTAAGACACCCTGGGAGAAGAAATACCAACAAGTGCAGTGTAATGGTTTTAAAAAATGAATTAAAAGATGAAGGGAGAGCCAGTATGGTATAGTGGCAAGAGGGTTGGACTGAGACTCGGTTCTAGTCCACATTTGGCCATGGAAGCTCACTGGGTGACTTTGGGCCAGACTCTCAGCCCATCTTATCTCACAGGGTTGTTGTTGTGAGTTTAAAATGGAGAGGAGGAGAATTATGTATGCCACCTTGGGTTCCTTTGGGGGGGGGGGGGAAGCGAGGATATAAATGCAATAAATGAATGAATAAATGAATGTAAACCATCCAGAGAGCTTCAGGTTTTGGGCGGTATAGAATTGAGATGGAATAATTATGTGCTTCACTTGTATAATGCAAAGGTGGAGATATTCACCCATCGTTACATATCTCTTTCCAAAAGTGGTATTTTCAGCTGTGTTGGTGAACTTTAAGGAGTGCCAAAGGGAAAGTGCCATCAGCTGATCACCAGAATGCTTTTTTCCACTCTGTGTGCGAGTGAGCTGCTGTATACCATCTGCATGCTACATAAGGATGTTCGAATGAGCTGTTCAGGTCTCCTGTGCAGTTAATCCGTGGATTATAAGCCTTTTATAGCACAATTCGTATTACATAACTGGCCACCAAGGCCTGCTGAGTCAAACCATTGTCTGGTTTTGCACATTGGAAAACGGGGCTGTTCTCAACACTGAGCTTTTTATTTTTATTTTTTGTTTTTAAATAATTGTATTGTTCTTTCATTCTGGTTACCTAAGTCAAATAATAAGTCATACATTACATTCAATTCGAATTCCTGCCTGGTTTTAATACTGATATTCATTAACTGGCTTGATACACTTTGTTTCTTTATTCCTCACTCTTAAACTCTTTTACAGACCAAGTTTTCTTTCAGACTTCTTGTCCAAAAACACTGAGCTTTTTATGAGCTTGTACACATAAATGTTTATTTATTTATTTATTTATTTATTTATTTACAATATTTATATACCGCTTTCCATTCAAAATTTTCGAGCAATGTACAAGATAAAATAAAAACAAAATAAAACACCTTAAAATAGATTTTTAAAAGAAGCAAAAAGAAAAGTGAACTGTGAACCATGCCTGGTCATTAAGGAAAGGCTTCCCGGAACAACGTTAACTCCGCGTTCCCTAGCCTGGTGGCCTCCAGTTGTGTTGGACAGCAACTGCCATCCTTCCTGGCCACTATGGCCTTTTCCCAAGCAAAAGGTAAAACAGATCTCTTCTCCTTCTTACACATACTCGTTTCTGTGTGAAGAATGGCCTGACTTTATCATCTGCTCTGTTGAGACAGTGATGTATATGCTACACAATCCAGCCTGTTCCAATAGCTGTCATCAGGAGACAACTGTAGCCCTTGGCTTGTACTACTAATGAGTGAGACATTTTGCTGCCTGAGGCAAAAGGTGTCTCCCTACCCCCCAACCCCATCAAGGTGCATAGCACCCAAGGATATTCAGAATATGAGGCAAAAAAATCCTCATAAGCGGTTCTCCTCTTCCCTAGCAGTAAAAAAAAAAGAAGGTTAATAATAATGTAGGTAAGAATTTGCTGCCCTTTCCAAAAAAAACCAAAATTAGATGCCTGAGGCTGCTACCTCAGAAGGCCCAGCTGACCCGTTCCCACCAAGAGTAAAATGATTCCCTTTATTCTCTGAGGAGCACCAGGCCCTTCTTTTTTGCCTTGTGCCACTGAGGAAGGAAACACAAATGAATGGCAACTAAATGAGTTAAGGGGACGGTGTCTTGCAAGGTATGTATTTGTGTGTGGGAGAAGTGATGATGATGCATCACCCCCACCCATCCCGGGGAAGAGGTATTCTGCATATTCAGATTCTTTATTTCGGTCTCAGACCAGCACATGGGGGTTTCTGCTGAGCCATTTGTTCCAGCTGAACCAACTCAACTGGAGGAAAAACAACAGAAGGAAACACCCTCTTTCACAAAACCCAGGCGCCAGGGCAGAGGGGTCTCGTAGGACAGAACACTTTTCCTACATTTTCGCAAGCCTTAGGGTGACCATATGAAAAGGAGGACAGGGCTCCTGTATCTTTAACAGTTGCATAGAAAAGGGAAAGGTGCAGGTGCCCTGCCCTCTTTTAAATCTGGCCACTCTAGTATAGCTCCTGCACCGTTAACTGTTGTGATGAAGAGGGAATTTCACCAGGTTCTCCCTCTATACAAATGACACCTGCTGAAATTCCCCTTTCTATGCAACTGTTAAAGATACAGGAGCCCTGTCCTCCTTTTCATATGGTCACCCTACCCAAACCCATTAATTTTTGTGAACCGCCCAGAGAGCTCCAGCTATTGGGCGGTATAGAAATGTAATAAATAAATAAATAAATAAATAATAGCACTGCAAAGACTCTAACTCTTGTCTCCCAGTTCCCTTTAAGCCTTCTAGCTCAAAGCCACCTCCCAACTTACCTTGGGAGAAAAAAAAGAGAGAGAAATCCTTGTGCCCTGGACAAAAACACATTAAATCAGAGGATGAGAAAGAAATCCAAACAATTCAGAAATGTCCACCCTCAATACCCTTTCCCAAATCCAGCTACACATTACTCTGTAGTAAGCCCCTTTGTGCTCCAGGGGTCTTACTCCCAGGATGTTTAAGAATGTTTCTACCTTAAGGAACACCCCCCACCCCCGCATCTTTACTGGGGTTTCTTCTTTTGGAGTTTTTCTGCATTTACGAGTGGCTCCTTTAGATGGCAACTATGTGGTTTTGAATTCAAAACTTCTCCCCACAATGTTCATATTTTCAATGAAACACCGCCATCTAGTGGCGGAATTATAGCGCTATGCTGCATTACACTCTGGGGACATCTCGCAATAATTTTAAATACTACATTACTTCTGATTTTTTAAAAAGTGAGATTACTGCGGGAAAGTGCAAGAGATGTCCTGGACATTGACAACATCTTGTAAAGGACCCACAAACTTCCAAGAGTGGTCAATAATGAGTGTGCAATAAATTGCTCGTGAAGAGAAGCTCTTAGTCTTTAAGATCCATTTTGGCTTTCTGACATCCCCGAACTCAATGGAAATCACACACACACACACATTTTAAGTCTTTTGAGTTCCCCATAGCCGAGCCTTTCCTGATAAAAAGCACCCCAAATCCAGCACTACTCCCCATTTTGAATCAGTCCTAAATCTCCATGGCTGCTGGGAGGGACCTGACTGGGTGGCAGCTGGTGTTCTCTTGAATTGAAGTGTACTGGCTTACCAGCGGCTGATGCACTCCAATCCAAGTTAATGTTAGGTGCTGGTCCCGCTCAGTGCCAGCCATGGAGCACCTGTCCAGAAGCTGGTTTTCACTTGAACTGAAATGCAGCTGGGCACAACAGCTATCCACTCCAATTGACGTCAAAGCCAGCTGCCATTTGGTGCTTCCCAAATGGCACCCACCTTTCTCTTAAGAGCATAAGGACTGCCATGCTGGATCAAACCAAGGGTCCATCTAGTCCAGCACTCTGTTCACAGTGACCAACCAGCTATTGACCAGGGACCCACAAAGCAGGACATGGTGCAACAGCATCCTCCAACCCATATTCCCCAGCAACTGGTGCATACAGGCTTCCTGCCTCTGATACTGGAGGTAGTACATAGCTATCAGAACTAGTAGTCACTGATAGCCTTCTCCTTCATGAATTTACCCAACCCGCTTTTAAAGCCATCCAGATTGGTGGCCATCACTACATCTTGTGGTAGTGAATTCCATAATTTAACTATGCGCTACGTGAAGATGTCCTTCCTTTTATTTGTCCTGAATCTCCCACCAATCAGCTTCATGGGGTGACCCAGGGTTCTAGTATTATGGGAGAGGGAGAAAAATGTCTAATATCCACATTCCACATTCTCCACACCATGCATAATCAGGCCTCTCCTTAGCCTCATTTTTTCCAAGATAAATAATCCCAGCTGTTGTAACCTTCCCTCAAAGGGGAGATGTTCCAGCCCCTTGATCATTTCAGTTGCTCTTTTCTTCTCTCTTTCCAGCTCTGTAATATCTTTTTTTTTTTAGTTGTGCTGACCAGAACTGTACACAGTATTCTGAGAGCAGCATGACTGACTGTTAGAGCAGTACGACAATGAAACCAGTTACCTAGGGAGGTCGTGGGCTCTCCCACACTAGAGGCATTCAAGAGGCAGCTGGACAACCATCTGTCAGGTATACTTTAAGGCGGATTCCTGCATCGAGCAGGGGGTTGGACTCGATCGCCTTATAGGCCCTTTCCAACTCTACTATTCTATGATTCTATGATCAGACAGGGGTGGGGTGGGGAATCACATTTCCCTACCGTTGCTCCCCCCGCTTCTGTCCCACAATACTTTATCTTTCTTCACACAGGGAAGAAAGAGGAAGAAAACAATGACCATGTAGCCCATTCAGTCGGCAATTTTATCATGCTGCTTTTCTTGCACACAGCAGGAAATGGTGGCATTTTGCTTCCAAAAAAAGTATCGGATTTACTGGGGCCTTATTTGTTGCAGAAGATGACCAGAAGGTGTGGCAGATGTGCAGGAGATGGGCAGTGTCATCAAAAGAACCCATGAAAAGCCATGAGTGGCCAGTAATGAGCATGAGATAAAATGCTCGTCTATGACGCTCTGTGTGTGGCCACACCACAGATTTGTATAAAGGCAGTATGATACTGGCAGTTTTATTCTCAACCCTTGGATTGGAAGATGCTGGGTAGGCAGGCAGAGGACAACAATGCTGTGCAGAAGGAGGTGGGCTCTCTGTCCACTGCCTTCTCTATCCTCTGCCGGATTCCTGAGCTGTCACTTGATTCATGGGCAGGCCGAAACTGCTAGTGGGATTGGAGAGCAGAAGGGAAGAATGATTTCCAATCCAACACTCTAGCCAATACACAACACTAACAGTACACCACTCTGGTTCCTCCTCTTCTCAGCCTTGTGTGGCAAAGCTGTGCTTTTCTAGAAAAAGGGCGGTGTAATCACCAACTCCCCCTCCTCCTTTCTCTTATCACACGTGATTAGGGCATCTATACTTCTGGATATTATGAGCTTATATAAGGTCAAAACAAGCGTTCTTATTAAAATCTCTGTTCTTGCATTTAAATGTGACTGCGCGTAATGTAACCAAAAGCTGTTCAACCTTTCTGGGAATCTCGCCCCAGCGCTACTGAAGTCTCTTTCCCCCACCCCCAGCCATGAAGCCTCAAACCTGTGTGGGAGGAAGAGGTTCTCTCACTTCCTTGCTTCCCTCCCTCAGGACTTCCTGGCTCACTCTGGAGCCATAGAACTGTGAAGCAGAGCACTCTGGGAGTGTCTTGATTGACCAGTGCTCAGATTACAGGGGAGCCCCAAAGGGACTTGGCTCAGTTACTGCTTGTGGTGTGGTGTCCCCCTTAGTTTCTCTTCTCAGAATTAATTAATTAAACCCTGGTATTTCTGTTGGGGGATAGGGAGTTTAGGGCCAACACTTTAAATGGATAGTTCGTATGTAGTCTGTTTTTATGCTTTTTATGGATTTAAATTTTGTATATTTATTTTTAAATGTTCAATGTTTTTAATCTTTGTAAACCACCCAGAGAGCTTCAGCTATGGGGCAGCATATAAATATAATAAATGATGATGATGATGATGATGATGATGATGATGATGATGTGTCTAGCAGCTATGACGTTTCTTTTTCTGTCTAATCATGCAATGGATTGTATTCTAAGAACTAACTCTAAAGTAAGCACAGCGCTCCCAATCTGGATCACCTGCCTTACCCTTTGAGATGGGTTCAGTGCTAAAGCACCTGACAGAAAGCCAGTTGTGCCGAGATGGTCTTGATTTTACACCTTCAAATCCAGAAAGCCAGTGTGAAGTATTGGATTTTTGGAATGGGCATGCATGGGTTCAAATATCCACTTAGCCAGGAAAGTCACCTGGTGGCTTTGGTTAAGTCATGATGTCCTGACTCAACCATTCACTTCTAAGAGAGAAGGTCTTGAGGATACCACTAGAGAGAGAGAGAGTTAAACCGGACTCTGAGAGTTAAACCTTTCCTGTTCCTATCTACATATCTGCAGCCTGGATTCTCTCTTGGTTATCCTAAAGCAGGGATGGGGAACCTCAGGCACAGGACCCATTCCAGAGGATGTCTATACCGCCTATTTAGCCCATCGTGGCTGCACAGTGGTGCTGCATTGCTTATATGATGCAGCCGCGAACTCACAGCCACATCGGGCTTCTACCTCTGAAACAGCGCTTTTTCACAGTGTCCTTTTACCATGATTTTCTTAGTTGCTGCAAAGTCACCATGTTGCTTCCCGGTCTGTCAGCGGTGGCTTTGATTCAGGTTAAGTCAGTGGGCATTGCTGGGGGTGGATGCACAGCGAGCTTTGGCTATGGGGTGGTATATAAATGTTAATAATAATAATCCAAAGTAAGCATGGGAAAACAGAGCAGGGGGTGGTCTTGATGAGCTGAATGGCCGCTGCGCTACATTTTTTTTCTGGCCAGATAGCCCACACTCCCTCCTTCCATGTGAATTTATAATTCCCACCTCACAGCAGCAATGCTGTGGGGTCCTGAGGAACCCATTTACAAAGCTGCATGGTATAGACACCCCCAATCTCCAAATGGACACAACCCCTTCCCCCCCTCCCCCAGACAGATTGTTTCAAAGTTTGCTGGCTTTTGAGCTGTTTTCCCTGTTTCTCAAAGTTTAAAATGCTTCTCCTAAGGCAGTTATTGGCAGTAGGAGCTTTAGGGAGCCATCTTATCTTGATGGCCATAAGCCTCCAAATGCTCGGAGGCTTACACCCATCCAATGCAGGGCGGGAGGAGTGGTGGAGGCTCTACATTTTGTCTAGATGGGCTTTTTTTTTTTTTTGCCTATCTAGCTGGGGCTCTGCAGAGCGGGAGGGAAGGAGGCTGGGGAGCTTTGGGATATGGTGTAAGCTGGCCTCCCCAGTTACCTCCCTGCCCACCAACATGCCCCTTTCCCCTCCTTACAAGGGGCATGTCTACACCATACGGTGTAAAGGGAGGGAGGTGGGACGATCCTGGACTTACATGCTTCCGGGATCGTCGCAGGGTGTCCAGACGTGGCGTGCAATGTCCTGGGAGGAAGGATGCGCCATTTTTTTTTTATCGGAAAAGAGCACCGAAAAAATGCATTTTTTTGTAATATATATATATATATTATTCCTGCTCCCCCACCCCCAAGGTCCTGGCTCCTCGTGGTTACTCGCGAGGAGCCAGGATGAAAACGGGATACCCGGCCACACGTCCCGTAGTCTTGGGATCATCCCGGGACCGCGGGAAAAGTCGGGATAGAAGGGTAGGGCGATATCCTGGGGCAAGGGAGGGATCATCCCTCCCTGCCCCCGGGATCCCCTGTGTGTCATGTGGACGCACAGGGATGATCCCAGGGCGATACCCAGGATATCGCCCCGCCTAGCCATGCCCAAGGTTGCCTTTGCAACCTTGGAGGCGCAGCCGGCACGGTTCCCTCCGTGCCGACTGCAAGGGGAGCACAAATTCCTGGCTTTGAGGGGGAGGAGAAGGGGAGCACGAATTGCTGGCTTTGAGGTCAGAGCAGTGTTTCCAACCTCAAACCAGGAATCCAAACTATCCTATGCCTCCCCGGACCCTGGGGCTGATCAGACGAGTGTTTTATAGCACGCATGTTACTGGAGTCTCATAGTTTTTCGCGGGTCCTTTGGATGCCTCCTCCCATGCATCTCTTGCTCCTTCTGGTCTTTTTTCTGTCATAAAATAAGACAGAGAAAATCCGTTTTGGGGGGCTATAGCAAAACTTGCAGCCTGCTGTGTGCCAGAGAAGCAGCGCGATATATATAAAAAAAACCACTGAATGGGCCACGTGGTCATTGCTTGCTTTCTCTTTCTTCCTCGTGTAAAGAAAGAGGAAGCTGTTTGTCCTTACTGTGGACAGCAGCAGGAGGCAAAGCAGTAGTAGGGAAACACGACCGCACCCCCATCTGATGACGCTCTCTGTCTAGGGGCCATAGGATTGCTCCCTTAAAGTCTAATGTGCTGATCCTTTTTGTAATTTTGGAACCTGCCCTTTTGCCCTGCCTACAACTGGAGCGCTGCCTGTAAGAGCATCTCTGAATTTGAGTGTGGCCTTGTTTGTTTATTTTATATCCCGCCTTTTTTCCTCCAAGGAACCCTGAGGTGGCGTTCATAAACCTCTTCCTCTCCATTTTCTCCTCACAACAACAACCCTGTGAGGTAGGCTGGGCTGACAGTCTGTGACTGACCCAAAGTCATCCAGTGAGCTTCCATGGCTGAGTGAGGACTAGAACCCAGATCTCCCGACCCCCAGCCCAACACTCTAAGCCGTTACACACTGATTCTCCTTGGGCTGAAAGAGGTTCAACAACCCTGTCCTAGCTTGTGATGTAGAGAACATTGGTGCAGACCTCCTCAAAAAAATTTCCAACATGTGAAAAAAAGGTATAACATATTTGTTTTTGAATATCTGAGAAACATATTATGATCTAAATGCTCATCCCACTCTAACCCTAAATCATTTAGTATTATTTTAAGACTTCTGGATACGCTTTTCCTGAGAAAAATACCATCAGCACTCTCCATTTGTCCTTATATATTTTATTGACAGTGTACATATGTTGATATATTTATATTTATATATAGTGCCTTACAATACTGACTGCTAGGTTTATTTTAAATATAAATCTTTAGTTCATATTAACTATTGGTTTCCCCCCCTCTTTTTCACAATAAAAATAATCAAAGGTCATGCCAATATTATGTAACAAATTATCACGTTTGTTTGTTTTTTAATGACATCCAGATCTGTACAAAGAACCCCATATCACAAAAGCATTCACAGTGCATAAGGTCACAGTCATTGAAAAAATAAATAACATGATAAATAGATCTGTGTAATTTACAGTTTACAAAGTTGTCACTTTCCATTCTCCAAGCAGCACTAGAAAAAGTGTCTCAATAGTTTTTCAGAAGAGGTACCACAACCACTACACCCCATGGTGGGATGCATACACCGCATACATCTGCTAAGTGCAGAACGGGCGGGGGGGGGGGGGAATCTGTGTGGATCAGCAGTTAGTTCTGTGCTCAGAAATGTCCCTGAATCATATCACCCAACAAAGGGAGAACTTTGCCGGAGAGTTTTAGCCACTGGGAACAAAACTGCTGCTTTCAGAAGAATTATACATTGTTGTTTTGTTTTACATATGGTTGATGAATAAAGGCCATAATCTTGCTGCAATGGGGGGGGACTCCTATTGGCCATTGGTCTCAATGGTAGACCGTGCCTATCCAGTTATGTCAGTTTCTGATATTTTCAGATTTCACCACAATTCAAGGTTACCAAAAATCAAAAGTTATACACCTTTCAAGCATATTGAGTCAACTTGACTATAAGAGACCTACATTCTTTCTGCAGCAATAAGAACAAACAAACAGCCATTGTCTTCAAGGGACAGGGAAACTGACAGTAGCTCTCCATTACAATCAATTTTCTTTCTTGAAAGTGCTTTGAATTTCAGGACAGCAGTGCCATAGACAACAAATAAAAACATGGTAGTGCACATAAAAATATCGTTTGGAACATCAATAACCCAGCAGCCTTGCTGAGTTCAGTGGTAAATTAGCTCTCATTCATCGGTGCTTTAGGGATGGACAGAGGTAGTTCTCCAGATGTTTTGGATTGCCAGCATGACCAACAGTCAGGAATGCTGGGCGTTGAAGTCCAAAACATTTGGAGATCTACTTTCTGCCCTTCCCTGCTTTAGGGCAGTGATTTTCAAACCATGGGACAAGAAACTTTGGGTTCCTTTGAAACTTATCAGGGGTTTCTCGATGAGAAGATCAGAAATGGTGGACAAGCTTCCTCGAAAGTGAGATTTCAAACTTCTTTCTCTTCAATGTGCATCTACAGGAGTGCTCTAGGTCAGAAGTTCTCAAACTGTGGTCAGCAACCTCCATTCTGGTGGTTCACAGAAAGGTTCCGTACCAGTCAACAATATCTGTATTTGGTCTTGAGGTCTCGGCAGATGGGCTTCTTCCCCTGACAACTGAGCTTGAGGCCATTTTGACTAGAGCCAGATTACTGAACAAGTTAAGAAGTCTCTGGCCTATGGGCCTGATTTTCATAATATGGCATTCATGCCATCAATTTCTCTCTCTTAAAATTTACCTGTTAAAGGGGGCCTTCTCAGCAGCCTTTAGGCCCTGTAATTTTCATAATGCAGCACTAATTTTGATGATGGCTCCAAAGAAAACAACATTAAATAAGAGTTGTGTGTATGTTTTGATATGTAGAAAAAAAAATTAAGAAAGTTATTAAGCATTCTGCCAAGACTTCAACTATTTTCAAGTGGTCTACATAGACAAACATTTTGAGAACCGCTGTTCTAGGGCACACTTTTAGTTCAAGGTTAACATACCTGATCAATGCCCCATATGCACCTTACAACACCCTCCTCCCTTGAAACGTGAAGGGATTACTTGCCAGAATTGTTAATATGATAAAGATCATGAAGTTTGAAAACCACTGCTTCGGGGGAATGGACTTTTGAGATGCAGGGAAGGTGATAACAGAGTTTACATGTATCTAAACTCTAACACAGTCTTTTTAGGGAGGGTTTGAAACATAAAATTGAGCTGCATATGCTACCAATTCTAGATCAGGATTTTCTTGCTTTATTCAACTTAAATGGCACAAATAGCAAAGTGGCAAACCACTTCTGATAATTTCTAAACACTGAGTTGGATCCATCCTTAGTCATACATAGAGTAAACTCATTGAAATCAGTGGGACTTAAGTTACTCATGATTCACTGTGGATCCAACTCATTATGTTTAACAAAAGCTAGTTTGCGCAAACTCAAACGTACATACTAAGAACAATCATGGTTGGAATGCTTTGAATACCAAGCAGGAAAGGAAGCTTTCTACTATACAAGTTTGGTCTTTAAGGTGCTGCAATTTAATAGCAAAAGTCTTTGGTTTTACATGGGTACAAACATTATTCATCATTTGCTTTAAAATGACCTTGGGTTTTACCAAGGGGGCTGACAAAGTCAAAGCTCTGCTGAAATAACCTAATCTTTAATATTGATATACCACTTCAACCACTCAGGGAACAACCATTTGACGGAAAATGACAGAAGATTGTGAAAACCGAAAGATGCAGAGGGGAACCAGAGTGCCAATTTCTACATTTGCAATGGAATTTGGTAAGATGAATGCAACCTTCTGTACAATTGTCAGTATAAAAATCTTAGAAAGTAAATGGGAAGCCTTTCCTTGTGTCTTGTTTTAAAGTTGGCTGAACAGCAACGAATAAAAATCCATTCTTGAGAAACTAGCTACCTATTTGTTACAACTGCGGTGGCTGTAAGAAATCATATAAAAACAAAAATAAACTTGGCACAATGATGACGAGTGAGCAAGAAGGGGGGAGGGAAGCGCTGGTCAAAAGGGAAGAGTTGGGCAGGTAGTCTTCCAGGCTGATTCACAACCCA
Organism: Elgaria multicarinata webbii; assembly: GCF_023053635.1. NCBI lineage: Eukaryota > Metazoa > Chordata > Lepidosauria > Squamata > Anguidae > Elgaria > Elgaria multicarinata. The sequence continues at coordinate 157,550,874 of NC_086172.1, read as the reverse complement.
AGATCAGAGATTGGATCATTACATAGACATAAAAATAAACACAAAGCTATCTCTTACATGCTGTTTTTTTTAAAAAAAACCCAACACAAACCCAAAACTTGGTCCTGCAATATCAATTCAGTTAGTAGTACTCCTACTTGGTGGAGCCTGGGTCCTCTGCAGATTCAGGGCTACTACAAAAACCTAAACCCAAAAACTAACAATCCAATAAGATTCTGCTCTACTCTTTTGAGAGAGAAGCAGAAGGGTAGGAACTGACCATAGTGTATAGGAGGAGCATATGAAAAGGAGGAAGGGAAATTCAGCAGGGGCCATTTGTATGTATGCAGCACCTGGTGAAATTCCCCCTTCGTCACAACAGTTAAAGCTGCAGGAGCCCTGCCCTCTTGACCTGATACAAAAGAGGGCAGAGCTCCTGCGCTTTAGAAATATTTCAATAAATAAATATTTCAATAAATAAATAGGGTTATGATGTGAAAAGTAGAGGACTTGTAAATGTGTCTTGATTTCATTTACACTGGAGTGAAGTCAAGGTAACCCTTATTATGTCAGAAATGGCAAGGGCAGTTACATTCATTTGCTAGCGCAGTGGCTCTTCAATTTGGTCTATTGGATCCACCCTGGCTACACATAAGCCTCCAAGCTTGGAGAATTACAAGTATCCAATGCAGAGAGGGAGGCGTGATATGTTTAAGATAGATTTTTATTTCATTTTTATTATTGCATTTATATCCCGCTTTTTTTCCTCCAAGGAACCCAAGGCGACGTATATAATCCTCCTCCTCTCCATTTTTATCCTCACAACAACCCTGTGAGGTAGGGCTGGGCTGAGAGTCTGTGACTGACCCAGAGTCACCCAGTGGGTTTCCATGGCCGAGTGGGGACTAGAACCCAGATCTCCTGAGTCCCAGTCCGACACTTTAGTCACTACACCACACTGGGTGTTTTTACTTGTCTAGCAGACGTGATGGGTACATGTACATTGATGGTGCTATATAAATAATAATAATAATAATGGGGATGAGAAGGGAAGGAGGCTGGAGACAGCTGGGGATAACTCTATTTTCCATGTCCCTAGTCTCCTCCCCTCCCCGGGAACGCCCTCTTTCACCCCGAGTTCATAGCAGCAGCCAAGGGGGCAAGGGAGGAGGCACTGCCTCTGAGCTTGAATCCAGGAAGCCGAAATATCCTTTGTCCCCCAGACACTCTCTACAGGACATAGGATTGCTCCCTAAGCCACCTTAATAGCAAAATATACTGGTTTACTGGTTTGTGAATCAATCTTTTGAGACCTCCATGCCTTATGTCAAATGTCATCCACCTTATGAACATGCATGCAGTGTACATTCCCAACTAAAGCATTTTTTCATGTTTAATCTAGTGGCCACTTTGGTATCATAACAGAGAGCTTTCTCTCTCGTCCAGTTTAGGAGCCATACAACACATCTGCCTATACTGTCAATCTTCCTCAAGACTTATTCAGCTTTCCCTAATAATTACAACTGTTTACGCACATGTCTCCAGTGGACATGAAGCAAATTCTTAGCAGTTTGTAAGGGAAGATGCACATAAATCCCTGGTGTTAAATTTTATTGTAAAAAAGAAAAAGAAAAGAAGTCAAAACTGACTGCATTTTCTTTTCAGTTCAATGTGTTTCAGGAGCAAACACAAGGCACAAGTTTGCGATCGACCTGGAGATTCTTGGCAAAATATTGCAAAAATACAGTAGTTTGTGGGACAAGTATGGGAATGAGTCAAATGCAAAGGGTCTCCCGTTTCCCCCCTGCCCAATACAATAAGCTCATTTTGTCTGCATGACTTGGATGCTATGATCTTTTGCATATGGATCAAACATACTATGGGAATCGTCAATATAAGTTACTTTAAGTGATTGTTCATCATTGCGCTTGTATCAAGTGTATTCATTTTTTGGCAAATTATAAAGTTCTGTGTGTGTCTCTACACACACACACACACACACACACACACACACACTGTACGCATGTTTTATAATGGGAGGGAAACAGCACAAAAACCAAGAAACCACCAAACGCGCAGTGGTTAGGGAAGGGGGCTGGGCCAGGGGAAATGGGTGGGGTTGGGAGACCCCAGAAGTCCAGACTGGGTCCTCAGGAGGGGCAGATGTTAGCCAGGGCTGAGGTTACTCACCCCTGTCTACAGATGTGAATGCCTGGAAAAAACGCGGAAAGAAATGGGGGGGAGTGTCCCCCCTATTTTCCCCCAAAGCCTTTTTTTTCTGAAAAATTGAAAAAAATGGATTATAGGATGTTTTATTTTAGCATAATGAATAAAATGTTTAAGACAAGGTGTTCATATATTTACTTTTCCAAATTATTTCTAAAAACTATGTACAGTATCAGATTATTACAATTTCTGTGTACCGAGGACAAGCAAGTCCTAGGTTGCAAACTGAGACTACAACTCTCAAATGCAAGAGCAACATGATTTCTGCCTCTAGGGGGCACTGCCACTGAAGCAGAGACTGAAACTGATAGTGATAGCTATAGGTCAGAAAATGAGCCTGATTAAATTTCATGCATATTCATTGAATCTTGGTCCCCTCTTTTCTCAGTTCTTTTTATGGGAATGGGGGCTTTATGTCCGCTTGACACTGTGGAGGAATAGCGGAGACAGAAATAATTTTCTTTGTTACTAATGTTGATGGTCTCCTCTGTTGTTGTTTTAAATTATTTTTTGCCTGCTCCTCATAAATTAGCAAAACCAAAGAGGTTCCTTACAGTTCAGGTGTTCCTTAACAGTTCAGGAGCTTGTAGCTCCATTTGTTACCAAAAAAAGTAAAAAAAAGTAAATTCAATTTGTAATAATTGTTTGAATACACTGTAGTTTTAATATACCAAATGTAATAATTTCATGCCAAACCAACTTGGACATAATTACATTTTACGTACCTAAAGTAACAAAGTGACTTTCAATCTGTAAAAAGTGCTAATATTGCATTATTTCAATTCCCCCCCCAAATATTTTCCTGAAAAAACACAGAAAAAAACATTACACACATACACACACACACCGCAATGGCTTCAAAATTTCCGGAATTTTTTCATCTCTACCCCTTTCTAGAGGAATAATGGACTCTCCCTCTCCCTCTCCAGGTCTTCAACCAGAAGCTGGACCGCCATCTCTTGGGAAATGCTTTATCTCTGGATTCCCTGCACCAAGCAGAGGGTTGGAGTAGATGGCCTACAAGACACCCAATGACTCTATGATTCTATTATAAACAATACCAAATGGAAGAGCCTTTTATCAGACTGATTTTGGTATGGGTCAAAAAGTAATCAGCAATATAACTAACCAAGGAGCACCTCAGGATGCGAGGGCTGTCACTTTTTAGAATCCAAGTCTAAACTCCTTTAAAGTGCAGGCGATTTTCTACCTTGCCATGAGAATGATGAAAGAATGAGATTTGTGTCTGGAGTTTTTGGTCTGTTTGCTTTGTTATTAGTCCCTGAAGCAAAAGAAGAGGGGGAAAAGAGATGAAAATTCCGACGCACGCACACACACACAGAGCTTTCCTTCTCTGAGATGATTAGAGTCATACAATGCTTCTTCCTGTATCCTGTGCCTTTGGCTAGACCTGCCCAGCGCCCATTTGGACTTCAAGTCCCATTAGCTGCAGCCAGGATGGCCAACAGACAGGAATGCTGGGAGTTGTAGTCCAAAAAATATCTGGAAGGCACCAGATTGAGGCTGGGTTAGACTATGACATTTCCAAATTATGAGGAAAGTGCTTTTAAAGTCCCCTCTGGTTTATCATCTCTGATGCCATAATGCAAAGACACCTGTATGCTACAAGGTTGCACCATACCTACCTGACAAGTAAGCAAACCCTCCTTATCCTATTTGCATTACTTGCCATCCTTACAATAGACTAATCCACTCAAAGAAAGGGTCAGAGATTTAACAATCTCACCCGAAAAGCTTTTGCACTAAGGCCACAACATGAGCATTCAAACCCCACGGTCAGCTTGTCCCTTTGTTCTAGCACAGGAACAGCATCCCAGCCAATCGACACAGCTCCCATGATGCTGTTCTACTTCCTGTGGTCCTGGTATGGGGGTGGGAGGAGGCCAGCAAGCCATCTTAAACCACCTGCAAGGGGCTGGACATCGGCTCCAGGGCACATAATCTCTAACCCCCCCAATGTGCCAAGTACAGGAAAAGGGCAGGAGTTTATTTTGATGCAAATGACTGCACTATGGCAGCTAAAGCTGATTTGTGGGATTCAGTTGCTAGCTTAGTCAATACTGCTAAATGTTACAAAGAACAAAAGAAGATTACGAAGGAGTTTCTCCCTTTGCATAAACTCTGTTCAAAATAAGCGATGAATGCCTCATGCCAATTAACAGTGAAGCAATCTTTTTTTTAAAAAAAAACACAACCACCCCAAATACTTATTTACACTACATTTCCCATTATAATGAATTGCCTGTATACAATTTTGATTTGAAAGGGATCAGCAATTCTGTGCAATTTGAATGAATAATGCATACAGAAGACAAGTTGTGTGGATGTTTGTATAGGCAACGTGAAAACTACCTTTTTGCCTCTCTTCCGCTGCTTGTTTGGATGTGTGACTGGTTCAGATATGCATGCAGATTTTTTATTATTATTCAACACTTAATGACTTGCAACTGCATGTCGAGCAATTTCACACATTATATTTTTAGGTGTACACCTAACAGCCCCGTGTGAATGCCATGGAAACACAGTAGCCATAAGAACAAGCTCTGTGAATGCAAACGCATATCATGCACTCATTAAAGAGCCAGGATCAGCTGAAAGTCTCTGCTGAGTGTGCACTCCTTAACAAACACAGGCAAAATTCAGGTAATGTGTGAAACAGCCTCGCGTGGTAAGATTCCCTTGGGAAGTTTCACATTTGAGGGGAGGTGATGTAGCCATCAGGTGATTAAACATGCATATATGAACTAGGGTGACCATATGGAAAGGAGGACATGGCTCCTGTATCTTTAACAGTTGAATAGAAAATGGAATTCCAGCAGGTGTTATTTGTATGCATGCAGCACCTGGTGAAATTCCCTCTTCATCCTAACAGTTAAAGCTGCAGGAGCCCTTCCCTCTTTTGTATCTGGTCCAGAGGGCAGGGCTCCTGCAGCTTTAACTGTTGGGATGAAGAGGGAATTTTACCAGGTGCGCATGCATACAAAGGACACCTGCTGAAATTCTATTTTCTATACAACTGTTATAGTTACAGGATCCCTGTCCTCCTTTCCATATGGTCACCCAATATGAACCAGTCCTGTACCAAAGTTTTGTGTGTTTGTAAGGAAGAAATGGAAGATCTAAATTTGCATTTAAACCTTGATGCTTCAAATGCTTGACTGTTCATCCTCCATTTTACCACAACTCTGCAGGCCTCTTTTATATGTTACGCCTTTCCTCCCTCTATGGTCGTTGCAAACTGGTAACTCTATGGACACTGCAAATTGGGCCATATGGGCTACAATTAAGGCCTCATCTGCACCAAGCAGGATATTGCACTATGAAAGCGATATATAAAAGGCAGGAGCCACACCAAGCAGGATATAGTGGTATAAAAGCGGTCTGTGGTATGTGTCAATGGGTCTCAACAGTTGTCAGTGCACTTCAGTACAGCTGTAAAGTAGTAGTGTGGCTCCTGCCTCTTATATACTGCTTTCATAGTGAAATATCCTGCTTGGTGTAGATGAGGCCTAAGACTTGACCATGAGAAGCAATCCCTTCTCTTGCAGGGAGAGTTGCAGAGGTGGGGGGTGGGGACCTTTCCACTGGGAAAAGATTGATTTGGGACCAGAGAGACGGCTCATCAGTTGTGGCATTTGTGGCATTGTCAAAGATGTGTGGGCGATCAATCAAGCAATTTTGAAGTCCCTTGTGAAAAGCTTGGCCTGCTTCCTATGATAGTGTTGTGTTCTGTTCTGGATGCAATTATGGCGGGAACTCTGCCAAATCGTTGTGCATGCAAAAATATATCAAATATATTTTATTTAGCGACATACGTTAAAAAAATAAAAAGCTATGTATAAAGTTAACTTGTGCTTCTGTAGAAACCCTGCATTCATCGGCAATTTTACAATACATTATTTTGGAGTTAAGGAACAGTATTAAAAAGTGCTAATGATTTTGGCTATTCTGATTGGGATAAATCAGGTGACTGAAAACCATTTCAGACATTATCAGGAAGTATAAGTGACGTTTGCGCTTCATATTTCTGGGCTGCTCCTTAAAGGTCTAAAGTGGGGCTTTATGCATTTCTCATACAGAGAGAAGCAGTAGTTTCTAGATGGGCGTGCAGCTCATGCATCTCAACATGCTGGAGATGCCCAAGCTCTTGCTCCCAATGTTATGTAGGAAGAGCAAAAAAACAAGGGATTGGAGGCATTCAAACGTCCTCCCCCTGGCTGCAGTAAGGTCCCAAACCATATGTAGTTGATATTTTATGGGCCATGTTCTCCTCTCAGTCACATCCATAAAAATCCAAACCTATTTCATTTGCAATATATACTGCTGAAATATGGAAACCAGATTGTGATCCTAAGGGACTAAAAATCTAACCCAGCTGCCAAATCTGGCTTCAATGTGCACTTTGTGCAAGAGACTCTATCCTGCAAAGTATTGAGCATCTTGGGCAGCACAGCATTAAGTATATAGGCAGTTTGAACCTTTATTTCTCTCCATATAACTGCCTATATGCTTGAAATTAAAGTGGTCTTCATTCTTCCCAATTTATAATTATTATTTTTTTCAATTGTTGTCAGTTGCTTTACTGGACCGGGGATGGAGTTCTTAAAGGTCTAGCCAGTCTTAGTTGATAATGATCTCTGCCAACCTCAATGGATAATGATCTTCACAGTAATGACTGGGCAGACCTAGCCTTTGGCCAAAAGCAGGTTCAGATGCGTTGGCAGGAACAAAGGTAAATCAGTACACACCATAGTGTGTTCCATGATTATTTTGATGTGTGTTTAGATCCCCGTTTTTTCAGGCCTTTTTACTCTTTTCCTGCTGCCCAGTTTTCCAAAACATTTGCTCAAACATGAGCCTGCCTTGAGAAAGCTGGGCCTGGAGCATCCGGTTGTGGAGAGGGGCCCTCAAACTAGGGATTGTACAGTGATCTCACCTCCAAATCCATAGTGCACCTATGAAGATATGGTGGGCATTTGGATCAGACTCACATTTTTCAGATGATTACCATCACCAGTAGTTTACTGAGTACCCAGGATATTAGTTTTCTGTTTTCCTCTAAGATTAAGGGGTACACTTACTGGCACAACTTTTTGACTTATAAGCTTAATATTCCATATATAGTCATTCTTGATATTAACCATTGTTCCCACTGATTGTAGAGCAATGTGTTGTAATTTTCAAGTATGGATATCCAGTTTGCTGTATTTCAGGTTCCATGATATTTGGAATTACATCGTCAGTAATATAGCATTAACCATTTCCTTCTCTTTCCTGGTGGAATTGTTCTTGCGTCTTTCATAGTTTCCTTTATTTAGAATAATAAAAAGGTGACAGAGTACTACTGGATACCACCAAAGAGTCTTCAGCATCAGTGAAAGTTCTCTATAAACAGAGCACTTGAAAGGGAGAAGGAAAGTTCTTAGTAGTGCATGTCATAGTAAGTGCATTAGAGTGCATGGCTGAGTTGCTTGAAATGAGCCAAGATAAAATCCTGACCCATTCTCTTTTCCTCTTATTTGGAAACCCATATGCAATAAAAAGGAAGATAGGTGTGTGTGTGTGTTTTTACCAGACATCACATTAAACTTGATATTGGTGATGCTCGCCTGCCTAAAAGACAATGAAAACCACTGGGCTTTTTGCAAGTTCTGCATGAGATCCACAGAGTTGCATGATGGAGCAGTAACATCCAAAGAGGAAGAAAAAGAAAAAAAATGCTTTGGTTGCCTTGAGCTTGCGTGTTATTCAATGAAACATCGGTTTTCTTTCCAAGTAGAGGAAAAGTGCTTGTAAGGTGATGAAGCAGGAAAGACACTGAGATTTTGGATAAAAAGCAGGTAGAAATGTAAAATGTCTCCTGTCAGTTATAGCACAATATGTCCAGATGACGTCCATCGGCAGTGTCTGTCAGTCATCTTCTCGGCACATTGGGAAGTTGACAAAAGTGAAGACGTTAAACTCGATCAGTATCGAAAAACAAAGGAAGATGGCGTAAAGGATGAGCACGTAGATGCCCAGTTTCTTGTCAAGTTTCCATTTATTGATGTGGATCCCACCAACCTGTAAGAACACGATGCATGAGTTAACTAAGACTCACAGGATGTAAATGCTACAAGCTAAAAATTACCCTGAATTCAAATTTCTGAAGCTGCACACGGAAACTAATTTCCATGTGTTCTCTTAGCACTTTCCAGTAGCAGATGAGATGCTGTCAGGAGCTTCTGAGCGAAGAGGGTGTTCTCAGTGTCCCATCTCTCATGCAATTAATTGATTTAAGAGTTTTTAACTGGGTGACAAGCTCTAAAAATTAACTGTCCGGCATTGTTGTCAGGGGAGGCTGACAGCTGGTTTTAGTGTTGCCTAAACTGTCAAGGAAATACATCTCTTGGGATGCTTCATAGAGTTCAATGAAGAAGTGGCATCTAAGGCCATGGCTAGACCAGGCCTATATCCCGGGATCGTCCCGGGATCATCCCTGTGCATCCAAATGACACATGGAGGATCCCTGGAGCAGGCAGGGACGACCCCTCCATTTGCCTGGGATAATCCTTAGGTCAAACTAAGGCCTAAGAATACATGAATTGCTAAGATCTCTGGAGAGTCTGCCTCATAGTATCTCATTCATATTATATAGATATAACTTACTGACTGCGCTAGATACAGAGGATAACAAACACCACAGGAGCATACTTACAGTAAGACCTACAGACCCCAGGAGAAGCACAACAGAATACACTAGTCCTTTGCTGTTTATCTTAACCTGTAAAAATCAGAAGAAAGTAGCTTTAAACTATTTATCATACTAACTAGCTATTTGCTTTTTTTCTATATAAGACTGTAAATGCAAACATAATTCACAAGTTATAGTTCCTGAGTCAACGGGGAAACTGTCTGCTCTTTTGAAGTCAATAGAAATTTTGCATTGGACTTCAGTGAAAAAGGGATCAGTGATCAAACCTTGTTTCCGTCACAAAACATTAGCTCTATAGGGGCAGGGAGAGAGAGAAGGCCATAAAAAGCGTCACACTGGATGAAACCAAAGGCCTATCTAGTCCGGCATTCCAGTGGCTAACCAGATGCCTATGGGAAACCCAGAACAGGACGCACACACAATTGTGTTTCTCAGCACTGCCTGATACTGAAGTTAATATTCGCAGCCATTGATAGCCTTATCCTATATTCATTTGTCTAATCCTTTTAAAAAGCTGTCTGAGTTAGTGGCCACCATGACATCTTGCAGAAGCAAATTCCATACTTTAACTATGAAAGAACTGTTCCCTTTTATCTGTGCTAAATCTCCTACCATGCAGCTTCATTGGATGCCCTTGCATTCTAGCATTTTGACAGAGGGCGAAAAATGTATCCCTATCTACTTTCTCCACAACATGCATACTTTTATCCACCTTTATTATATCCCCTTGTCACCATTTTTCTAAGCTAAAGAGACCCAAACATTGCAACCTTCCTTCATAGGGGAATTGCTCCAGCCCCTTGATCAAGCAATGCACCTTGTCAAGCAATGCAATATGCATTTTGAGGTGACCAGAATTGTACACAGTGTTCCAAGTGTAGCTGAATCACAGATTTGTATAAAAGTATTACAATATTGGCAATTTTATCTTTATTATTTTATGGTGCAAGGGCTGTCATGTCTTTCTGTATGCCTTTGACAGGAGCACAATGGAGAGAAGATAATGCTATAGCTTCAGCAAGAGCAGAGTAAACAATGTAATCTAGTCCGGGATTAAAGAATCATACTGACAACCTGTTGGGAGGGCTTCAACAGTAGAGTGACCATATGGAAAGGAGGATAGGGCTCCTGTATCTTTAACAGTTGTAAAGAAAAGGGAATTTCAGCAGGTGTCAGAACCATTAACGCTGCAGGAGCCCTGCCCTCTTTTGTAGAGTGACCAGATACAAAAGAGGGCAGGGCTCCTGCAGCTTTAACTGTTGTGATGAAGAGGGAATTTCACCAGGTGCTGCGTGCATACAAATGACACCTGGTGAAATTCCCTTTTCAATACAACTGTTAAAGATTCAGGAGCCCTGTCCTCCTTTCCATATGGCCACCCTAGATTCAACAGATACTTGAAATCAGCAACAAGAGCTATCCATGATATTCAGTGCCTTAGGCCAGGAAGAGTCCATTGTTGGTGCTACTATGCAATGCCAGCTCCAGGTTTTGGAGGGGCCGAGGCCTTGAACAAGACACCCTCAATGGGTCTCCTCCTTCAGTAAGTCTACCTTATCACTCCTCATCCTCTTTCTCGTCTTTGATACCACTCGCGTACTTGACAGGCAGGGAGCCAAGGAGCAGGTAGGCAGCAGTAGTGCTCCTCCTCCCCACCACCAATATTGTCTGGGTCAGAGTGAGAGGCAATACAACAAGCAGGTTGCAATGGTGAAGGAGGAGCAGATCCAGGGAGCTCTTGCCAGTGGGCCCTTGCTGGCATGTGGGTCCTCAGCAAGTACCTAACCATCCCTGCTCCCGATGGCAACCCTGCTCCTATGAAACAAAAGGGCAGTGCAGAGTCCTCTATGCCACTGCATAGACTTCTGGGTGCGGAAGGTAGGTCTTGCCATTTCGTGTCAGGGCCCGCTGTTGCAACCTATGTGGTGCTTGGTGTTAGCAATTGGTAAGGCATCAGGCGTCCCCCCATGTGAAGCTAGGAAAAGGCAGCAACTTTTTCACCTTACAGGAGGGTCAAAGTCTCCCTGCGACAGAGATGTCATCATGGTTGGGGATCTGCCTACAGAGCCCTTGGCTATGAAGGGTCTGCGTTAGAGAAGTGGTTTTATGGAATTCATGCACACTGAATTTTCAGAGGATTGGGCCCACAATGAATTTGAACACCTAGGGATTTCAGTTACAGTGCCCAAATAATGGTCTTTCAATTGCATTTGCTTTGGTAATATGAGGTTTGAAGAGAAAACCTCTGTGTTTATATACATACAGATGAGCCGCTATTAACCGCCATAGTCTGCAAGCCCCATGGTAGTCCAAGGCCCACAAGAATGTCAAACACGTTGCTGCCGATTGTATTGGACACTGCCATGTCACCTAGGCCTGGTGGGGGGAAACATTTCACCATTAAAACCAGCATTTTGATTCACACAACGGCTCTTTTTACAACAAGCAAAAAGCAAGAGAATAGGCATTGCAACCTTTGCAAACAAAGGCCATGTCTAGAGATACCCAGCTTAACTGAGCAATCCTATCGATGTCTGGTCAGAAGTTGGTCCCATTGAACTGAATAAGCCTTTTTCTCAGATAAGTGGGTATAGGATTGCAGCCTAAAGCTGTAATCCTATGCACACCTGCGCATTTTTGTATGCAATGTTTCCTAATACACACATTTTTAAAAGGATTTCCCCTAATTTTTATATGCCTTTTTACACGCTATTTCACTAATGCACGCATTTTTGCACACAATTTCCCCTGAATGTACACATTTTTGTTCACATTTCTAGACTGGAAAATTGCACTGTGAAGTTTGGAAAACTTGAAAAAACAAAGGATAACGTGCTGCGGACTGCGTATTAGTTCAGGAAGTGCAAATTAGGTCCATTCGTATTGAAATGCAAACCGAACTAATTTCGCCCCATCACTATTCAAAAATACTTTCAGCCCCATTTACATATAGCAAATGTAAGAGACCTGGTTATTAATGTAGAGAGCGAACCCAACATTTCTCCGAAACCAATGCATTACGTACCTTGTCTTGCTACTATCAAACTGGCCATGCAGTCTGGTACACTAGTTCCTGCAGCTAGGAAAGTAATGCCCATGATAACGTCAGGTATCCCTAGAGTGTAACCAATCACTGTAACCTATGCAACACAGGAAAACAAAATAGTTGGAAAACAATAGAGAACGCTCTTTTTGGTCCTGCGTTCACAATACGACTTGTGATTCACTGAGCTCCTTGAGCGTGTGGGTGTTAACATAAATCAAGCATAGGAGAATTTCAGTAATGAGACTAAATGGTAGCAATAGTCTCACTAACCATCTGAAAGAAAACAAATATCTTTGCACATGAGAGGACAGCCATGCAGAGCAAAACTTTTGTGTATTTCCCATTCATTTAACAGGAATTGTGCAGGAGCTGTTCCTAGTGGGCTGTGCCTGTGTGGGGTACCAGAAACTGTGCCAATCGGCAGTAAGCTATATCTGGGATGGTTCTGCTGCAATACACCTGGGTCCTTTCCTAAACTCCTATATATTTCTCTTCCATCTACCATGCCTCATTTTTGCTGAGGGAAGAGAGTTGGAAGCCCATATAAAGGGAGTGTGGTATACCAGTTAGGGTATAGGACTAGGACTGGGGAAACTCGGGTTCAAATCCCCACTCAGCCCTAAAGTTCCCTGGGGGATCTTGGGACTATTCCTGTCACTCAGCCCAATCTACCTCACAGGCTTGTTGTGAGGAGAAAATGAGCAAGGGACAGCCATGTACATTTCCCTGAGTTCCTTGGAGGAAGAGCAGGATAACAAAAATGTAATAAATCAGATTTAAATGAGATGAAGACGATAAAACAGAAGTTTGATTGTCCATGATGTACACCAGACTTCCCCAATCTGATGCTCTCTGGATATTTTCAACTATAATTCCCATTTAGCATGAAAACATCAGGAGTTGGGAAAGACTGGCATACACACTTTTGTCCCATGGTCATCTCTATTCAAACGGATTCTGCAAGTTTTTGATGTACCAACCCTTCGCCCAAAACCCAGCACTGTGTGTGAAAAGAGGTGAAGATGGGAGGAGTGAACATCCTAATCAACAGTGCCCCTATCATACTACCTTCTGAGAAAATATTAACTGGGTAGTGTCCAATGGTGGTGCAGCGCTATCACTAACGACATTTGCGCTAGTGCAAAACCAACACTAGTTCATCATTTGTGCTTACACTGGTTTTTATTGTAGTTGTAATTGCTTTTAATAGTGTATTTAAGCAGTTATATTTAATATTGTTATATGTAAAGGGCTTAGATATTTTACTAAGCAGCATGTAAACGTTATTAACAAACAAACAAACACATAAATAAATAAATAAACGTGCAAAGCGAAAAAAGCATTTTTCTACTTTTCCCCATTCCACCAGCAAATGCTAATGACGTCGCACAAGCACTGATTAATGCTGGTGCAACGTCATTAGCGCTGGTGCTGAGCCACCATTGGACACAATCCTCTGTCTCCAGCCTAGCTGACTGTCTATATGCGGAGAAAGCCCCACGGTGCCAATGGATCTGCGCCACGTCAGTTAGACGATGTAGGTGCAGCCTCACAGCTACCACGGGGCTTCCTCGCAATGCTGTGTTTTGAAAGATTTGGGGGTTTACCCCGACATTTTCAAACAGTGACATCAACACGGGGCTTCCACCGTGTAACAGCGCTCCATGGCCAATCCGGGGTCAACCCAGGGGCGGAGCCTGGTAGAAGGCAACCAGCGATTTGTCACCTTCCACCAGGAAGAGGGTGGGGGCGGCTCTGGGACCCAGGTGGCCGCCCAGAAACCCTGCGCTCCCTCCTCGGTGTTAGGATTTACCCAACATTGCCTCGGGAGAGGGAAAGAGTGGGATTGAAGAGGGAGGCGGTGCCAACCCAGTGCGACGATGACAGCCTCTAGGAGAGAGCTTCTGATGATGCTCGCAGGCCAGCATCTTCCTCCAGTATGGAAAACATGCATGACTCTGACCCGAGTCCAATTCTACCGTGGATTAATGTCTGTGATTGTTTACTGATTGTTTTCGAAATGCTGAACACTTCTTTACTTTACCACGATTTGTTGCTTTTTTATATTATATAGTTATTGTTCAATAATAATAAAAAGTGAAAAAGCTGGAGAGTAATGCACAAAAGGTGTCACACGGCTATTTATGTATCTATTATATTTCTGCTGGGTGGTATATTATATGAATGCGTTGTTCTAGAAAAAAAAGGAACTTAAAAGTGCCTGAAACTGGAGTCTAAGTCAAAACAAAACTGGAATAGAGAAACTTTTTTTTTCAGATTCCTCCCACCCCCCACCCTAGAGAATTAATATTCTCTCTTGGGAATGAAGACAACCATAACATTTAAGGCAGAACTCGTCGCCCGGTGTGAACTTGACTTCCTCCAAGAACTGAATACTGGTTCAGCCAAACTCAATGATGGTGTTAACTGAACTATGTTAAGGCCTTTTGATTATTCATAATGTACCTTATTTATTTATTTATTTTATTCAGAGTATTTTTATCCCACAGCTCAGCCAAAAAGGCTCCTGGGGCGGCTTACAAATTGATCAGTAAAAAGACAATCCCTGCTCTCAGGCTTACATTCTAAAAAAGACATGACACACAAGGAAAGGGGATGGGGAGGGAAGAGGGAGAAAAGGAAAAGAAATTAAGGAGACAGTTCAGGCTGGTGGGAAGGTCCTGCTCCCCCATCTCATCTCCCAATGGAGGGGCAGACCAACAGCTCCTCCTTCTTCCCCACAGGGTCATGATGAGCGTTAGCCCTGTTTGAGATGGCGGGGGGGAGGTTTGCAACTGAAGAAGGCTCTGATGGTCTCCGCCTGCTCCTGCCTCCTTTGCTTCTTCTTCCCCACAGGGTCAAGATGACCTTCCCTGCACACAGCAGTGGTCACACATCAACTAGAAATAGGGGATTGTGTTAATATTTTCTGTGGATTCATCACATGAATGTCTGTCGGATTATCTCACCATCTTTTCCCTTAGCCCCCAAATATATTTGGTTAAAGACTTGCAAAACTGCTTCATGGATTGGGAAGGGAAGTTACAGGCTTGAGCCAATCAATGCTGCCCACCGCCAGATTCTGTTGAAAACGGTCAGAATTAGTTTTTTTTCCAGAGCTTTACACTGGGCAGAGAGAAGTACATTAGAATTAAACACAACAGGGGCACTTCTGAATCAGCCTCACTATTATATAAATGTTATATATGTTTTCAATTGTGGCTTACCCAAAGGGTTAGGTAAGATATAATAGTCACTGAAGGAGAGAACTGAGCTTTAAGTATAGAATCATAGAATAGCAGAGTTGGAAGGGGCCTACAAGGCCATCGAGTCCAACCCCCTGCTCAATGCAGAAATCCACCATAAAGCATCCCTGACAGATGCTTGTCCAGCTGCCTCTTGAAGGCCTCTAGTGTGGGAGAGTCTACAACCTCCCTAGGTAACTGATTCCATTGTCGTACTGCTCTAACAGTCAGGAAGTTTTTCCTGATGTCCAGCTGGAATCTGACTTCCTTTAACTTGAGCCCATTATTCCGTGTCCTGCACTCTGGGAGGATCTAGAAGAGATCCTGGCCCTCCTCTGTGTTAAGTATTTGAAGAGTGCTATCATGTCTCCCCTCAATCTTCTCTTCTCCAGGCTAAACATGCCCAGTTCTTTCAGTCTCTCTTCATAGGGCTTTGTTTCCAGACCCCTGATCATCCTGGTTGCCGTCCTCTGAACACGCTCCAGCTTGTCTGCGTCCTTCTTGAATTGTGGAGCCCAGAACTGGACACAATACTCTAGATGAGGCCTAACCAGGGCCGAATAGAGAGGAACCAGTACCTCACGTGATTTGGAAGTTATACTTCTATTAATGCAGCCCAAAATAGCATTTGCCTTTCTTGCAGCCATATCGCACTGTTGGCTCATATTCAGCTTGGGATATGCTGACAACTATGTTAGCTGAGATTGGAGGTTGAAGAAATGTCTCCCTTTTTTCTTTTAAGCAGCTACCTTTTTGTATTGTTATGGCTTGTTCTTACTTGTTGACATCTGCATTTTGAACTTTATATATTTATTACTTTTCTATACCGCCCAATAGCAGAAGCCCTCTAGGCGGTTCACAAACATTTAAACCACAAAACACAGCATAAAATATCATAGAAAATAGAAAAGCTTAAAACTACGGTATAAAACTACAACCAGAACAACATGTTTCAAAAGTAATGTTCGTGTTCGAGAAAATAACGCGTATCCTTGCGCTCACTCACCAGCCAGACCATAAAGTAGGAAAAGAATGCAATCCAAAAGGTGGATAAGATGAAAGTCAGCATGAAAAAATTCTCCCAGCGTGGTTTGCTGCAGTTTGGGATGGTGAAGAAGAGGAGAAAGATCAATGGCCAGGTCAGGATCCATTTGACTTTGTCCATTTTTCCTTCTGGATAACAAATAGGGAAAGGAGCCATTTTACCTTTGTAGTTTATCGCATAAAGTCATATCTCTATATTTAAGCATAAAAATAGAAGAAACTGAAGGTACACTTCTCCATTTTAAAAGAGAGGGAGGTGCTGAAGGAGGACGTTTAAAATCTCAGTCTGAAATTAGTGGATTTTGCCTTGTGAGTGGTTCTGGGTTGTGCTACTTTGACCATGACTTGCTTCTCAGAGTAGCAAAGGCATATGGAACATGAAGACAGTGAAAACAAAGAATTAATTACATATGCAATTAATTGGCTCCCATTTGGTACGACAGCAATCGTTAAGACCAAAACTAGATGTTATGTTGACAAACGCAAGGTCCCAACCCCTCCTCCGTTCCCCACATTAGCATTACGGACCACACGTGTTCCCTCACAACGTCTAATTTGGCCGCTTGTGTGCATGATTTGTCGTCAAGAAAAGTATGGCTTTTGTATAGGTAGCACCCCACTCCAACTGATCTCATTTTATATTTACACCATCATCTTTTGTTCACACCTTGTTAACATGTGTGCAAAAATACCCTCCACCTGTTAGCTCCAGGCTGCTCCCTGTGAAAGTGCACCTCAGAGTAAGCCACTTGTCCTTCCTGACAACAAACACTGCCATACTTTGTAAACCATCCAGAGAGCTTCGGCTACGGGGTCGGATATAAATGTAATAAATAATACCGGTAATAATAATAATAATGACCTCCCTAACCCTCGCTCACCCAATGCTAAGGTGACCATATGGAAAGGAGGACAGGGCTCCTGTATCTTTAACAGTTGTATAGAATTTCAGCAGGTGTCATTTGTATGCATGCAGCACCTGGTGAAATTCCCTCTTTATATCCACAGTTAAAGCTACAGGAGCTATGCTAGAGTGATCAGATACAAAAGAGGGCAGGGCTCCTGCAGCTTTAACTGTTGTGATGAAGAGGGAATTTCACTAGGTGCTGCAAATACGAATAACACCTGCTGAACTTCATTTTTCAATACAACTGTTAGATACAGAAGCTCTGTCCTCCTTTTCATATGGTCACCCCAGTTTAAGTGTTTTGAGCTAAACATTATGGTTTAGTGTGTCATGTGAACCATGACTTAGTATGTTGTGTGAACCATTCCTAACCATGGTGGCTACATAACCAGGTTTTAAATATGCTCACTAACCACTTGCTGACCCTGTTCAGACAACACACTAAGCCACAGTGGTTAAGCATTTTGAGTTAAAGATTATGGCTTAGCGTGTCGTGTGAACCATGACTTCCTATGTCATGTGAACCATTCCTAACCATGGTGGCTACATAACCATGGTTTAAATATGCTCACTAACCATTTGCTGCAGAAGGGTTAGCAGCCCAACCATGGCTTAGCAATTTGTCAGAAAAGGCCCAATAGCTGACACAGGATCATATAGCCAGGTTTATAACTGGGTCCTGACATACCTGTGATGTGGCAGACCCCTGTATTATTTGGTGGCAAAGTGCATGAAATCAGACGGTGTTGAATTAAGGGTTAATAGTTATAGGAGGGGCATTGTGGGAAGAAGAACTCCTGATTGTAAGTTGCTGTTAAGATGGCTGATTATAGTTAAGAGGTTGTAATCCTCAGTTGTGTTTTTTTCTCAAATAAATTAGTTTTAGTTAAGACCTAAGATGATGTGTCCATTCTTAGGAGAATCTCTATTATAATAGAGGGAATCTCTGTTATAATCCCTATTACAACAGAGCCAGCTTTGCACCTTGGATAGCTCTTCTAGAGTTCTAACTGGTTCTGACTGAAACCTGGAGCGTATTTACCTCCCCACTGAGATAGGAGCCACCAGCCTCTGCTGCTATGCATAGCTGTGAAATGAAGCGGAGGAGGTGGTTTAAAATGGAGGCATGGTGGGTAGAATTGGAGTGATGATGAACCTTTCCTTTTCTTGATGCTTTTGCTCTCTTCAGCTCCTCTCCTAGTCAGTGCATCTCACAACCACAGGTTTCCCCCACCACCACCACACACACACACTTTCTTTTGCTATTTCACTTTTTTTTAAGGAAACAAAACAACATGAGAAAAACAAGTAAGAAAAGTCCCCCAGGAATAGAAACAGGAATAGGGAGACTAGTCAATGAGCAACTAAAAGGCAAATCATCAGAAATCCCCCAGCCAGGATCAACAGAAACTCACAAAACAAGCAAGAACTTTGCCTGTCCACACTAGGTAGCTGCAACTGGGCATTTCCTTTAATTGGCAGAAATTGGGTCTAAACAAATCACAAGCGGACAACACAGAACCTGGTGAAATTTCCTCTTCATCACGCCAGTTAAAGCTGCAGGTGCCCTACCCTCTTTTAAATCTGGTCACTCTAGTACAGCTCCTGCAACTTTAACTTTTGTGATGAAGAGGGAATTTCACCAGGTTCTCCATATAGACAAATGACACCTGCTGAAATTCCCTCTTCTATGCAACTGTTAAAGATACAGGAGCCCTGTCCTCCTTTCCATATGGTCACCCTAAGATAGACCCTCGGTCTGATCCAGTGTGGGACTTCTTATGTTCTTAATCTTTGTTCCTAGTTTTGTGCTGCTATAGTCTAAGGACTAATGCAATAAATGTTATTCATTCATCTATGGAATATCAACAACAGTCAACAGGGGAGTAACAGGCTAAAAATAGGAATAATGAAGTAGTGAATTTAAGCCATGGGTCTTCACAGCTCTTATGTAAACCTTTGAATTCCTTTCCCAGACATTGCACTACTGTGGTCTGAAGCATAACAGCTGCTGTCCAATGTGGTCAACTGTGCAAAAAACTGTCCTAAGGGATGTTCTCTAAAAAAAATTTTTTTTAAAGCGCTGAATAACTGAATTAACCAGCATAGCCAACAGCTCTATTCCAAATTGAAAGCATTTTTCCTTCTGCAAAAGAAAAAAAGGAAAAAAAGGCCAGAATGTAAGAAGTTTTAATTTGTCTCTCTCTTTGAAAGGTCAGTTGCATTATTAAAACGAAACTTTTTAGGTTCTAAACAAACCCATATATTTGGGTATAGAGAAGAGCCAGATACCAGCCCTCTTCCCCAACCTGGTACCCCCCTGAAGTTTTGTACTACACCTCCCAACATTCCTGACCATTGGCCATGCTGGCGGGGGCAGCTGGGAGTCGAACTCCAAAGCATTTGGAGGGCACCAAGTTGGGCAAGATTGCACTAGAGTTACATACTGAATACAGACTAAAAGGCGACAGGTTTTCCAATGAAACGTACCAAACAGGAAACAATTCAGAGCGTAGCTGAACTAATAGCTAAAGCCACAGATTGATTTCAAGCTGTTGCTAGCAATTACTTTCAACCGTAGAGTTCTTTAAAATGTTTTGCAACTCCTTCTTGCCACTGCAATGCACTGCAGTAGTTTATTCTTGCGGGTGGCGAACACTTTACAGCCAGAGGTGACCCTGTGTAAGCAACCTCCTCGAGCAGCAAAATGGGATCCCGTTAAAAGGCAGAAAACGGAAGGCGAGAGAAATTTGACACGATAAGGCATCGTCCACTGAGAGTTCTCCATCAAAATAGGAGAGGTACCTTTTTTGTCCAGCTGCCATTCATTTCAATGAAACTCGAGCAGAAGAGCTTTCGAGTGGACCGTGGCCTTTGTTATCTGGTGGAAGGAGTGTGCCGTAGGCAGCTGGATTGTCTGCCTTAAGACACTTCCGACCGTGCCCAGCACCACTGTCACCTTGCATTACTCCCTGCTGTTTCAAGGGGGGTTGTGAAGGGGTCGGGGGGAGCTTTCTTTCTGCTTTCAACAGAAGTTTCACTCCACTTCTGAAATCTCTTCATTGGCTTCCAATTCACTCCAGAATCCAATATAAACTTCTCCTGCTGACCTTCAAAGCTTTTCACGGTCTAGCTCCTGTCTATCTCTCCTCTCTCATCTCACACTATTGCCCCGCTCGTGCTCTCCGCTCCTCTGATGCCATGCTTCTCGCCTGCCCAAGGACCTCCACTTCCCTTACTCGGCTTCGTCCTTTTTCTTCTGCTGCCCCTTACACCTGGAACGCTCTTCCAGAACACTTGAGAACTACCAACTCAATCACAGCTTCTAAAACTCAGCTAAAAACTTTTCTTTTCCCTACAGCTTTTAAATGTTGAGTTTGTTCTGACTCTATACTGTTAGCCTCACCCTACCCGGTGCCTGTTTACACTTCCCTGTGCCTGTTTGCATTCTCTTTCCCTCCTTATTGTTTACTACAACTTTATTAGATTGTAAGCCTATGCGGCAGGGTCTTGCTATTTACTGTGTAATCTGTACAGCACCATGTACATTGATGGTGCTATATAAATAAATAATAATAATAATAATAATAATAATAATAATAATAATTTCATTTATTACATTTCTATACTGCTATTCTTCTATACTTTGTAAACCACCCAGGGAGTCAAAGCTCCCTGGGTGGTTTACAAGGGTAAAAACCTTAAAAATACATTATACATCGTATAATGCAATACTGGACGGAGTGCCTCTTCCCATATGAACCCACCTGTACGCTACGTTCAGCATCTAAGGACCTACATCTAAGGCTCGGATGGCAGCAGTAAGGGAGAAGGCCTTCTCTGTGGTGGCCCCCCAAGTATGCTAATGGGCAGTATAAAAATGTAGTACATAAATACATACATAAATAAAATAAGCTCTCTGGTGGTTCACTAATCAAAATTTAAAACCATAAAATAGAATAACATAGTAAAACATAATATTGCCCTTACAATGACATCATCCACATATAACATTTCTGAAAATATGACGCCAATAAGGAGCACAAATTCTCATTCTGTGAGATCATCATTGCAGTCCAACAATTCCATACATGTTTGCAATCCCACTGATGTGGAGATGGAGTATTTGCCTTGGGCACCTGGCCCTGGTGATGGCACTATTGCTCGGAACCTCCAAACAACAGGCAGCTCGAACGTGCTTATTCCCATTTATGCTTGGCCCAGCAGGCCAGACCAGGCAAGAAAGAATAGGGAAAGGGGAAAACCTGTATCTACAGCAGTAGATTTGCAGGCAGGAGGCTAGTGGTGAAGACTGGAACCCTATGTGTTTGCTGGTTCTCCAGGGCAAAGCAATCTTGCTCTCTCATTCATTCCATAATCTGCCCTTCAGATTTACCTGGCGGTGAAAATGGGGACAGGCTGATATGTTCATTCTCCTCTTCTTGGTTATCAACATGGATGGCCCCATTTTCAATATTCTCATGTTTCCCATTCTGGACCAGCTTGCCGTTAGCTGAGTGAATTAGTCGCTGGCGCTAGAAGACACAGAAACCAAATCCAGTGAATATTGTAGCCATTTCTGGAGAGTTTCCTGATGTTACCTGGTTTGGTTTGTATATTTAACTTTCTCATATATTACTATTTCTTCCCCTGGACATCTTTGAACAATTCAGTGTTTAACATCCACTAATTAGCCATTTGTGTTCATACAAATATAGGAAGCTGCATTATACTGAGTCAGACCACTGATCCATCAAGCTTAGTATTGTTGACACTGACTGGCAGCAGCTCTCAGGGGGTTTCAGGCAGGATACTTTTCTCACCCTACCTGGAGAAAATAGAGATCGAACCTGGGACCCTCTGCATGCAAAGCATGTGCTTTATCATACCAAGCTATGGCTGTTCCCATCTATGGCATGGATTCTATAGATAGCATTCAAAGATTGCCTCTAGCATATTCAACCATTTCTACACATGGGGTTGGTTGGTTCTTTCTTTCTTTCTTTAGCTCCTTCCTGCTACCAAACTGCTCCTATACAGTTGTATGTTTTCCTCTTGACACAACATAAATAATATCAAGAATCATCAAACATTTATCCCTCCTTCCTCTTGACATCAGCTCAATCATAACTCAGTACAGAAAAGTAATATCTTTCAAGAGAGCAGGAATGTTGAATGCAACTCCCATCAACCCTCAGTATTGGCTACGCTGGGAGTTGTAGTCCAAGAGCATCTGGAGGGCCACACGTTTCCCACCCCTGCAATAGAGAATAAAATTCACTAGACCTACATTGTAGTGGAATCTTCTGTATCCTAGAAGAAGGGCATCCAGGTTAACAGAACATCAGCTGGCTTAGCTTGATCCCTGCCTACTTGAATCGGGTGCATTATTTCCCTCATCATTAGTATATACACGTAACATATATGAGGACGTCATTAAGAAGCCCACTTACCTCTCCTCCTGAATCTCTGTGGTGGTGTGTGTGTGTCCCCCCACCCCAGGGCCTGCTCAGACAACACGCTTAGCCATAGTTAGTCTGTTAACCCTTTTGCAGCAAATGGTTAGTGAGCATATTTAAGCTGTGGTTATGTAGCCACCAGGGTTAGGAATGGTTCACACGACACACTAAGTTGTGGTTCACACGACACACTAAGCCATAATGGTTAGCTCGAAATGCTTAATCACCGTGGCTTAGTGTGTCATCTGAATAGAGTCTCTCTCATTGTTTGTCTCTCAGTCAACCATGTTTTCAGCTGTGTTACAGCTGGAACAGACGTTACTGTCCTGTTGAGATCTGCTGCATATGCTACATCCCTGACTCTGAAGGCAGACTTTCTTGGAGCTACGTAAGCATGTATGCTTACGTAGAGAGCCAGTGTGGTGTAGTGGCTAAGGTGTTGGACTGGGACTCGGGAGATCCAAGTTCTAGTCCACACTCGGCCATGGAAGCTCACTGGGTGACTTTGGGCCAGTCACAAACTCTCAGCCCAACCTACTTCACAGGGTTGTTGTGAGGATAAAATGGAGAGGAGGAGGAGCATGTACGCCGGCTTGGGTTCATTGGAGGGAAAAATGACGGGATATAAATGCAAAAATAAATAATGTATACCCCTGAACCCAAATATAAATAAGAATATTATATTTGATCTGTTATGGACAGCTTAGCAGTTTACTTGGTTATCACAAGCAAGTATAGAACTAAGTCTATGGATAGCATATTGTGCCATCATAACAAACGGATTAAGCTATCAGAATTTTTCCCTTTTGGCAAGATGTTGTCGTTGGAAACAAGGGCTCCAATCCTGTTAACAATAATTGTAAAGTTGTTGCTTAATTAACCCTTCTCTCATCTTCATTCCCAATCATGGGAACGTGCAAAGAGGCCTGCTGGATCTGACCAAAGTCCATCTAGTCCAGCATCTTCTTTTCCACAGTGGTCATCTGAAGGCTTCCAGGAAAGCCACCAGCAGGACACAAAGGCAAGAGCCCTCTCCCATTCTTGTTCCCCAGCATCCTGCCTCTGAACATGGAGGTTCAATATACAATCATATACTATCAATAATTATCGATAGACTTTTCTTCCACAGATTTGTCTAATTCTTCCTTAAAGCCATTTAAGCTGGTGGCCATCACCAATCCCGAGGCAATGAATTCCATAAATTAATTGTTTGAATGCTGTGTAAAGAAATACTTCAAATATTGGGTTAGATCCAGATTTACTCATACGCAGAGTAGATCTATTGAAAATCTATGAGACTTAAATTAGATTTCAGTTACATTAAGTAAGATTTCGGTGGATCTGTTCTAAGTATGAATTATTCTGGATTCAACCCAATGAACTATGCAACCACAACAAATGACCTTTATACAAATCTATGCTGTGACCATACTTAGAATACTGTGTACAGTTCTAGTCACCACACCTAAAAAAAGATACTATAGAGCTGGAAAAAGTGCAGAAAGGGGCAACTAAAATGATTAAGGGGCTGGAGCATCTCCCCTATGAGGGAAGGTTACAACAGCTGGGATTGTTTAGCTTGGAAAAAAGGAGGCTAAGGGGAGACATGATACAGGTGTACAACATTATGCATGGTGTGGAGAATGTGGATATGGAGACATTTTTCTCCCTTTCTCAAAATACTAGAACCCGGGGTCATCCCATGAAGCTGATTGGTGGGAGATTCAGGACAAATAAGAAGCACTTCTTCACACAGCACATAGTTAAATTATGGAATTCACTACCACAAGATGTAGTGATGGCCACCAATTTGGATGGCTTTAAAAGGGGGTTGGATAAATTCCTGTAGGAGAAGGCTATCAATGGCTACAAGCCCTGATGGTTATGTGCTACCTCCAGTATCGGAGGCAGTAAGCCTATGTGCACCACTTGCTGGGGAACATGGGTGGGAGGGTGCTGTTGCACCATGTCCTGCTTTGTTGGTCCCTGGTCAACAGCTGGTTGGCCACTGTGTGAACAGAGTGCTGAACTAGATAGACCCTCGGTCTGATCCAGCGTAGCACTTATTTTCTTATCACATGCATTCATCCCTTGTTATCCTGATCTTGCCTACCTCTCCACACTGTAAAAGTTTAGAATGTAAATTCCTTTGTGCAAATACCTTGCACCATATACATTGGTAAATGCATAAACAATGCATCACAGTACTTAAAGGAATTGCAAAATAAAGTGATTGAATAAATTACTCAACATTTTAATTAATCTCTTCTTTGTAGACTCACCTCATTAATGATCAGCCTGCTTGCCATCCGTAGCCTGGTCCTTGGCCCAAATTTGTTTGTAATCATTATTCGCAAGCCAGCTTCAGGGAAACGGTATTTCGGAGGACTGGAACAAATAATCTCATCGACCATGACAACGGAATTTTGGCCATACTGTTGTGTTCCCTTCACTATTGATCACAATTTCAATTGTTAGCTATACAATTCATAGAATCACAGAATCCTAGAATGGTAGAGTTGGAAGAGGCCTATAAGGCCATCAAGTCCAACCCCCTGCTCAATGCAGGAATCCACCTTAAAGCACACCTGACAGATGGTTGACCAGCTGCCTCTTGAATGTCTCTAGAGTGGGAGAACCCACAACCTCCCTAGGTAATTGGTTCCATTGTTGTACTGCTCTAACAGTCAGGAAGTTTTTCAGCCAGAATCTGGCTTCCTGTAACCTGAGCTCATTATTCCATGTCCTGCACTCTGGGATGATCGAGAAGAGATCCTGGCCTCTCTCTGTCTGACAACCTTTCAAGTACCTGAAGAGTGGTATCATGTCTCCCCTCAGTCTTCTCTTCTGAAGGCTAAACATGCCCAGTTCTTTCAGTCTCTCCTCATAGGTTGCTATAGGCAATGTAACCTAAAGCCTTAAAAATCCACACACATTGGATTTCTATCTGTAGCTAGATTAGGCTGTATTTCGACAAGACATTTTGCCGTCTTTGTGCAATCACGTCAAGTTGCACAAATTGGGTTTATGTAGAAATAGGTTTTTCCCCTTAGCCCATCACTCTGGCTCACTAACCTACTTTTTTACATTATTATCAACAACTTTATCATCATCATCATCATCATCATCATCATCATCATCATCATCATCAAATCTAAGGAAACCTAAGCAAGCCCTCAGCTCTCTCCTATCAAAGTCAACAGGTTTTAAAAGTGCCTAATTTGCCTTAATAATAAATGATAAGAACAAATCAATAATAGTCTGCCAATAATGGAGACAAAGAAGACAGCATCTTAAAAATTAGTACTATTTGACAAAAGAATGAGCAAGTGACTGAGCATGTTCTTTTTCCTAACAGCCAATGATGCAATCCTTCAACTTCAACTACAATTTTAGAAGAAATTTGTCTCTATCTTTATTATTACATGTCAGGCCACTGTTCAACTTAGCAAATGCTTGTTTTGATGGATTTGCGACAATGTGTATAAATGGAAGTTTTACACTCTACTCTGTTTCTAAACCCAAAGATAAAACATGCAGCCCTGAGAATTAATAAAAGGATAACATGATAAATGCAAGCAAATATTACAACAAATGCTACCAGCTAGACATAACAAGCACAGTAAGGCTTAGCAGACAGGAGACATGTGGTGTTAGAATATACATCATAATGAAGTAGAAATATTAACCCCAGAGGAAAAAGGGGGTGTTGACGGTGGAGAGAGGGAGGAATTGAGGGGCAATACCTTCTTTATTGCCCCGGTTATTGAGTTGGGTATATAAACATACATATTCACAGGAGGTTACTTACGTTAAGAGCAACAGGAAAATTTAGTGTGGGGGGAAAATAAATAAATAAGCCATTAGTGCATCGTTTCAGTTTGAAAGCACTGGAGACCTGGGGAAACATTCAGCACAAGCAAAGGAGTAAGAAAAGATTCCTCAGAGAAAATTCACAATGTGACAATCACATGCCTGTTATTTCAAACAAAGATATAGAGGGGAGAGGGGGGCAAGGGAGAGGTCTCAACCAGCACTTCATTCCAGACTATATCATGGACAGGAACACTGTCTATTGTAGCAGCTCTGAGGGCTGAGTCCATCTCAGGGCTAAGGCCCCTTCCTCCTGCTTATGCAATTCAGCGCTAAACTGGATGTGTAGGAAGCAATATTTGGGGGAGGAGGGGCGGAGAGGTACCAAGTTTTGCACAACCAGTTGTCTAGCCTACACTTACAAACTAATGAGAAAGGGATAGAGTGGCCTATACCAACTGGGAGTGAAGGTGGGGTGAATCCTATTTTTTTAATAATCCCCTATATGCAATTAGAAAATTAGCACAGCAGAGAGCAGGCTAGGTTAGAACTTTTACAACTGCTAAGTTAGTAACTATCTACCTGCTTTTAAACCACCACCACCCCTGCGTAGTGGTACAGTGCTAGATTCATTTTGCTGCAACCTTGAACGGCCCCTTATTTGGAATGATAATGCCTGGGTTGACTCCATGTCATCCCACCCTATATATGCCATTTACTTTTATTAGGTAGTGCATAACTCTCCAGCTAGAGATGAGAACCCTCCGTGTGGCCCAATGCTTTCAAGGGTGTTGAGGCACAACACCTGCCATCCAGGGTCTTCCTTCCACAGATAGCAGGAGTCCTTCTGTCCATGGATGGCTTTTCATTGACTAGGACAGGGGAGAGGGGATGTCCAGCAACTCCCCCCTTCTGCAGTTACCTATCCCCTCCTCCAATAATCTGCTACAGAGGGCTGGGGGACCGTGCAGAATACTTGGGGAGACACTGGGGACTGCAGAATGAAGGCTGAAGGGGGGAATTAGCAAAGTTTGCTTCCTCCCTAGCTGGCGGTGGGAGCATTCTGAGTGGAACTCTGGCTCAAGGAATAAGAAGCCGAATCTAACCCATTGAATTTGAAGCTCTTGGATGCAAATCCCTAAAATGCCCAAAGGCATTTTGAGTATTTATATTCAGAAATGCAGATAAAGCATATCACACCGGTTCACTCCCTATTCAACACAAGCATGAAAAAAGTTAGATTTTCAACACGACTGCCTTTGAAGGATGAAAATGGGTGTTAACTAAATTATCAGTGGGGATGAAGACCACTGGGTTATTTCTGTATCCTGTATAACCTGGGTTATTTCTGTATTTCATCATGAAGATGAAACAGAACCGCTTCTTGCCTTCTGAGAGTTGAGAGGAAAATGTGCATTATGACTGCAGTTAGGGCTTCATCTTATTATACACGGTACTACTACTCCACAGCAAACCGGCTAAACCATGAGGCGTGAGCAGGGAGTGCCGGGTTCAACTGTCAGCTCAGCTGGAAGCTTACTTGGATGGTCCTAAGCATGCTGCTCTCTTTAAGCCTCACCCAGGCACCTATAATAGGAGGGCAATGAAAGCCTCAGTCTACCTGGAGGAGATGATTGCAGGCATTACTGAGATAGTTTCTGTCAACCTTCCCCAACCTGGTGCCCTCCTAGGTATCATGGATGACAACTCCCATCACCCTCAGCCAGCATGGTACACTAGCCAGGGGTGAAGGGGTTTGTAGTCCAACATCTGGAAGGCGCCAGGTTGGGGAAGGCTGATCTGCAGGAAGCCCTGTGAACCCGTAGGCAAAAGCACCGCAAAAACAGTTGAGTGCCATGAAGCCTGGTTATTATCGAGAGGAAGAGGCTGCCGCAAGTGCTGATTACTGGTTTTTTACCAAAGAGGAAGCCGTGGCATTTTTAAAAGTGTGGATCTCATTAGGGAAGCCTCTCTCAGGTGAGCTTGAAGTGCGTAACACATCCGTGAAAGCCACACGGAAGCGTCAGCACAGTTGCTGCTGCAGAACTTAGTCTAGGAGTGCTAGGGAGCCTGGGAGAATGTATGCACCCGTCCAGCGGCATCAAGGGGCCAGGTTATGGGCAGGAAGACTTCGCTGTAGCTTCATTGTAAACCCAGCACACGACTCCTCTGCTCCTGGCACGTTCCTCTCTATTGCTCCTCTGCTTTGGTCTGATTCTCTTTGCACCTTGGGATCCTGTGTCTGCACTGTGGCACAGATAGCTAGGAATCTATAACCGGGGGTGGGGGTGGTATGTGTACCCAGCAGAATTGGACGGAGCTTCTCAGATGGAGAAGCTGGGCAAACCTGGCAAGGCTGAGGGGGCAGGCAGATGGAGGGGCTGTTTTTATAAGGATACTGTTGTTTTTATGCTGTTTATGTTTTTAAACTTCGTATATTTGTTTTTAATGTTTACTGTTTTTAACTTTTGTAAACCGCCCAGAGAGCTTCGGCAACGGGGCGGTATATAAATGCAATAAATAAAGATGGAGTGGGGCAGAGGGGGCTTGGAATACACCTGGCAGATGGGGCCTAAAGAAAAGGCCCCGACCCCCCAAAAAAATTTACAGCCAGCCCGGGGGAACAAATGGGCTTCCTAGGTGAGTGGAGCTATGCTGGACCCTGGCAGGATAATGCAACTGTTCCAGCCTTCTCTTTGCAGCCTCAAGCAGACAGTGCAACGTAGCTCAGGAGGCCCCTGGTCACAGTCATCAGAGACTGAGGAAGCAAAGAAAAAGAAAGGGCAGTTTCTTCTGACTGCTTCCTAGCTGAAAGAGAATTTGCTCTGGGGAAAACATTTTGGATTTTGGGGTGGGTGGGTGGCTGGGGGTGGGGCTAGTGAGTAAGAGACAGTGTATGCACATTTGGGCATTTACCCTGCATCAGTAGCTATGTGACTAACATTACAGAGGAGACACGTGTGCACATGTTGCATTTTATCCCTTGCTTGCTGCATCAAGAAGTTACGTGCTGTGAACCTTGAAATAGCCTTCTCCAGGAGATGATTCCCTGTAAGTAAAGAAGCATCTGCCATGGGTTTCTGCAAGCTTCGTCGAGTGCAAAATGTCACGCAGGAGAGAACTATCCCTAGTGTAAGTGGAAATATAATGGACACGCAAACCTTACGGATGGGCATCCTAGAGGTCAGCAGTCAAGCAGTATACTGGTGCAGAAGCTCAAAAGACAAACCCTTGGTCCTCATTAAGGGCCTGCCTGCATATTGCAAAGTGTTTAAAGAAACTAAAGATGGAAATCTGCGATGGATTTCCATCCACTGCGAGTTCCTATATGGTGCATAAGAGAGAATTTCAAGAAGTGAGCTTTTCCCGTCCCCATATGTGAGTAGGCCCTGTTGAAATACTAGGGTGACCATGTGGAAAAGAGGATCGGGCTCCTGTATCTTTAACAGTTGTAGAGAAAAGGGGATTTCAGCAGGTGCCATTTGTATGCATGCAGCAGCTAATGAAACGCCTTCTTCATCACAACACTTAAAGCTGCAGGAGCCCTGCCCTCTTCACAACTATTAAAGAGACAGATGTCTTTTGTCCTTTGTTTTCTTCTGGTCACCCTGGTCTACTCTGGGTGTCCTGCATCTGACAAAACGAGCTCTGGCCCATGATAAATTAAGCCATATTAAATCAGTGCAAATGCTACAAGATCGTTGTTTTTGCTGCAGCAGACAAACAGGCAATCCCTGCGGAATGTGGATAGGTGGTTCAAGCAGCCAACCTCTCTCTGCACAAACCTACCCTTTGTATTTCATCACGGTGGGTTTCTATGGATGGGCTAGGAATCAAACCCAAAGATGAGCAGGGTGTTGGACTCGATGGCCTTATAGGCCCCTTCCAACTCTACTATTCTATGATTCTATGTGTGGACCATCACAATAAAAAACAGGGGTGTCCAGCCATGGTTCTATTACTGTCAAAACATGAACATTAGCAGCAAAAGTACAAATCTTCACTTCTCGTGTATAAGGCTTGTCTTTGAAATTGGATTTTCCTCTGGGTGAAAAGCTTTATATATATGAGAATCCAGTAATAGAAGCTTTTATGTTTCGCCAGTCGAAGCTCTTGAAAGCAATAAAAGTTACAAGCTTCAAAGGCAGCTTGGCACTCCGTGAACCTCCCTTTTATCTGCACCCTCAAGTAATAGAATTCCTGCCGACAGGATGTGGAAGGCAGCAGGCAGAGAGCAGGTGTTCTTTGTCAGAAAATAATCAGACTTTGCCGTCATATGCTGGAGAAGATTAAGGTGAGATCTGAGCACCACTGACCCAGGAGAGGTGTTAACAGACAACCTCGTTGGAGGCAGCACTCAAAGCTAGAAGTAGGGGCCTGGTTCAACACATCGTTGACCTGAGCAAAGTGAAATTCCACTCCAAGAAACTGTGGAACAGACCAATCAGGGAAACAGAAAGATGTGGCAAATTCTGGCTAACAGTGAAAAGCTGTGGAGAGGCGAGGTACAACGGAGAGAAAAATGAGGCAAAAAGCTTCATTTGGGCTAAGCGTATGTGAATGCACTTACAATGGAGGGTGGTATGTTGATAACCCACTTGTATTAATATTTACCCTTGTCTGGAAAATCACAGCAAAACTGAGGTAAGGAAACAAATAATCAGAACGAGGTTCTTCAGTTCAGTATTCTCACGGCTTAAAATCTGAGTGCAAATCTCATGATAATTATTATTGTGTGACGGAGGAGGAGGAGGAGGAGATGTATCTGTTTCAGGTGAAAGGAAATCTTGCAGGATAAAAGAATTGGAACAGAAAAATGGATTAGTAAAAGAAAAAAGGGAAAACGAAGAAAGAGAGACAATCCCCTCTCTGTCTAAGAATTTGGATAGTTTTTGCATACAAACATCAATACTTTCTGGATATGGACATTCAGTTGCAATCGTCCATTCAAATGGCCAAGCACTTCTTCCTATCAGCTAATGTGCAAGTCTCTTGGCTGTTACTTCCTCTCAGAGTTGCTGGTGACTTCACTGACATGACCATGAAAGGCAACATTTCCAGCACTTTGGGGTGCTAGTAATTGCTTCTGTACACACAAAACAACGCTAAAGTGCCGGAACGCTGGTTCCACACACTTGAATCCAGCACTCTTCAATGAATACTTATGTTTTCCTGCAGTGTTATGCATTAACACTGAAAAAACGATCCTTCTGTTCCACACTCCATCGCCTTACTACAGCTGCCTTCCAACCTTTCCACTATTAAGGAAGTCTTTTCAGATGGACTTGCTGGTCAAGGAATATAAGAACATAGGAAACTGGCTTCTACTGAGACAGCCTGGTCCATGCAGCCCAGTATTGTTGAAACAAGCCATGGGTTAACTTGGGGTTGTTTAACCCATGAATATTCACGAATTTGGACCTTACAGAAACAACCTACGGATGCAGCATTCATATTTTTTCCCCAGTAAACTGGAAGCAGTTCAGGCGCAGTGTGCATCCCTGCAATTCCTGGGTTAATTAACCCAGGAACTGCCATGGGAACCACCAAGGCATCTCAACAGGGTCACTGGCTGGCAGCAACTCTCCAGCATTTCAGGCAGAAGTTTTTCCAGTCCTACCTAGAGATGTGGGGGAGTGAACTTGGACCTTCCCCACGCAAAGCATGCGCGCCTTCAGTGAGCCATGGCCCCTGCAATCCCTTCACATCTCCCACTAAAGCCCAGCAAGTGACAGAGGATTCTTTTGTAACCTGCACACTCTGTTCATGCAGAGCTCCGGCCGGAGCTGTTAGGCCTTATCGTTGCCCTGTATGAATTGAGTGAATGTCCCGGAATTTGTAAAATGCACAGTGCCAAGGCAGATCAGTGGTAGCAGTGGACAAGCTGTCTTTTATGGAAGAGCATCTCTTATTGCTGATTTCTAATTGAGGAACTTCAAGCTTCCCCAGAACACAGTGTGAAAAGCAATGCCGTACTATGTCCAAAGACGATGCTATATATAGGGCAGGATGCAATTGCACAAATGATCTGTGTGGCCAAAAGGGTGTGTCAGAATATGGAGAAACACCATCCTATTGTTGGCTCTAGACATATTCAATCCAAGAATATCTATCTATCTATTTATCTATTTATCTATCTATGAGATGCCAAGAAAAACCAACACACTGTGGGAACCTGGAATTGCATCAATATAAGTATGTCAGTCTCTATGGAACAAGAAAGCCAGCATGATGTGTGAGATGGCCTACTCTGTTGTACTGCCCTGGTATTGGAATGCTCTCCCCAGGGAGGTTTAGATGGTGCAGAATTGCTCTTTTAGCTGGCGCCTAAACACCTTTTCATTCACTCAGACCTTTTATTTCGTTCAGCTTTTACAGACCGTTTTAATTTGCCTTTTTATTTTCTTGGCTTCTGCTGCGGTGTTTTTATTCATTTGATTACTACCTTACATTTGTGTAAACCGCTCTGAAAGGCTTTTAGCTTGAAGGGTGATATATAAATATATCAATAAATAGTAGCAATCTTGCAGGCATAGGGTTCTATCCAGTGGTTGCACGAGCAGAAGGCAACTCACATGACCAATTTTCCCCTTCTCTTCCTCCTCACTTGCAGCCCTCTGTACCTCAAAAGACCCTCTCAAGAGGGAGGGGGAGGGGGAGCTACCAAACAGTGTGGACCATGTTGTACAGGGTTGCCGTGTTTGGGAGAAATTGCCCCAAATTGTGCACACACACAAAAAACTCTTGCACCAGTAAAGCTTGTTTCATGCAAGGTTGTTCTGCCTGATTTCTGTCCTGTCCTAACTCAGCTTAGGGCTTCCAGGAGATACTAGGTTACAGCTGTGGTACTGGAAGAGCTGGATCACCTCTGGTAAAGTGAGATAACATCCAGTGAGCCAAGATTTCATCTGATGTCAAGGCAAGGCAGATCACTGTGGCAGGTATGGGCTGGGACTCGTAGTAGTTGTCTCAGCAACATGCAGAGGCCTTCTAAAACTTTCTGGAGGCTGGCAACTCTGGACCTGCTGTTAATGCCGCCCCCTGCCTTAAAGAGCTATTCCTTGATTCTGCAGCTGCTGCTGCTATGGCTACAAGAACGGCATCCAAAGGATGTCTTTGGTGTTCAAGGAATCTGGTAAAGCCACGTCCTCTGGCCTGGAAGGTCCTGGTGTAGCTGATGAAGGGAAGCCTCCATCCTCTCTGAGTCCTCCTCTGACCCAATGGCTGTAGAACATAACCATTTCAGGCAATTTCCCTTTCCCTCTGCAGCTCCATATGGGGTAGAGGGAGCTATAGAGAGGAGGAGAGGAAAGGGAAGATTTGTTGCACAACCTGCCTTCCACTCATCCAACTCACAGACCAAAGATGAGGAATTTGTGGCCCTCCAGATGTTATTAGACTGCAACTCCAATCCGTCCTAGCCAACGTAGCCAACAGTGAGGGGTGATGCAATGGACATCACTTTTAACATGTGAACGCCTGTACTAGGACGGTTTAATAATTCCCAAAAGGCTCAGCTGCACTGGATATTTGACTGAAAGTAGCAAAACAAACAAAATACCAGGCGACTGGAAAATGCTGCGTCATTCTCCTGCTTAAGATGGTGAAAATTGGCAATCAATGTACAAACCACCACTAGAAAACAGTATTTTCATGTCAACCATTTTATATAAAAAAAAATCTCTCCTGTCTGCTTAGCCTTACCTTTCCACAGCAGTGGCATTGAAGGGTCATCCCAGCAAATGTCATAAGATTCATTACCATCTTCCAATTCGCTGTTGACAGTGTTGCCATTCCCAACATTCATGCTTTTGATAGTAAAGAATTTCTGCATCTTCACATTATACCTGGAAGTATAAAGATAAAGGAGAAAAATGCAAGCTGCTACAGTTCTAAAGGTCGGCCTTTACTATAGCAGTCTCCAGGGAGCAGGGTAGGTAGAGACACAAGGGGGTTGTAGCCAGTGGAGTGGCTCAGCTAGCACAAAGCTTCTACCGTTTGCGAAATCCTGTTTTTATCTCTTGTGCCAGTGTCTCAGATCCAGTACTAGGATCCCATTTGCGCAATCTGTTGGACGACCCATAGTGTTGCACAACAAGTTGCACAAACCATTGTGTAAGCCCTTGTGCAAGCTGTTCCATAAAGAATTGCACAAGGTGTTCCACCAAGTGTTGCACGAATCCCCATTACCTCATTAGATTAGGTGTTTCTTGTGCTAGATGTGGTCATTCAGGTAGCAAACTGTACAACCATGAGTGGAAAAATTCCAACTCTTGTAATTTTTCCGCTAGCATAACATTGGATAAAATCTAATGATTTCTCAAATTCCACCAAATGAGCATAATTGGCTGAAGACCACATTACACATTATATCCATGAGCTGAGCTAGCCCAAATTAAGCACTTTTATATACCATTGATTTCGATGGTCTAATTTAAGAACACGCTTCCCTCTCTCACGCTAAATGCAATGGGATCTAGAAGCTGGATCTTGCCTTATGCTTTGCATGGGTACACATAAAAACATTATGTATGCACGCCTGCAACAAACACATGTATTACACAGGTACATGAGCCAGTTGGCTGGGACTGGCTTGCCACATATACACACAGTGACAAACATGCTGCAGCGTGATAGAAAATCTGGTTTTGACTTCGTGTGTTGTGCCCCTTTCAAAAAGTAGGTCCGGAAGGCTATTTTAGCTATATGACAGAGCGACAAAGACTACAGTGAGATGAGTCAGATGCAAGAACTACATAAAAAGGGGGCCACAGTTCTCAGCTCTAGAATAGTTTTACACGAGTTCCACTGACTCTAATCACACGATCCCAGAACAATGTACATTGATGGTGCTATATAAATAAATAATAATAATAATAATAATAATAATAATAATAATGTGCTGGCTGTGGCCTGAGAGCTCATGCAGGAAGACACACAAAGGTGGAACACCTCATCCCAGTGTACGAAGTCTCCACAAGTCCCATCTCTCTTTCTTTAAAAGACCACTGTTATTGGGCACAGCCTCCTAATTGTCCCTCTGACTATCTCCACTTTCCCCTGTTAGATGACTTCAGTCATGCACAGGCCAAGCAGGAAGCTGTTTTATGCCACGTCACAATATTTGTCCATCTCTTTATTTTAAATGTTTAAATGTTTTAATATTGGAATATGAGTAATATAGTTTTATAGGTTTTAAATGTATATGTTTTAAATTGTGTAATGACGCCTTGAGGCCCAGCATTGGACAAAATGAGGGATGTAATAATAATAATAATAATAATAATAATAATAATAATAATAATAATAATTGCATTGTCTATCTGATGGGCAGTGGCTTTCCAGGGTCTCAGGCAGAAGTTTTCCACCCCCTGCTACCTGATCCTTTTAGCTGGAGATGCCAGGAATTTAATCTGGGACTTTCTTCATGCAAAGTGTTGCTTCGTCACCGAGATATATTCACAGGTTTCTATAGGGCCTGTGCATGAGAATTACTGCATGCAGGACTGCAACCCATTTATTTAAAGACTTCTCCGTAAGCCTTTTGCTGTGCCCTGAGACTTATTATTTATTTCCTCTCATGAGATGCTTACTTTGTATTCCTAATGTTTTGGAAATTTGCCCCTCAGTGTACAATTACATAACCTCAAAACGAACACCACAAAACCTATAAATCAGACCCAGACAGTAGACTGAACAGAGTCCCGAGGCTAGCAGGTATTTCACATTAACCGCTGCAACTTCTGCAGGCTATAAAACAAGACTCTGCAATAGCTATATAAACTGCAGGTTACTTTTTGTACCTCAAAACAAAAAGACTGTTTGCACTCCCACGTTTCTCCCTATGAAATGATTTTCTGAACTTGAACATACGAATTTATGACACCATTGTAAAATAGCTTGAAGGAGACATATGTCAAGAGCACTTACTTCATGATAAGTATATAGAACAAGTACATAACGATGAGTATAAGGCTTTCCCACCTAAAGGAAGTAAAAGGAAGGAAATTAGTAGTATATCGGGTCTTATTAGTGGTTCTGTCACTTTGTCATAAAGCATATCTTCCACTGGAAGGCCCTGATGGTACTGTTGTGAACAATGTTTTCTGCCTTTGGTGCATGTAGAATTTCCACTGTTAATGCAAAAGGAGTTGGGCCAAGGACTACCTCATCACTCCTCATTTCTTTTTGCACCTCTCCTCACTCACTCTTTTCAACTGTGAGCTCCATTTCGTCTTTCCCACCCCCGAAACAAGCCTTGCCCTCTGTGGTAGCTCTCTCTAGGCCCAAAACGGGGCCCTCCCTCTGTTTGTCAAGCCATTACCTTCTCCTCAGACCTCTTTCTTCAAGAAAGTCCTTCCTGAATCAGTCTACCATCACTTTACTCACGCCTTTAATGCTACCTGACTTTCCCCTGGCCAACCCCCCATCGCTATTCAAGTCTTTCCAATCATCAGCATCACAAGACGCAATGGGTCCTTACCAGAGGTTTCTTGTACCATTTAGCCCAAAAAACTTAAGGAGCAATCCTATCTTAGCTGACAGGCCAAAGGAAGTTTTATTTATGATTGTAAGCTGCTTTGAGTACCATTTTTCTTGGTAGAAAAGCAGGGCACAAATAAAATAATAAATTATAAATTAAATAAATAAGCGGTATAAGTGCCGCCCTGCCAATGGAGAGGCTGGTCTATGAACACAACACCAGAGGGCTAAAAGCTCCACCAGCCTTGATGCCATCCCCCCAAGTGGCGTTCTGTCAGTGCAGAGCGGGGGAACGGGGCATTCTGGATGTGTGCTGCTGATAACGGTGTAACTGCAAGATTCAATGCCCTCTCAGTCATTTAAGACACACCCCAAGTTGGCCTGCAACTACATAGCAACAAGGGAGAGGGCCTTTTCAGTGGTGGCCCCCCAATTAAGGAACGATCTCCTTGATGAGGCTCGCCTGGCGCCAAGATTGTTATCTTTTTGGTGCCAGGTCAAGACTTTTCTCTTCTCCCAGGCATTTAACAGCATATGCTGAGTGTTGTTGCTTTTCTTAACCGATCCCAGAACAGTTGTTTTTAAATGGATATTGTCTATTTTTATGCTGTTGATGGTTTTAAATTTTGTATATTTGTTTTTAATGTTCACGGTTTTTAAACTTTGTAAACCGCCCAGAGAGCTTCGGCTATGGGCCGGTATATAAATGTAATAAGTATTATAACAACAGCTACAACTGGCATAGTAGTTTCCCTCCTATTGGAAGTCAAGCGGGGTGGGGATAGGGAATCTGTCCCCTCCCCCCCCGCCACACGCATTCACTTCCTGCCCTGGCCCCAGTGAGCTGGCGTGGGGCTGTGTACGTGGCACCCGCTCTGCCGTCCCCTCCCCCACCCAATGATAGGCTTGCTTTGCCTGCCAAGGTTTAATGCTAATCATCAAGTTCTATGAAGAAATAAGAAAGCACAGCTTACCATACGATTTTCTCATCATATATAAACTAAAAGGAAGGGGAAAAAGAGGGGTGATGTTTCTCTAATCCGACTGGACAACATTGGTTACATTGCACAGCGCAGTGGCAGATATAATGGTTCAGCATAGAGCGATTTCCACACTGAGTTGCTCAGGATTTTCACTCTCAGCTAGTACAAATGCTGGGCTCCTTGTTTTTGTAGTGGAGGTGCCACATTAACAATGGGTGTTTTATGGCAAAATATACGGCCTTGATATTGTAAGGCAGGGGCAGGCAACCTACCACCCTCCAGATGTTTTGCTCTACAAGTCCCATCATCCCCAGACAACAGGCCAATGGTCAGGGGCTATGGGAGCTGCAGTCCAAGACACCTGGAGGGGTGTCTACACCATTTGTATGCCCAGCAGTGGCGCTTCCTACTCTGATGTACAAACAAACCATAATGCCCGCCTTTTTCTTTCTTGTCGTAGTGCAAAATTCGCTACCATTGAATTGACCATTTCAGCACCAGCACAGTCAATGCATGTTTTGAAGCTAGAAGTCAAGTTCTGGCAGCTTCAGAGGTGAGCGGAGGAGGTGACTCATAAGATGTGGTCATTTATTTTCTCATGAGCAAAGTTGACTCTGAAACACGTTGTTTTCCATCACCTCTGCCAAAGCAATAGATCACAAGGCACCTGGCATTGCTGGGCAGCTACTGAAGCCTGCTTTGGGTTAGTGGGCAACTGGGTGCAGCCGCCATTTAAATTTCCCACAATGCCCCCAATAGAGCACCACTCCGGGGCATT
The DNA here is from genome assembly GCF_023053635.1 of Elgaria multicarinata webbii. Classification (NCBI taxonomy): domain Eukaryota; kingdom Metazoa; phylum Chordata; class Lepidosauria; order Squamata; family Anguidae; genus Elgaria; species Elgaria multicarinata. The sequence goes on along the minus strand of NC_086172.1, from coordinate 157,512,197 downwards.
GTGGGAAAGGGAAATGGCTACCTCAATCTTGGATCATTGCTGTTGCTTGTCTCCACTGCCAGGTAAGCCCACTGGGATGCATCAACAGGGAAGGGGGGACTCCCAGAAGGCAACTTGCCCACCTCCACCCTGAAGCTTTCCTTGATAGATTGCAAGAGGTACAGTTTCCAGAGGGGAGCCATTTTAGTCTGTTGCAGCAAAAACAACGAAGAGTCTCATGGAACCTTCAAGACTAATGAACTTATTTTGGCATAAGATTTTGCGGACTATAGCCCACTTCATCAGATGTATGGAGTATTATTGAGAGTTTCAGGTTTTTATATGGTGGTGGAAAAACTGTAAACAGTGAGATCAGAAAAAAATTAAATTCAGAAAGGTACAATCATTTCATTAACAGCGATCATTCATGGTTTGTGTTACCAGGAACAACTGCGTGTGAATAACCATGGTTAATAATGTGATTGTCACTTTCTCCATGGAGGGAGCAATGTTAGGGCCGCTAGACAGAGTTCTAGGGGTCCATAAGATACTTAGAATTCCTGGATCTGAGGTCAGAGACAGCACTCCGACCTCGGAACAAGGAATCTGAGCCCCTCCTCCCCCTTGCAGCTGGAATGGAGGGAACTGCATTGGCTGCCTCTTTGAGGTTGCAAAGGTGACCTAAAAGAGAAGGGAAAGGGGGCATACTGGTGGGTGGGTGGGGAGGGGAAGGAACTGAGGGCATAACTCCAGCCTCCCATTCCAGCTAGATGGGCGAAAAAGCCTGTTTAGCCAAAATACAGAGAGGGAGCAGCATGGAGGTAAAAGATCTCCTGACCTTAATGTTTATAACCCACCCCCCATCCAACTTGTGATATGTATTGTATATCAACCTGAAACTCTCTCTCTAACATTCCATCCATCTGATGAAGTGGGCTATAATCCATGAAAGTTTATGCCAGAATAAATTTGTTAGTCTTTAAGGTGCCATAAAACTGTTTGTTATTTGAGATCAGCTATGCATCAATTTAGAAGTGGCCACATCTACTGATTCTAAAGAACTCCTCACATGTATAAAGACAGAACAAAACATCAGAAACTTGGTCCTTGACATTTAAATGGAGGAGCAGAGCAAACGGTAAAACAGAAACTTACCACGATAAGGACAATCACAGACAGCGTGTAGTAGACAGAGTCCCTGAACACGGACCACCAGGTGAGACGGACCACCTAGAAAGAGGACACAATTACTCCACACAACAGGCTCCACTTTAGCAATTCTTTTGGTTTTGACTTTAAGGGAACTTACCCTGAAAATACTTGGTCATATAGCTTCACTATCTGTGAGCAATACTGATGAAATGAAGGGCCAGTTCACACAGACGTTCACGTTACCCTGCCTCATCATCAATTATGACTTAGCACTTGCAATTTACTTGAAAGCATGTCTCACAGAAAGGTGTATCTACATCTGTCCCTTGAAAGATGTACCTTTAGAAAGCAAATTCTGGACCCATAACTAAGGGCTGAATTTTATGATACATGAAAGGCATGCATGCTGGTCCTTCCGTCTTGTGCTGCTCTGGTAATGCAAATAACACAAAGACCATGTGGGACGGGTGGGATCACGTTGGAAGAATCATGATAATGCAGCCTACCAACACAAATGTAGTTCTTTCCACACAATTCTGCCCCCACATGGTATCTACATTCTTACATTATCAGAGCAGCATGGAGTGAAGCCACAGAGGAATAGCAACCACACCATCCCTGTCAGGGCCAGCCCAAGACATTTTGCTACCGGAGACCAAAAACAAGATGGCGGCCCACTTCCTTCCCATGTTCAAAAACTGACTGGCCTGGCCATTGAAATCTTTCAACACTGGCAATGGGAAAGCTTTTTCCACCACACCTAAAGGCAGCAAGGTAGCTTAGGAGGCACAAGGCAAGCCACTTGGCACACAGCTCTCTCTTCCAACACCTTGCTGCTTAGTGTGACCATATGAAAAAGAGGACAGGGCTTCTGTATCTTTAACAGCTGTATTGAAAAGGGAATTTCAGCAGGTGTCATTTGTATGCATGCCGCACCGGGTGAAATTCCCTCTTCAAAACAACAGTTAAAACTACAGGAGCTATACTAGAGTGACCAAATACAAAAGAGAGCAGGGCTCCTGAGTTCCAAGCTATTTAGGGATTTATATAGCAACTGCAAGACCTTCAACCTGGCTTAGTATCTACTAGGAAGTCAGTGAACTTCCTTCAGCACCAGCTGCAGTTTCCAGACCAAGTGCAAAGGCAGCCCCACATAAAGGAGTAATCTAAACATGAGGTGACCAGGCTACCTAGTATAGCATTCTGTTCCTACTGTGGCAAACCAGATGCCTATGGGAAGTCCACCAATAGAACATGAGCGCAACAGCACCATCTCTCCGATGTTCCCCAGCAACTGGTATAAAGAACCATGTCGCCTTTGATTGTGCAAACACACAAACACCAGGGCAGAGGGGGTGTAAGAAAAGAACTGCAAAAGTTTACCTATATGCATCTTTATAAATGAGTTTAGATCTCCAATGGCGAAGACCAAAACACATACTCAAATGCAGCTGCGGTAAACCACCTTCCACATTGCTTGGAAACAGAAAATTAACCAAAACCCACAATCTATTTATAGAGCATTGTCAAATGGAAACTAGAACTACAAATGCAATGATCGCAAGCCAGCCAAAGTTAAGCACTTATTGAGAGCAGTGAGAGAATTAAGCAGATGCATACATCTTTCCCAATGAAAGCAATGGAACTTCAAAGGGCTTCGCTTATTAACAGTTTGCCAGAAAAGTGCAAGTATTCAGATTTGCCAGGGAGAAATGGGTGGAGCTCATTGGAACATATAAGGCAGATGAGTTGGCTTTATTCCCATAAGAAGTTTGTTATTCAGATGAGCTTTCTTTATATTTGTAATGTACAGAAAAGAAAGTACAGATGTAAAAGACACAATTTCCCCGACGAAGGGGGTAGAATTGTGCTGAACCTAGGGGTGCTGAACCTAGGGGATAAATCCAGGCCTCTGGTGTCCATGGCCATGCCCCCTCCCCCTGTTGTTGTCACCCCACCCCGGCGATCATTGGGTAGTTCCTTGGCTTTTCCAGTTTTTCCCCACATTCTAAATGACTGAAATGTCTCCCCAAGAGTTTAGCTCCTGGCAGTAACAGCTTTCAGCTAAACTATACTGGTATTTTTTTATACATTGGCCCCACCCCTTTTATCTTTGGCGCCTCCCATCCGTTGGGCTGAAAAAGGTTCGGTGCCCTTGCCACACGGGAATATCCCAGAGTTCCTTTCAGCTCAGATTCCTTTAGCACTCTGGGAAGGGGCGGAGCCTGTTCCTGCAATGTTCACCAGAACACAAAGGTCAAGAGATGGCATCATTCCACTGGAAAGAGGTGCTGCTTTCTAATCCCCCTCGTCTCTTTGAATAACACTGGGCCATATTTCATATGACACTAAACTTGTCAATTCCAGTTTCCTGAATCATTAAAAAAGCCTTTCATAGCAGTGTCATGGCCCACTACTTCTTCTTCTTATTATTATTATTATTATTATATATCTTAGCTGACTTTCAAGATCACGGTCTTCCCATCAGGATTATGGGATTTTTCCTCCCATGCCACAGTCCCAATGAAAATGGGCCTGGTTGCTATTTGGCATTGGAGAGAATCTTCGACTGGAACCAACGGAAGCTTCCTAAGAAACCTGCTTTTGAGGAGAATTTTTGTCGGATTTGTGGCTTGGGAGGAAAGAGTTAAAAAAAAGTCCCTGCATGCCGCAGTCCTGACCATAATGCCCCATTGCCCCTGCTATTCACACAACTTCAAATGACACATTTAGCATCTCGTGCCCTTTGGCCCACAGAAACATCTTTAAAAAATCAAGAACTTAGAGCAGCAGTGTTGTAACTGTCAGCTCAACGGCCGAATTTGGGTTTGGAGGATCAGAGTGACCATATGAAAAGGAGGACAGGGCTCCTGTATCTTTAACAGTTGCATAGAAAAGGGAATTTCATCAGGTGTCATTTCTAGGCATGCAGCACCTGGTGAAATTCCCTCTTCATCACAACAGTTAAAGCTACAGCAGCCCTGCCCTCTTGACCAGAAATAAAAGAGGGCAGGGCTCCTGCAGCTTGTTATGAAGAGGGAACTGCACCAGGTGCTGCATGCCTACAAATGACCCCTGCTGAAATTCCGTTTTCTATACAACTGTTAAAGATACAGGGGCCCTGTCCTCCTTTCCATAAGGTCACCCTAGGAGAATCCCTCAGGGGGGCGCATCCCCCTGGTGGGCGGGGCTGAAAGCAAAAGGCGCAGGGCCAAAATACCAATATTTTTTAGCTAAGCTCTTACTAACAGCACGTAAGCCTTAGGAGAGGCATTTCAACCTTTGAGAACAGGGGGGAAACTGCAACACAGCTGGAAAACCAGCAAGCGGCTGACAGGGAAAAGGGGGGTTGGGAAGGAGGTACGGCCATCTGGGGAATCCTAGGAGGGGTGGATTTGGTCCCTGGGCCTGAGGGTCCCCACTCCAGACTTAAAGCACATTAATTAAGTTGGAGTAATGCTCTTGTGAGCCACTGCATGAAGCAAAAGGTGTGTTTTCTCAGGCCGATATTTATATTAAGGAGCATTTGCCTGTTTACACCTAACGCTGCAAAGAAGCTGATTCATTTACGTACCAGAAGGGTGAAGTGGATTATGTTCACAATCAAATGATGCCCTTGGGATTCAATAAAGATTGATTCTATATTGCATTCCCTTGCTTATCCAGTGCAGATGTAATGTTAAGGCAGAGAGTGAGGAATGTTGCTAACCTGTCCAGCAAAGATTCCGCAGACACCAATGATGCAGAGGATATTGAAAACGGCCGAACCAACAATGGTTCCAACTCCAACATCACCATGAGTGATAAACACACCTGAAGAGACAGAGAGAAGGAGAAAGAGAGAGGTGAGCAATAGCCGTATTTGATGGGGGGAACATCTGTATACAGTGGAGCTGGTGGCTCCTATTTTAGTGGGGAGGTAAATCCGCTCTGAGTTTCAATCCGAACCAGTCAGAACTCCAAAGGAGCCACCCAAAGTGCTGAACCCTAGTCTGAAAATGGGATTACACTTTGGATCGTTCCTTTGGAGTTCTGACAGAGACCCAGAGCGGATTCGCCACCTCACTGAAATGGAAGCCACCAGCCTCTACTAACTGCATGACATCCTTGGCCTGAGAAAACAAACTTCCCAATTTAAAAAGTGGTGGGAACTGCGGGCCTGTGAGTCCCTCCCAAATGGCCCGCAGCCCCCCACAGCCCAACAGTTAAAGGTTTTTTTAAAAGCTTGATTAATGGAAGCATTTTTCAAGCCCAATTTTAGTGTGTTTGTGGGGAGGGGAGGGATCTTAGGGTAAAGTTGCAGCAAGAGGTGAGAAGGGTTAAGCTCTTCCCTTTGCACACTACATTCCCACCCCACAACCCCGTGTGCAGCAATTAGGCTTGTAAAAAGCCTCTCCTTGGAGTCAATGGCTGTACGGATGTGTGTGTGTGTGTGTGTGTGTGATTTCAGGGTGGGTCTCAGTGTTAACCCTTCCCTCCCCATGTGTGACCTGCCTACGCTGCTATTTGGATTTTAAAAAGCGCCCATTGGCACCAACAGGAGACTTTTTAAAAGCTTAACTGCTACAGGAGGTGTGTGGGGGTGGATCTCATGTGATGCTTTTGTATCAGTGCGAGTGTGTGCATATAAGTGCCTGTGCACATGTGCATGCATGTATGCATCACCCCCTCCAATGAAATCTTGAAGCAGCTAATGTTCAATAGCACAATAAAGCATAAAAGAATTTTCCAATAGCTGCCAGACATCCTATGTGCCAGAAATTGAGTCCATTAATGAGACCAGAATACCCTCCCACTAATACCAGGAGGCCAGTTTTGCAGTTGGCGAGGCCTTTACCTTATGGATATTTAATAGTCCTATTAGAAACAAGGGTAACTACATAGTCACCCTAGTTACCCATAAGAATCAGAATGGGCTGATGATCCTGGCCCATGTGGACTTTGCAGACTGGACGGCCTGCAGGACCACATCTGATATCTAAAGCAAGCACTATGCAGAGGTGAAAGACTGCTGACACCCAACAGAGTCCAAAGTAGGCTGTTTACTGGAACAGTTATTTTGATGATCTGTAGTATCTGCAGATGCAACTAGATAGCAGCTACCCTAGTTTCCCTGACTTTTGGAAAACAGTTGCATAACACACACACACACACTGGATTCCTTACCTATGACAGATGCAAATAATTCTGGGGTTGAGCTTCCTGCAGCCATAAATGTGGCTCCTGCAACATCTTCACTCAGATGTAGTTTCTGGAAGGAAGAAAGAAAGACAGACCCATCATTTCAGCATGATATGCCTATCTCCCTGCTTAAAGAACAGAATTCCTGCACCAGATGTGAAGCCATGTTTTAAAATGCCATCCTCAGCTGATATGGCCTTCAGAAGCAGGGTTGTGGCAGACCATAAGTAATTAGGAGCAAATCCATACAGGTGTATTGGGACTGCAGCTCCCATCATTCCTAGCTAGTAGTTGCAGTCCAACACATCTGGACCAGGTTGGCGATGGCTGCCATAGGATCGTGAGACCATTGTGAGGGAGTTATTTATTCATTTATTAACCAGATTGAGAGATATTGGAACGATGTACAACACATTAAAATGCAAAAATACTCTCTCTCTCTCTCATATATATATATATATATATATATATATGTGTGTGTGTGTGTGTGTGTGTGTGTGTGTGTGTGTGTGTAATAAAAGCAGAAACATAGAAGTGTAGCTGGAATTTAGTATATAGTAGGGTGACCATATGAAAAGGAGGACAGGGCTCTTTTATCTTTAACAGTTGCTTAGAAAAGGGAATTTCAGCAGGTGTCATTTGTATATATAGAGAGAACCTGGTGAAATTCCCTCTTCATCACAGCAGTTAAAGCTGTAGGAGCTATACTAGAGTGACTAGGTTTAAAAGAGGGCAGGACACCTGCAACTTTAACTGTTGTGATGAAGAGGAAATTTCACCAGATTCCCCATATATACAAATGACACCTGCTGAAATTATCTTTTCAATACAACTGTTAAAGACACAGGAGCCCTGTCCTCCTTTTCATATGAGGTTTTTGTGAACTGCCCAGAGAGCTCCGGCTATTGGGCGGTATAGAAATGTAATAAATAAATAAATAAATAAATAAATAAATAAAAATGGTCACCCTAGTCAATAGTCCGGAGAGGCATGCCTGAAAAGAAAAGTCTTCAGCAAATGCTGAAAACAAGATAAAGTAGATGCATGCCTGATCTCAATTGGAAGGACATTCCATAGGGTGGGAGTCAACACACTAAAGGCCCTACTAAAGGATGTGGTAATATAGGTCCTGTTTTATCAAGTAAGCAGGTGGCAGGGTTGGGGATCCTTCCATTTAGCATATCAAACACAAATAAACAGGTTTATAAGAAGACAAAATTTTATTTCACATACCTCACAAATTTTCTCTAAAGATGGAACAAAGAAATCATCACATACAATAGCCAAGGCATAGAACATATACAGAGCCTGCAGGGGAAAGAAAACACAAGAAGAGATTACAAAATAATCTGGCCACAGGTAGGGATGTCAGAGGAATCAATGTCCAGGCATAAATGGTACTTTAGGCCTGCAATTTTATGCAAATTGCACTATATAGGGCCGCAAATATGCGCAAATCCCAATTTCTGTAAATATTCCCAGCTGGAGATTTGTGCAAATCATGGCTCATGGACCGTCCCCCCAAAAAGTCACAAGCTCTCACTGGGTGCCTGTAGACTAGGGTGACCATATAAAAAGGAGGACAGGGCTCCTGTATCTTTAACAGTTGTAGAGAAAAGGGATTTTCAGTAGGTGTCATTTGTATGCATACAGCATCTGGTGAAATTCCCTCTTCATCACAATAGTTAAAGCTGCAGGTGCCCTCCTCTCTTTTGTATCTGGTCAAGAGGGCAGGACTCCTGCAGCTTTAATTGTTATGATGAAGACAAAATTTCACCAGGTGGTACATGCATTCAAATGACACTTGCTGAAATTCCCTTTTCTATGCAACTTTAAAGATACAGGAGCCCTGTCCTCCTTTTCATAGGGTCACCCTGCTGTAGACCACCTGGTGGCTCATCATGCATGTGGGAATCAGACAACTGGCAGGAGTCCAGCGAGCAGAGCGTGAACAGGACATGGGGAAGTTCACCCATCCCTCAGAAAGCAGCATACATAGTATTGCTGTTTGCATGATCAAAATAACCTATGGACTATTGTAGAGTAATTGGAGGGGTTTCCCCCCCTTCAATAAGCCATTCTACCCGAAATCGGATGACACAACAAGCCATGCCTGAGCAGTGATTATGGAAATGTTCCTCAGCCCTCTCTTCCGGAAACCTTTTGACTGCTAAAATTGTGTTCTTGACCCCTGCCTGTTTACTGACTTGCTATTGGACTTATGCCTTAGTTTGCCCTCACGCTTTTCCTGATTCAGCCCAAGCAGGATGGGCTGTGAAGCTGCCCATCCACAGTCTTCCCCATTATGTGGAAAATGTACTGTATTTCTATTTGAATTATAATAATTATTTCTAAATTCACATCTCTCTATATAAAACAGCATATGCAAATTTTATGCAAATCGATATCCTCTTACCGTCTTATTTTTGTTGGCACATGACCTCTTCTTTGGAAGTTCACAAGTGGCCACTCTACCAAATGCACTTTCTGAAGGATGGAGTTCCGCAGTGAGGGTGCTATCTGCATCGCCCCTTAAAGGCAGGTCTCCGTTTGAAGCGAGGACCCACTGTCACTGCCTCCTCCTCCTCATTCCCCCTCTCTCTCCGCCCTCCTGTCCGTTTGCTTATCTTTTTTGGGTGTGCGAACACACGTGCTTGCCTCAGATATGCTGCCCATAAGGAGTTTCCTCCTTCCGGAACTGTGCGGTATCTGCACATTGGGCAAAGTATCACGAGCAGTCCCAGAATGTCCAGTGCGTCTTGTGATACTTTGCCCAACCTTGTGAAGGTGCTCCATGGCTCCTGAAGGAGGAAACCTGCTATGGGCAGCGTGCTGGGGAGGCGGCCGGGCCTATGCACGCAAAGAAGAGTAAGCCAGCCAGCCAGCCAGCCAGCCAGCCAGGCAATGCCAGCAGGCGGGCAGGGAGGTGCACAAGTGGAGTGGGGCGGAGCGGGAGGAGAGGCACAGCAAACAAGCAGCTGCTTCTTGGTCCTGCCAGCTGCCTGCATGGCTGGCCAACCAAGAAGCAGCAGATCCTTTGGAGGGGTGGAGTGCCGCTCTTCCCATACTCCACAGCCTGCTGCGCCAGCTTCCTACCACTTCATGGTAGGGCCGCCCTGCTTAAAGGCATTGGGTTAATGAAACTTGCCCTTTCAGATTGATGGGAAACAGTCCAACATATCTCCAGGCACCTGGTTGGGGAAGGTTGATTTAGCCCATATGGTTTACCCTGACTAGCAAGTGTCTCTCCATAATCTCCTGCCCATCACCTTTTAACTGATTCTTTTAGCTGGAAGTACCAGGGATTGAACCTGGGACCAACTGTATGCAAAACATGTGCTCAATCACAGAGTTATTGCCCCTCGACAACATTCAGTACTAGCATATTGGTCAATACAAAGCAAAGCTCCATTAAGAAACTTTCCCTAAGATTTCAGGATGGGGTGGGCTATGGCTAAAACAGATACATATCTTAAGGGTTATATCTAGCGGACAGGCTTTAGCTATCTCTCTGCACAATAACAGCAGCAGAGTTTGTGAAAAATCTGATCCTACTTACACCAATAATATGAAGCAATACCGCTCCTTTCTTCCTTTCTTTATTTGTGAATAAATCCTCAGGGAATTCGTGAATTGCTGAAAGAGAAAAAGGTGGATGGGAAAAGGAAAAGTTGATTTACAGTATGGAAACGGTAGAGGCAGCTTAACAATCAGGAAAGGTTAGAGTTATCTGAGTGCAACGTAGGCACGACACGAGAAGATCCCCTGTTTTTCTGGGGAACAAATACTGAAACTCGAATAAATAGATCTCCAATTAATTTTCCTGAGGTAGCAATCTACATGCTGCAGCCTCTTTCTGAGAGTATATCGAACCCAATGCACACATTGAGGGATGGAGGGGTGCAAAAATGCAACTGATGGCCCCGCCCAACTAGTGTGCTTGCTTCGCCTTCAGTGCCCCCACACATCCACAAGGGGAGGTAATGTTTGAATATGGCCTTTGAGCATAAAATACAATGCATGTAGACCAAAAATCATCTGGTCAGTACCTCAGGAAAAATAATAATAGTGTAGGCCATATTGAACGTTAGGCCCCTAGACAAATACTGGATGTGGGGATACTGGATGTGGGGCAGACAAGCCTCTTTCCCTCAATGCCTTGCCTCTTCCCTAAGATAAAGGCTGTGAACAATAATGGCCTCGTGAGAACATAGTATGGACTCTCTGTAAATAATGTTTTGTAAATCAAAAGCTACTGAAGATGGGATATGTGTTCATTCTCCCTCCTTCCTTTCCTCTCTGGACCAATTTCCCTGTTATTCCCTTGCCAGTACAGTTGCGATAACTAGATTTGCATTATTTATTTATTTATTTATTTATTTATTACATTTCTATACCGCCCAATAGCCGGAGCTCTCTGGGCGGTTCACAAAAATTAAAACCATTCAAAGTATAAAACAACAGTATAAAACCATAATATGTGAGGCCAGTTCTAACCATGGTTTCAAATGCATGTCTAACCATGGTTACTATCTTCTTGTTGTGTCCCAATGGTGTCGTTCCACAAGTGGAAGAAAATAAATTGGCAGACTAGATTTTCCCTCTCTCCCTGCTGCAGCAAAAAACAAACACAGAACCCCTACCACCACGCACCCAAATCTGCTCCAGAGCAGATTGGGGCATGCAAGCAGTAGAGGAGAGGATGCAGAAGTCCCATTGTGAGAGTCAAAATCCAGTTGCATGAGAAAACTTCCTCTTGGGCAAAGATTGTTACCCAACACTGTTTGTGATAACCAAGTATACATGCATATAGGGAATGAAGAACTCGCAGGGCACGCGCCCCGTGAGTTCGCTGAGTGCTGCCTGGCTGGCTGTGTTCCAGGAGCTCTTGGCACTGTGAACTTTCTGGGACATCCGGAAAGTGTGCTATTCCCACGGCACACCATTAGCATGCTAGAGGAATGGCACACTTTCCGGAGGCCCTGGAAAGCACGCTTTGCCTCCCTACCACACCATGCCAATCGTGGCCTTAAAGCCTCTCTTAAATTAAGAGTGCCTTTAAGGCCATGATTGGCGTGCGGGGGGAGGCAAAGTGCACTTTCCGGGGAATACCAAAGAGAAATAATGCTAAACAGCACACTACTGCTATAAGATCTAAGGCAATGTCAGGAAAATGGGTACACAGATTTTTATAATACCATAGGTATATATATGTATGTGTGTGAAGTGAGTATACATGAGATAATAGCAATAATATTCAATTACAGAACAAAGCAAAATGTGTTTTTTTCAGTAACTGAGACGGTCAGAAAGGACCTGTGCCCCCTTTGTCCCGAAGGTGTGATGGAGTGAAAATCCGCTGGGCACGTCCATCAGGGCCCAGGAGATTTTCACCCTATTTCTTATGCACACATGCCAATGTTTGCAACAGGACTATTGCTTTTTCAGTTTCTAGTGTAAATAAAACAGCAAAATGGATCTGCTTTTCCCAGAATGTTGCCAACCATTGCAAATCAGCCCTTTAAAAAAATACTGGGACCTTATGGAAACCCAGCCAAAAGGAACGAAAATAAAGTTGTATTAATGTTGCAAACTACATTAAAGGACTGAATTATTCATAATGTGTTCAGGAGCAAAGCCGATAAATCATTCCAAAAAAATCATTAGAAAATCAATAGGGAGCAGTACATAAAATGTTGCTTTGTTAGAAATGTATACCTTCCCACTTGCACTTTTCATGTCCACAAGCATAAAACTGCACAACAACTTCACAAAATAAAATAAGTCCAAAAAGCAGAGCTCTATTTTTAGAACTCCGTCTATTTATTCAAGACGAATGAAAAAAAGAAAAATTCAGTGGCTAATAAAATAAGAAAAGGAGTGAGGAGGAACCCAACAATGTGACATACAATAGCAATAGTGTGCTTATTGCATTGCATGTACTTCAATATATTCCTTCACTGATTTCAAATGAGTTATCTAGTCAGTGGAAGTTGGTGGTTCTGATGACAACAGGGCAGTGAATCCACTCTGGGTTTCAGTCAGAACCAGTCAGAACTCTAAAGGAGCTATCCAAGGTGCAGAAGCTCTGTTAGAGTTCTGAGTGGTTCTGACTGAAACCCAGAGCGGATTTACCAGCCCACTGACATTAGAGCCACCAGCCTCTACTGTATCTATTCCTGGATTGTGTTCAGGACTTCCACGGATGCAGGAGGCTTTCCTATTCAGACTGTTGCCTCCAAAGCCCTATGAGGAGAGACTGAAAGAACTGGGCATGTTTAACCTGGAGAAGGCTGAGGGGAGACTTGATAGCACTCATCAAATACTTGAAAGGTTGTCACACAGAGGAGGGCCAGGATCTCTTCTCGGTCATCCCAGAATACAGGGCATGGAATAATGGGCTCAAGTCACAGGAAGCCAGACATTAGGAAAAACTTCCTGACTGTTAGAGCAGTATGACAATGTTACCTAGGGAGGTTGTGGGCTCTCCCACCCTAGAGGCCTTCAAGAGGCAGCTGGATAGCCATCTGTCAGGTATAATTTAAGGTAGATTCCTTCATTGAGCGGGGGGGGGGGGGGTTGGACTCAATGACCTTTGTTCAGACAAATTTTATGTTAAGTTTCTGTTGGAAGATAAGTCATCAAAAGTAACTTTGGCTGTTGCTAAATTTCTTATAGTGGCGGCCAGGATTAGAGCTCTCTGTGTATTAGACGAAAGTTGACAATAGCTCTAACTGTCTGATGTTTCATGTTTGATTCTTGTTTTTTCATGGCTCTATGGATCGCAATAAAGATGTATGGTATGGTATGGACTCAATGACCTTATGGGCTCTTTCCAACTCTACTATGCTATGCTTCTATGTGTTCAGGACAACAGATATGATGGAAGGGGGCAGGGCTGGAGCGTACCCCCCGTCACATGTTCATTCAACATGGGATGAAGAATGCCTGAAAAGGGCTTGTGATTTCATCGTCAAGTCAGATTTCCCCCCTCCCCTCTTCCTTCCACAACCTGCTTTTTATAATATTTTGGCTGATGAACAGATCTGCAGGCCTTGAAAGCTTGCACATTTTGGGTGATCTTTTGGTTAACCTAATAAAGGCATTGCACTACTATGGGTTTGGGAATTTTACTTACGTTCAACATGGGTAACTTCCTTTACGTGGGAGTAATACACACATTATCTATACAGTTGCTAAGAGCGCTTTGAGCACCAGTGGAAGAAGATGAGGGGAAATCGTGAAACCGGCTCAGGTAGTGGCTCGTGGCACCGTCATGCTCAGGAGATGCCACCCGTTGCCACTGGAACGAAAGTGACGTTATTAATCTCCCGGGATGCCGAGGAGGATAATCCACAAAACGGCTGTTGGCGTGCAGTAATCTTCTGTGGCTGTTGTCAATTTTTCAAGAGGCCAGAATTGCTCCACATTATGTAAAACCGATGTTACTAAATCAAGCTGCTACCTCGAACTGCTTGCATCATCCCCTGAATTATCCCAATACGCAGCTGCTCGATGTGCTGCACAGATTTGACACATGACTGAGAGAGGGGATAACTTTTCCTCCTGGTGGACACCCCGCCCCCGTTTCCAAGAGTCCCCCAGGAAAAGTATTATTCATTAGATGTAATCAACATCGAGTATGCAAGAAACTCAACCTGTCATAAAGGAAGAGTGCAGCAGAGAATCAGTTAGAGCAGAGCTTTCCAAACTTTTCATGTTGGTGACACACTTTTTAGACATGCATCATTTCGCGACACAGTAATTCAGTTTTACTAGCAAACAGGAGATTAAACTAACCCATTATAAGAGATACGCATACATAAATTGTAATAACGAAATTTATGGGGACACAACATATCTCATGAAAACCTTTCATTTCTATTTTAAAAAATATATGATTTGCAAGATAATAACATACGTTTCCAAGACTTTTCACATTGAACCAATTTTGTTGAGGGTGAACCTCCTGCCTGTCCAGCTGCCTGATGAGTATCTGAGCCCCGGTGCTATGGGCCTCGCCCTTCAGCCCAGCCCTAGACAAAGATGGGGGGAAAGGTGCTTTGGATTTTCTTTCAGAACTTGGACAAAACACGTTTTTTAAATCCTAAAAACACAAGTGGTGACAACCATGCGGTTGTTTTCAAAGGGAAGACTTTAGTGACAATTCCCTTTTTTTAAAAAAAAAACAGCCCAATATTCAAAAATGAGTTTATGGGGGAGGGGGAGGGAAAATGGGGAAAAGGATAAGGAAAAGCAACAATCTCTCTCACACTCACTCAATTCTGTCTGTTTCATTCAAGACAAATGAAAAAGAAGAAGAAAAATCCAGTGCTCTATAAAATAAATCATTGAATAAAATAAATAAACTCAATGTATGCTCTTCCACTCCAGTGCACACTCCCTTTTTATTATTAACTAGCAAAATGCCTGTTGCGTTGTTGGGTAATATCATTTGTACCAAAGGTGGGAGGATCCAACCAAGAACAAAAAAACACATTTGGAGAAATGTAACTCGTATTCACGAAACAGCTTAACTAACTTGGTTCGGGTTCCTCCACCCAGTCCTTTCCAGAGCAAGTACCTCCAAAAGACCAAGGCAATGCATTTGAGCTGTGATGGGATTAAGTTTGATGCTGCTTAAAGTTATGTCACCATGTTTGTCATTATGATGTGGAGGGGCGAGGGGAGGCCCAGCATATTACAAGGATCCCTTGAGGGCTGAAGTGTGGGTTGTTGTTGAATCATGGGTTGTTGTCTATAGATCAGGGATGGGCAGAAGGTAGATCTCCAGATGTTTGAGACTTCAGCCATGGCTAGACCAGACCTACGTATATCCCAAGACTGTCCTGGGATCATCCCTGTACATCCAAATGACACACAGGGGATCCTGGGAGCAGGCAAGGATGACCCCTCTATTTGCCTGGGATAATCCTTAGGTCTAGCTAAGGCCTTCAACTCCCAGAAGCCCCTGCCAGCGTGACCAGTAGTCAGGAATGCGGGGAGCTGATGTCCAAAACATCTGGAGATCTACTTTCTGCCCACCCAGCTATAGATGTATGGCAGCCTTACACTTAAGAGGGGCCGTAGCTCAGTGATAGAGCCCAAGCTTTGCAATGCAGAATGTCCCAGGTTCAATCCCCGGGTAGGGAAGAATCTTTCCTGAAACACTGGGGAGCTGCTGGCAGTCAGTGTAGACAATACTGCACTTGATGAGACCAATGGCCTGACTCAGTATGAGGCAGCTTCCTATGTTCATTTATATTTAAATGAATGGGGTTAATTTGGGGGCACTATTCAGGTGGGGACTAAATCCCTCCTGTTTTTCCAAAAATCTAACTCTGTGTTATCAATATCCACCCTTGAAAAATTAAAGGGACGCTCATTGCTTAACTGACCCAGCGAGACCCCAATTTTGAAAATGTCAGCAGAAACCAGGGCGAATTCATACGTATGACTGACACCAGCTTGTGTTTAGCATGGTTACAGGATGATCAGTCCGTCTGACATTCTGGAGCAGCACCAAAGCATTGCTCCCATATGCCCTGCCTATACTGCGGAAGGCAGCCTGCCAATGGACTAAGTTCCAAAATCTCATAAGCCTGACACGACATCTCGCCGGCCACGTGGATCTGCTGTTTTATAACCCATCCAGGCATGTGATTTCTTCACCTTATCGCCAGATGATTTACCCCGAGAGGCAAGAGATTTCTAATGGGATGGTGACTGTGCTGGATGTCCTGTGGCTTTCCTGACACAGTTACTTATAAGTTGGATTATTCTGTTTCTGCAGGGAGAAAGCAACATCCTTGAATTTAAGTGGCTGTACATAAAGGGATGTGCTCAAATCTTAGGGTGGTTTTAAGACAGGCATTGCAAATGGGAAAGGGACGTGTTTCTTGTCAAAGGATTCGTTCTTATTCTGCTGCTAACCAAAGTATTCTGAACATGGATTTGTTTGCACTTTTGATTTATATAGCCCATTCCCCTGGGGCTCACTTCTGGTTTATATGAAATAGGGAAAAGTTTCCTTAAAGGACTCAGAACACAAGTAGAACAGATAAAGCTATACATAGAGAGAGACAGAGGGACTGTAGATGTTTTTGGGAAGCTAACAACTAGGAAATTGAGTTAACCATACCCTGTTCTTTGATCCCCACATTAGGAATATGAGATATACTGCCTTGGAATATGGATGCTTTTAGATTTTATGACTATTTTTATATATTGTGTGCTGTTTGTTATCTTGTATTACATTTTATTCTTTCAAACATTTATAATCCACTCAGAGAACATTCATTATTGGGAGTGTTAAAAGTACAATAAATAAAATAGGTAAATAAGTTCCAGTTATCAATCATTATGATAAGGTGCTGATAAACCTTTCCTCCGTTGAAAGAGAGTTTATTTCTTTGAAACCTGAATTTAACTGAACATTTTTCAAAACAACCAGAGCACGCAGAGATAAAGAAGATATCTAGTAAATGTGTGGGTCGTGCTTTCCTGGACTGTTAATATTCTACAGAAGATTTTCTCCCCCAGCTCAAATTTAGTGAATACAGTCTCTTGTGAAGAGACTGTAGCAAAATTACAATATCTGCATTTCTAGCTTGAGAAATGTTTGCTTGTTCACATTAGTATATGAAACAAAAGGTAATCAAATTTCTAGGACACAGCTCTTTTTTGGTCTCTTGCCATGGCGAATCTGTTCAGCTAATTTTATCATAATTGGAAAATCCCAGAACTGACATAACCAATGACTTAAGAGGAGGGACCTTAGGTGACCTCCATAACTGAGCAATGCATAGCTTAGTGGCAGCAAGTAGGTATTTAATTACTGCTTCATTAGTTAGAAAAGAGAACTCCTGCCAACCACCATTAAGGAGAATCAATTGATGATTCAAAGGGATTGTATGGCTGATTGTTTCTTGCATTCTATCTAGCACAAGCTTCCCAAGCATGTTTATATATGAGTATAGAATGACCATATATGAAAATAGCATCATGCAGAGCAGCCTTTCCCAGATGTGCCCTCCAGATGTATTAGATATGAACTCCCATCATCCCCGGCCAGCATGGCCAATGGTCAGGAACGCTTGGAGTTGTCGTCCAAAGCATCAGGAGGGCATCTGATTGCGGAAGGCTGTTGAAGAGTCATATTCACTCCAGCATTTCCCAGAATCAGACCTGCACACTTAACTTGGGGAGTGGGGTAATATTCAACCAACTCCTGACTTTATAAGCCTCCTCCCTAAAGACAGCACTGACAGAGTGGGATAAGTTCACCAAGTATGGATCTATGGCTTTATTGGAGTCCACTCGGAGAAGAGCCTTCAGTGTGATGGCCCCCTTTCTTTGGAACTCCCTGCCTCTGGAGGTCAGGCAGGTGCCAACTAGTGGTGGGTGAACTCACTGGTGTATGCCTCAGCGGGGGCTCATCACGATGACATAGCAACCCCCCCTCCCTGCTTACCAGGCTATGTGAACCTCTGGAAGGGGAAGTGTGCAATTTCAGCAGCGGGTGGGTGACTGTCGAGCACTCACAGGGGCCTTCAAAGCGCTTGGGTGGGGGTCTGTGCTCGTGTCAGGAGCACCCAACTGGGTCTGCGGGCCTGGACCCATGGGGTGGGGGGGCAGCGCTCGCAGCATCCCTAGCACGAATGCTATTTTGTTTCCAGTGGCTCTTGAAAACAGTTCTGTTCTGAGAAGCACCTCTTAATCAACCAGCCACGGTTTCTATTTGAATTCTGTTTTTATTAATTTTAATGTGATGTTTTAATATTTTTATCTGTTTACTATTGTGCTTCTTAAGTTCACCATTCCGGAATCTGTTTGATATGTACTGATATACAAATATTGTAAAAAAAATAAATAGCCAACCATTCAACTCCTAAAATGTTATAGGAGGTGGAAATAATGCCATTAGCACATGAACTCCCAAAACACACATAATTTTTCGCCAGTAGCACCCCAACTGTGGAATGAGCTTCCCAGAGAGATCCGCCTGGCACATACATTGTACTCTTTCCGATGCCAGGTGAAAAACTTTTTATTTTCCCAGTATTTAGCAATTTACTATCCTAGTGTTTTAACTCTGTTGTTTTAAATCTGCATTTTAAATCTGAATTTTAAATCTCTGTATTTTTGCTTGGTTTTATTCTGGTTGTACTTTTGTATTGTGGTTTTATATTGTGGTTTTAAGCTTTCATACTGTATTTTATGCTGAGAGCTTTGGGCTATTGGGCGCTATAGAAATGAAATGAAATAAACTTTCGAACTGAGTGGGAAATCTGTACTAAAGACTCAGCAGAGATGGAGATATAGGACGGCGCCTGACTTGAAGTTATTGATGAAACGGAAACATAAACTTCTCCTGGCACTTTCCTAAATAGCACCCCAGGAATCTGGGGATGGACCATAGCTCAGTGGTACAGCACATCTCCAAGAAAAGAGGTAGCAACTGATGGGAGATTCCTCTCACTTCTGAAGACCCTGGAGGCAGGGTAGATAATGCTGGCTGGATGAACCATCAGACTGGTATAAGGCATCTTACCTATGTTCCTAATAAGGCAGTGTCCTTGTACTATGGACAGGAACCAAAGGATGCTGTAGATTCCCTCTTCCATGGCTGGAGACAGAGCTCTGACTGCCTAGAAGGAGATCCCAGTTTGAATTTCCCCCCTCCCAGCCACTGTGGAAAGCTCCATGGCAACTACCTTAACTGAGCTTGCTACACCAACCTCAGGGGAGAGAAGAAATGGGAGGGATGGGGATGTCCTGGTGAGCAGGGGAGGGGAGGGGACATGGATCCACTTGATCCAATGGGCTCTCTGCCCCTGGCATCTTCCCCGAACATGACTCCACTTGATGGGCTAGTGGAAAACAATGTAAAGGAAGATGGAGAAATGAACATTGTCTCTGTCGCTCCTCTTGGGAGGAGCCCAGCAGGGCACATGATTCTTGGAAGCCTCCAAGATCAAAGTCTTCTGTCTAGAAGGCGGCAATCCAGTCAGGCTCTGCCCTAAGTCTACATATGTCTTTTCCGCTTGACAATTCTTGAAAGCTTTCATTGCCTTCCCATGTAAGAGGTTAGGGTCATAGACTACCAGAATGATAGAAGACGTCATTGGGACAAGCATTGACTGACTGACTGACTTACTTACTTCCATCCATCCATCCATCCATCCCAGGCCTTCAGGGTGCCACAGACAAGAGGAAGTGACACTGCAACTAAGGGCCTGAGATATCTAGAAAACCAACATTAAGCAGCCACAGGTAGCTCACAGCTGCTGCCTCTTCTTCCAGTAAGTCCAAGAGAGTCAATCTAGGTACTAATAATATTGCTGCATTTTTTTTCCAGAGATAAATTCCGCAGGGATAGTCCTGTTCGTGTAGCAGCAAAACAAAAAGGAGCATTGTGACACCTTGTAGACTAACAGATTTATTATGGCATCAGCCTTTGAGGACTAGCGATCACTTCATCAGATCCATGATGTGTATCTTCAGTTAGCAAGTACGTATGCGTTAGAGATGACAGAAAAATCTGCCATTGATTCAAATGAGTTCAAATGTCTGTGAATCCAACCGGGCAAATTCAGCAGCAAACCCGCTTTTCCTGAGTCACCCAGATTCTGTGGACTTGAAGACATTTTTTAAAACTTTTGGGTGGGGGGATTTGCAGTTTTGTTTGTCTGCAATTGCGCACTTGGGTTCAGGTGCACGACTGCATGAGCGCACTTGCAAATGAACAAAATTCTCATACAAGTTCCGTCAATGAGGGGAGGACAAAAAGAAAGAAAGCCTGGCAATCTGTGAAACACAGACAAGACTGATTTAACGAAATCTGTGCATCCCGTGTGTGTGTGTGTGTGTGTGTGTGTGTATGTATGTTTACATACACAGGAGGACACAGAGGCATAAAAAAAGCAAACTGTGAGATCAAAACCCCATGAAATGCAAGAGGCACAAAGTGTAGTATTTTTATGCAACACTGAAATGTATACAACACAAACAAACGTATAGCCAGTACTATTGATTTGCCTGAGCAAATGCTTTGTAAAAATCTGATAAAACAAAATAGATTTCCTCAAATCAAGCAAAGGGTAGCATTTTAAAGACAGGGAGCTCCATCAGACGGAGAGAAATCACGCTTCCCTACCATCACTTTTCCGCCATAGCTTTTGTTGCTCAATACTTCTTTCTCAGAAAGAGGAAAGAGGAAGTAAACAACATGCACATGGCCCATTCAGTGGGCCGTTTTCATCACGCTGCGTCCCCTGCACACAGCAGGAGATAGAGGCAAATTCCATCTCTAAAAATAATTCGGACTTACTGGGGTGTGTTTTTTTATTGCGGGAAGATGGCTAGAAGGGGCAGGAGATGCACGGGAGGCGAACGTCGTCATGAAAAGGACCCACAAAAATCCGCAAGTACCCAGTAACAAGCATTATTATTATTATTATTATTATTATTATTATTATTTATTTATTTATTTATTTATATAGCACCATCAATGTATTGGCCCCGTTCAGAAGACACCTTAAACCACAGCTTTAACCATGGTGGTTAATCCAGAGAGCCGGGCTGTGTTCAGAAGACACCTTAAACCACGGCTTTAACCACGGTGACTAAGGCAAAAATGCTTATTCACCACGGTTAAAACCATGGTTTAAAGTGTCTTCTGAACACGGCCTGGCTTTCTGGCTTAACCACCGTGGTTAAAGGCGTGGTTCAAAGTGTCTTCTGAATGGGGCCATAGTAGCATGAGCTTCTGTGAGATATACAAAAACCAAACAAACCCAAGTGCACATGCAAAGGTAGAAGGAAGAAATGTTATTACAAAGTGTTATTTTGTGAACCGCCCAGAGAGCTTGGGCTATTGGGCGGTATAAAAATGTAATAAATAAATAAATAAATAAAAATTATTACATTTCCTTCTTTTGCTCCAGGGCACTGCCTTGACAATGACGGTTTGCCACTGCTTTTATAAAATCCCTGTGCTTTTGCTGCTGCGGAGTGGTGTAGGGTAATCCCAGTGCAGGCTCTTCAGTGGCCAACGCCCTCCCCTTCGCCTGGCTTCCGGCAACCAATGTGAAGTTGTGGCTAGCATGGCGCCGGAATGAGGACAGGTGGCAGAAGAGCTTTGCTGACCTTGCTCCGGCAAGAAACGTCAGGGTAAGTCTTTGACTTTTCTACTGCGCATCTTCGTCTCTTTGCCCCGTGGTGGCAGCGAATCGGCAGCTGTGACATATAAACTACGCAGCGCCAATTTGCAGCCACCGGTGGGCAAAGACGATGTTTAGACAGCCTCCATTTCTGCCAACTGAGGGAAACGCTTGAAGCATCTGACAAAGTAGGCTCTGCTCTGCAAAGTTGACTCAACTTTAAAGGTGCCACACAGAATTCTGTGTTGTTTTTGCTGCAAGAGACTAACACGGCTACCCCTCTGGGATAGCCTAATCTTGACTGTCATTTCCAAAACAACCATCCTCTTCTTGTTCAGGTCTTAATAATGAGCGGATACCACCTGCGTTCTGCTTCAGTTGTTAACAGGAGTGTAGATGAATTATAGACCAGTTTATTCAAAGTTGGTTCAAAGCTGCAACCATGAAAGAGACTGCAAGGCGCAATTCCTCAGGAAGCCATTCACTACACAGGGCTAATTGACTACCCTGCTAAGACAATGAAAAATCGATTGCAAAGGAGCCTGGAATGACACAGCACTTAACATGTTTGCAGGAGGGATCTTCCTCCCGACCCCGCTGTCTTCTTCTGAGTCAACAAACTGATGTGGTGAAAAGCCAAAGATCAAACTTTTCCTCCCAGGCAGAGCACCATATGGCGAGACAGGCACTAAGCCTCTTGCTCTCCAGACCTGCGTGATCTCCCTCTCCCAATTCTGCAGGCAGCAGCAATTGCTAAAACATTTAATCTCTGCAGTATATTAATTCAATTTGCTTGGCTCAACCATGAGAAGACTGCCAAATACGATTATCTTTGTCATGGTGAGTGGCAGGTTATAAAGCAAATGACTGACTCAACTGCAAACTATTTTATCCATTGGATATTTGCATTTTGAAAGGCTGGTGTATTAAAAAAACGGATGCCAGAAGTGCTCTTTCACTCCAATTACAAACATTTGTCCTGTAAAAGTCAAGATTACTAATTTCTTGTTTGAAAGGTGGCTTTCTGCTTAATTCCCTTTAGAAGGAGAAAGTATTTGCATGCATTGAAGCAATTATAGGGCAATCTGGTATTATGATTTTTTTTTAAATACTTAGGACGTGATCCAGTCTGCCCTTCATACGCCCTGCACATGGAAGATGGAAGCCGATGGGGATCAACAGGAGGGAACTGAGCACCCAGGGAGGGGATGGTTTGGTGGCCCACCAGATAGTGTCATTGACATTCGTAGAGCTTCCTGATTTCATAAACTTTCCATTTAGAATTAATTATTTCAAAACGATTTCAAGGAACAATGTAACTTACGCTAACAGAAGACAAATTAAAAGTAACTCATTACATGTTTCAAAATCATCTGCAATAGGCTTAATTTTAATTCTTTCAGCACACTCTAGAGGACTTTCTTCAATGTTCAAGGCACATCGATACATAAATAATTTTAGTAATCCTTACAAGTCTCTAAGATAATTCAGAATTATTGTCCATATTTTGCAGATGGAAGGTCTAAGGCAGGGGGAAAGTGTCTTGTCTTGTCTTAGACCAGCCAGTTTAGCCCATGGCGTGGAGAGCCATTTCCCCCGTTCTTACTTCCTGTGTCCTGCAACTACAAGTCTACAGGGG
This sequence comes from Elgaria multicarinata webbii, assembly GCF_023053635.1. Classification (NCBI taxonomy): domain Eukaryota; kingdom Metazoa; phylum Chordata; class Lepidosauria; order Squamata; family Anguidae; genus Elgaria; species Elgaria multicarinata. The sequence continues at coordinate 157,489,082 of NC_086172.1, read as the reverse complement.
CAGCCTGTAACCTTCACATGATCAATTACAACCTAATTTGAATGTCTGTAAACCCTTCCTCCCCCCACTCCATTTTAAGAGTTGGATCATGCAGACACCATGACTCTACCATCAAGACTACATTTTTCTTTCTTCTTCCTATTCCTGCACATACATCCTGTGCCTTTTGTAGCATCTTACCTGAAGAGGAGAACTTGGGATTTCAAATGCTTGCACATTTATTTATTTATTGGGTGACCTTTGGGTTGGCTTAATAGTTATAAGACTAATATGGACTTCAGATTTGAGGTGTGGATTTCCTGATTCACAGCTTACAGTGTAATCACAATGGTAAGTATGTGTAGGACAACAGCTGTAGTCTCTTACCCATTAATACAAGTGTAGCCTTCCGCCCATGCCAATTTTTTGAGATCATAAGTTTGGAAAACGATAGTTCTTTCTGAAATTATGACATATCAAGTGTAAACCTGGAACATACATCAGGTGCAAATATTGTAGCAAGTTGTTTGAAAAGTCTACAATTAATCCCTTGTTCAGAGAGGATACTCTTTGTGTCTATTGACCCATGTATACAACCATAGGTCAGTAGTCTCAGTATGTGGCAGTCCAAATAATCAATGTCATGATATTTGGGCTGTTTCCCATCTGTTTATGTCTCCTCAAATCACCTGGCTCTTTTGTTTTCTTTATTACTCTGTCACTAGAACAGATTCCATTGTTTTTTTAAGATTGTGGTTAAGTCATCTGTTACAGATGCTTTTGGAGAACAGCTAGACACAATGGGGTTTTATCACTTCAAGTTAGTCATCAGTCTGGTAACAAACTGGCAGAAAACCAACTGAGGAAGAGGCTACTTAGGGTGTCATCTCACTGTCCGAAAGGCTGTCCTCTGTTTTGACGATGTTCCCCATTTTAAGGCCAGTTTAAAGATTTAAAAAACAACAGAAGGAAGAGCTAGGCCTTGAAGATGTCCATCAACAACACTTGGGCAGCGGACTGAGCAACGTTCATAGGACATTTGGTCACAAAACTTCCCTGTGGTGAGTTGCACTGTATTGCTACTTGAATTATAATAATTTGTGTCTAAATTTGTATCTATCTATCAATACATTAGCATATAGAAAATTTATGCAAATTGATGTCCTCTTTTGTCCTCTTTTTTTGGTGACGCATGACCTCTTTTGGGGTGATTCAGAAATGGCCATCCTAAGAATACTTCCCAAATTTCCCAGCCCACCAACAAACTTCAAAAGTGACTCTGTAAATGAAAGAGTAGCTTAAAGTGCCACCATCCGTGCCCCTTTGACAGCTAAAAGACTGATATTACAACATTGGAAGAATAAACTCTCACCTCCTATAATACGGATCGAAGACCTATCAACCATTTCAGCATTTGAACAGTTCATATATAAACAGCACTTGCCGAGTGAACACTTATATGGGTGTCTGGACTGCTTTTGTTAAAGTTTATAAATGGTTCTTATAATGCTGTATTATAAACGCACACAACAAACACATATACACACTTCATGTACATGCATTGAAATTGATATATTCAAATCTATGTAGCTGCCATTTTTCCATTTCCCCTTTCCCCCTTCCTCTTTTTTGTTTTGCTGAAATTTTACAATAAAAAAATTAATCATTACAAAAGTGCCACCATCCCTTGACTGAGTATACAAGTTCCCATTTCTTCTCACAGTTGTATCTTTCTTCGAAGTGCTCTTTTTTGGTGGTCTTCTTAAGTAGCTTGAAACCCTAACCCTTTCAAAGATAAATTATTTGACCCATTTCTGCTTGGCCACAGACTTCCCCATACAGAAGACAGATCCACAATGAAATAGGTCCTCCAACAAACGTAGGACTGGAAAGTACATTTAGCTGTCAGAAATCTTCCACAGTGAAAAATGAGTAAGAGGAAAAGGGGACTACGAGATTTAAAGCAGTGGAGTCTGGTGGCTCCCTTGTTAGTGGGGCAGTGAATTCCACTGTCTTGATTAGCTCCTTTACAGTTCTAACTCGTTTTGACTGAAACCCAAAGTGGATTCACTATCTCACTGACATCAGAGCCACCAGCCACTTGCACCTGATCAGGGGTCTGGAAACAGAATGTATGCCTATGCGGCAGGGTTTTGCTATTTTATTGTTTTACTCTGTACAGCACCATGTACACTGATGGTGCTATATAAATAATAATAATAATAATAATAACAACAACAACAACAACAACAACAACAACAACAACAACAACGCTGAAGGAACTGGGCGTGTTTAGTCTGGAGAAGAGAAGATTGAGGGGAGACATGATAGCACTCTTCAAATACTTGAAAGGTTGTCACACAGAGGAGGGCCAGGATCTGTTCTCAATCCTCCCAGAGTGCAGAACACGGAATAATGGGTTTAAGTTACAGGAAGCCATATTCCGGCTGGACATCAGGAAAAACTTCCTGACTGTTAGAGCAGTACAACAATGGAACCAATACCTAGGGAGGTCGTGGGCTCTCCCACACTAGAAGCATTCAAGAGGCAGCTGGACAGCCATCTGTCAGGCAATAAGCAGGGGGTTGGACTGGATGGCCTTGTAGGCCCCTTCCAACTCTACTATTCTATGAGTCTATGACCTTTACCTTTGTGTCAGTGGGGCCTTTAAGGCTGCCATTGGCATGGAGGGGGGAGTGTGCAATTTACAGAGGCTCCTGAAATTGTGCAATTCCTCCCATTCCGCCAATGGCAGCAGCCATTGACACAGGAAGGGCAAGTGCACATTTCAGCGTGGGCGAGCTTTCTATACACAGAGGTTTGTTGCTGCTGCTGTTTACATGGAGAAGTATCCAACTAGGGAATATTCAACCTACATTCAGAAGGGGCACTGTCCCAGGATTTGAACTTATTCTATGTATGCCACTCCTCCTCTGGACCCGACAACATGGAACCAACCTCAACTAATATGAAGAGGACAGATGGTCTGAAAGGCATCCATATCAGGGGTGGGGAACTTGTTGGCCTCCAGATGTTTTAGCCTACAACTCCCATCATCCCTCACCATTGGCTGCACTGGGTAAGGCGATGGGACGTTAGCCACCCATAGTCTATATAATGCCCGTAAAAGCAGTATCACCAGAAAGTTCAAAAAGGGGCAAGAAATCTCTTTGCAGCCCAATCCTATGCATGTTTTCTTGGAAGTAAATCCCACCAAGTAGGTGAACATAGGATGATGATGATGATAATGATGATGATGGTTAAAACAATTTAAAGAAGATTAAAACAATACAATATAGACAGCAGAAAAATGTTAAAAACAATTTTAAAAGTTTTTAAAAAATCAATGACACCATACAGCATCAAAACAATATATAATGGTCAGCAATAAGATTCTAAAAAGAATAATAGAGTCTTTAATGCCATCTTAACAATATTCAAAGAAAACAGCAGGTGCATTTGAACCGGCAGGTCATTCCACAGCTAAAGGGCAGCAAAGGAAAAGGCCCTCTGAGGTGTGGCTGCCAATCTCACTTTAGGCAGTCACAGCAGATGACCCTCTGAGGACCGTACGTGGCAGGCTGGAATGTAGGGGAGGAGGCGATCTCTAGGGTACCTTGGACCTAGACCATGTAAGGCTATTATTATTATTATTATTATTATTATTATTATTATTATTATTATTATTACCCGCCTCTCCGTTTGGATCGAGGCAGGGAACAACAATAAGTATAAATACATAAAATTGATTAAAAACATAGTACACATTATTAAATCATCCTAAAAACATCCTAGAAAGGAAGAACACCAGTAGTTTTATATTTTGCCTGGAAAGGAATTGGCAGCCAGTGTAATGATTTTAAATAATCACCTTATTATGCGAGAGGTGCCTAAAATGAAGGCACCTGGTGCTTATCCCTTCTCATCTGTGGCAGGTACGTGATTTGCAAATGTAATACACTTGTAGAATATGATCATTTCCTGCCATTCTAGGCATCTCTCTCCTGTGGTCCAATTTCGTATGCTGCATGTCATTTATTCCATGACTCAGCAATGTAGAAAGATTCCCAATTATATACTGAATACCACCCAAGCACTCCTGAAATGGTAATCCCCACAAATTATCCAAACTTGAGTTTGGCTGGAATGTTATATGCATATTTGAGGAAGAAAACCTATGTAGGAGTCCTGCCAACTGGGGAATGCTGGGTGTTGTACGACTTTTTTTCTGTCTAAGCATGCATAGGATTGGGCCCTCAAAAATGGTGCTACTCAAAATGTATGAAGCATTTTGAGATCCAGTTCTGGCTGTACAGATTTTGCTCCAGTGGCATTTTACTGTATTGCTCTGCTACAAGATAGAACAGCTCCTGGGAAGATTGCAGAAATCCCCATCTGGCAATTGAAAAAGAAATTTTGTTTCCATATACCTACGCTTGCTTCCATGGGATCACATGGCCCTTATTTGTGAGAGACTAAAGGGGGACAAATTTATATAACCTAGGAAAGAAAAAATCTGGCGGGACGTGGCCACCATGTCTAAATATATTCCATGTAACCATAGAGAAGAAGTCAGGGAATTAGTCAGACGTCTCAGAAGATTGAAGAGGAAAAGAAGAGTGCTCCGAAACCGGGAAGGGTGTGTGTTAATGCTGAAGTAAACTCTTTAACAAGATAGAATTGGCAATGTCATAAATGCCACTGAGGAAGTTGCACCATCTATGCACAAGGGTGAGATACCAGCAGGCTTGGAGAAATCCCAAGGTTTGCAAAGGTACAAAAAATATTTAGGAAAAGAGAAACCTAATAGGAGAAGTCCCCCCACCCATCCACACAACAACCCAATGAGGATCAAGGGCTAATCTACACCAAGCAGGATATTGCACTATGATATAGCTGTAAAAGCGGCATATGATATGTGTCAATGGGCCCCAACAGTTGTCAGTGCACTTCAATACCACTATAAAGCAGTAATGTGGCTCCTACCTTTTATATACAGCTTTCATAGTGCAATATCCTGCTTGGCGTAGATTAGGCCAAAGTATGCTGAATGAGTTTGGAATGATGATTGACTGTTAGATAGGGGAGAAATGGAGTATAGTGGAATAATAGTTTAGGGCTTTGTACACTAGTACCAAAATCTTAAACCTGGTCTGGTAGGGAATAGCCTGCCAGTGATATCACAAAATCACTTGTCGTTTTTCCAGATTCTATAACCATTTGCTTTCTGATTTGTAGGTAATAAAACCTATAACACATCCATTTACCTGAGGCAACAATTTGTGCAACCCCAGTGACTCCAACCATATTCCTAGCCTCTGGATCTCTAGATTCCTATCAAGTAGCAGGTTTCCACTGTCCTAGAGTCAGCTGCTGTGTATGTCACTCTAAGACCATGGCCTTAGCTAGACCTAAGGTTTATCCCAGGATCGTCCCGGGGTCATTTCTGTTCATGTAAATGACACACAGGGGATCCCAGGAGCAGTCAGGGACGACCCCGGGACAATCCTGGGATAAACCTTAGGTCTAGCTAAGGCCCTAATCTACACCAAGCAGGATATTTCACTGAAAGCGGTATATAAAAGGCAGGAGCCACACTACTGCTTTATAGCGGTACTGAAATGCACTGACAACTGTTGGGGCCCATTGACGCATACCATATACTGCTTTCATACCACTTTCATGCAGCTATATCCTGCTTGGTATGGCTCTTGCCTTTTATATACCACTTTCATAGTGCAATATCCTGCTTGGTGTAGATTAGGCCTAAGTGTGTTTAGAACTAGAGATGGGCTTTTCTGTTGTTTGCATTGAAATAAATGAATCAGGACCCCTCAAACAACCTCCCATTGAACATCAACATTATTCAGGGGTTTGACATTAGACTAGGCCATTTTACTGGCTCTGATTTCCCTGCCCCCTCCACAGGCCAATTCTACAAAAAAAAACACCCTTCATCCCTGACTAATTAGAAGATAGAAACTGGATAGAATCAACCTATACCAGTGGCTTTCATGAGAGGCAACATTTGTCAAAACACAGAGAGAAGTGAACAAGTGTGTAGAGACATCTATAAATGAGAAGCAAGAACCTAAAACAAATTGAGAAAGCAAAACAAAAGCCTAGAAAGAGGGAAAGGCTGGAAAATTTATGAATAGCCCAGATGAGTCTAGCAGCAGAATTCAAAATAGAAGAGAGGCTCCAGTTAAGAAAGAGGCGAACAAGAGAACATCAACAAATCTGCTGGCAACACAGTTGTAATGGCCCAGTTCAGATGTAGCAAATGAACCACAGTTTGTTTTTAAGAGCACAAGCCTTGAGCTTGCGCACTCCCGCTTGCATGCATGTTTTAAGCTTCTATTCCTGGGGGCTGTCTTCAAGGCGCCAGGCTGGAGTTGCCACCCTCTGAAACCCAGTGGTTTCCCTCTCCCGGGGTGGCGTCGGGTAATCCCGATACCAAGGAGAGAGCGCAGGGTTTCTGGGCGGCCACCCAGGTACTAGAGTCACCCCTCCCTCTTCCTAGTGGAAGGTGACCAATCGCCTTCTACCAGACACCTCCCCTGGATTGACCCCAGATTGGCTCTGGAGCAACATCAGACAGGAGAAGCACCATACTGACGTCACTGTGATTGAAAAGGCTGGAATAAATCCCAGAATTTTTCAATCCACAGCTTCAGGTGAAAGCCCCACAGTGGCTGCGAAGCTACGCCTCCATCGTCTAATTGACGCAGCGCAGATCCGCAGCCACTGCGGGGCTTTCCCTACATATAGACAGACCCCAGGTTTGTTCTAAACTACCATTTCCCACTTTGTCCAGGGCACTGTGGTTTGCATGAACGACACTTAGGCCTTTGCTAGACCACGAGTTAGCCTGGGGTCTAACATGCATGTTGAATGCTCTTCTGTCTGAGCCTCCAGGAAATAGAGAGGAACACCAGGGGCAAATAGACTGAAGCTCTGCAGTGTGGAATGGGCTGTAGGGAAATTCAAAACCCAGTGGGAGATGTTATCACAATGGTTTTGGATCAAAGTTGAGAAGTGGCTATGAACTCCTAGGTACCAGCATCTGGATGCAGATTTCCCCTCTGAAACTTCCTTTGAGATAGGACATGAACAGAAAACATGTTGATGTTCAATGAGCGGACAGGTTGGGGGAAGCCCTTGCCTAGGGATATACAATAGCCTGCAGTAGATTTAGATCAGCAATTGTTAGGTAACAAATCCAATCCAAAGTGCTACGACCCAAATACAATGACCTATATACATATATTTCTCCTTCACTGAAAGCACTTACAGAGCAACCCTACCAGCCCAAGGTGGAGAGATCTGAAGGCGAACAAACTCCCTCATCAATGTCCTGCTGGGCTTGTCCTGGAAAGGCAAAAGTGACTTCCTCACTTTCTTCATGTCCCAGGTCTGTTTATTTATATGAATAATTTCCCTCCTGCTGCAACTGATGAAAGGGAAATTATATGCTGCAGCTCCACAGCTAGTGTCCATGCCCCCTGTGTCAGGTGGTGACTGGGGACTCAGAGTCCCCAGTCACTGGGGACTTTGCATCTACTCTCCCCTCATCTGGCTATGACACAACTCCAGATCTGTCCCCTTTTTGCCTCCACTGAGTTCCAGCATCAGAGAGCCAGGGGCCTTGGAGGCTTCTACAAGGGGCTCTGAGGTTGGATCTCTGCCTTGGAGGGAGAGTTCCAATCTATCTGAAGGCTTCCAGGGACACAGTATTGGAACCCTATTTGGGGAGGCGGGGAGTTCTTCCTGTCATTAATTCTTCAATAAAGGCACAGTTCGGATCTACTCAACATGTATCTTCATTGCTGTGTTGTCTGAAGAATGCTAATAAAAGGTTGAAATGCCCCTCCAAAGTCTTAGGCCATGGCTAGACCTACTAGGTCTAGCGTGATGGAGGGGGAAGGATCTTGCAATATGGTTATCGCGAGATCTCCCCCTCTGTCTACACACGGTGTGCGACGTCCCAGGAGGAAGAGGATGTCACGCTCACCATTTTGTTTTTGTGTTTTTTAAAGGAGAAGGAGAGCACGAGCACATAGGGACGATCCCGGGGTGATCCCCAAGATATCGCCCCATCTAGCCATGCTCAGAGTTACTGGTAGTAAGAGCTTTAAGCTACAATATGCTGGTAGGTTTGGGGGGTCTTTTGGCCCCTCCCCCTTTTGCCTTTGGCCCAGCCCCTTTTGCCCTCAGCCCCACCCGCCACTGGTATGCGCCCCCCAAAAGTTTCTCTGGAACTGAATTCGGCCTTCAAATGAAAAAGGTTCCCCACCTCTGGTGTAGAGGCTTGCTGGCTAAACCAATGAATAGGTGGGTGGCTGTAGCAGGAAAGTGATCATCTCCCATGGTAGGAGATAATGCATTGCTTTGTGCACTATCCTTGCAGCCCATAAGAAGTAGCAAATTAGCTGTTTCTTGCTTTGAGCCCATCCCATCCAAAAATCCCAAACAGACAAACACCAGATCCTATAGGACCTGTATCTCTTCTAGCTTAGCTACTACGTGGCTCCAAAACAATCTAGGTGGGAGACATTAGACCAGGGTTAGGCAACCTGGTGTCCCCCAGAAGTTTTGGACTACAACTCCCATAATCCCTGACCAGTGGCCATGGTGGCTGGGGCTTATGGGAATCATCAGCTTCCTCTGTGAGCCACAAGAAACCACAGAACGGGTCAGCTTGAAGCTGAACCGTAACCTGGTACCCTCTGGGACTGCAACTCCTATCAGCCCCAGCGACCATGACCACTGGTTATAGTTGAAGACATCTGGATTATCAGTTATAGCCAAAAACATCTGGAGGGCACCTGGTTGCCTACCCCTACCTTAGAGACTAACAAATATATTATGGCATAATATTATGCAGGCCACAATTCTATATCAGCACGATAGTCATTGCACATCATTCGAGCCGTTGCTTTATTGGTTTTGGGAATGTAGTTTGGACCACTGCATCACTGGGGTGCCTTCCGCAGGTCACTGCACTCTGAAGACACATCCAAATGTATTACTTATAAGCCTTATTATTGGACACAGGGGTAACTTGTAGGAGACCATCCATAACATAAGTAATCAGTGTCCTTTTCCTAATAAACAGGTCCAGAGAGATTTGCTGGAGCCCTCTAATATATGAGTACACAGACAAAAAGCATTTACACATGTTACGCGGTAAAGACTTTCAGCATATCATGCCTTCGTACCGGGGGAGAAATCCCCGCTGTGGTAGCAGCACAGTATCCTTTCCTCCGACATTATCAAGACGAGATGAAACTCTCAAAGCTCACCCGGAAGCATCACACATCCAGCCTCATTTCGATCCATTTTTTTTATTGTCCCCAAGTCTGAAACGGCTTTTATGCTTCAATGCACAGCATGCATTCGTATTACAGCTGGTGGCTTGCCCTTTGCTGGATTGCAACACAAGGGCAACAGCAGAACCTAGAAAGCTTTCATTGGTTTGTACAGAGAGCGGAGAGCATTCGAAGCAGTCTTTTTGGGCTTGGCACCTAATTCGATAGAAGCTGGAGGAGAATCCCCAACTTCTTCCCCCATTCTGCTGCACATCTTCACCACAGCCAAAAATCCCCCTGCCCCCCAGACACACACCTGCTTCCTTAGATCTCCAGCAGTGCAGAAACAGCAGTGAACGCAAGCAACAAGAGGAGGAGAGGAAGGATATTTTTCACCCCTCCCGTCTCGTGCCAGCTAAGAGAGTGCCAGCACGCAGGGTTTCTGCAGTCGTAGGTGACCTTGGAAGAAATGTTAGCCAAAGTGATGGAGGAAGGGGAAAAACCTCCAGTTACCTTTGCTGCTGTTCCTTTGCCGCCACTGATTTAATGGTAGGGAAGTGGAGGTTTGGGGGTCAGCTTCCCCACCATTCATTGCACGAGGACAGGATATTGCACTACGTGCTACTACTGAGCATGACGAGGAAGGTGAGCAGCCTTTCCCCTGTTGTGTGAAAGAGACCTAACTGCCTTCCACACAGCGATTCACATTGCACTCTTCAGCTCTCAGCACTACTTCTTCTCTGCCAGTTCATGTATTTGGTTCAGACTCCCACTTTGATCTCACACACTTTTTGGCTTAATTATCTTCACTGAAGCCCTGAATCTGCAAAGCACTCAAGGTTACTCACAGGGCTCCATCACACCTATTTTCCCCCCTCTGTTTTGTCTCCGATTTTTTTTACCTCTGTTTCATAAGTGCTGCAAGTTCTCCCTCACACACGGTCCCTTTCATGTGGGTTTGCCCTTGTTT